>NC_047028.1:36646246-36986371 GCF_902652985.1 Pecten maximus | reverse complement strand
AGCTCAACCAGCTCTGGTTTTGGTTTTCAGTAATTCTTTATGTGTGTTTTCATCATATTTAGTTGAAATACAACTATGTATGCCAAACTAACGATGGGTACTAGCCTAAATTTAGTGCATATTAGAAGTTGGCATCAATAAGGTCACAGAGTCCTGGCTGTATTATAACTGATGATGCCTTCCCGAAGAAAGAAGACATATTTTATTTTCATCGATCCAAGATAGATCAACAAACTTCCAATTTCAATTAGGACCTTACAGAAACATGCATGTGTACAATCAAATCAGAACAGCTGCAAACATTTCAAATTATTTGCAATTAATTCCTAAACCGATATCAGTAAATTCATCAACTTAAAACTAAGAAGATTACTGATTTTGCATTAAACAATAATGTTCGTTTACAGTACTTCCAGTACTTTGACTCAACTGCGGACTTCTCATATTAAAATCTAACTTAAGTCCTGAATATGCACAACAAAATCATGATAGTAATCTGCTGGTAGAAACGGAATTTCAAAATGTGTATGTTACTATTCAAAACTGGTCGTGCAAACAATATGGGAAAGTAAGTTGAACGGGGCCGTTTAACAACAAATAAAAACTTTATGCACTGATTATTTTCAAACCTTTACAAAATATAGCGTGACACTTTCTCTCAGGTATCATACAAAACTTTTACCAGTGTTTCTGTTATATCGTCGACACTAGTAATTATGTATGAAGTATAACATTTTTCTTTTTGTGATGTTCTAAATGTAAAGACGAAGTGAAATGATACAATTGAATAAAAGTCACGTATTGTTTTGTACAGTAATTATATAGGTAAAGATAATATACGACATGGCTGCAATTACAGTAAAACTTCGATATGTCGAACTCAGAAACCTCTAAGGTGTTATATACAAATTTAATCAGTTACCTTAAATACCAAGGATATTACGAATTTGTGTTCCTCTATTCATACGAATTAAAACCTGACAGGGGGGATAGTGGCAAAAATGTTGGCGGGATTTAATTTTCACGAATAAGGCCCGATAACCGCCAAATATTAATTCCGTGGAATTCAATAACTACAAACAAGTTCTATCCACTACAAAGTATTAATTCCACGGAATTTAATGCCCACCAACAAGTTCTATCAACATTATATTAATTCCTTGGAATTCAATGCACCAGAATTAGATTCGACTGTGAAAACCGCGAAATATCTGTGCCGTGAAAATTAACAACTATACAGTAATGCAAGACTTTCCATTTTTGTTGATTGATTCTGGCTAAAAACATCCACTAATTCATTCCTTGTTTATGTAAAACATGTTATACATGTCTTTAAGACGGACACATTCAAGTCATAATACTCAACAACCTATCTTTATAAAACAATAGAAAATGTATTGCTGGTTAATTGATATCGTTTAGTGAGGACCAAAGTACTTGTATCCGGTGGACGATCAGTATTTAAGGAAGGAAACCAATTTTGATTTTAGGTCACCTGAGGCGAAGTCTCAAGTGACATATTGCGATTGTCTTTTGTCGTCGTTAGCTGTCCTTCTTCCGTCGTAAACAATTTACTTTTTACTTTCACAATAACCAAGACATTGAGAGCCAAGTGATCGCGCCATTATGATGCTTAGAAAAAGTAACATGCTAGGTAAATTGGCTGCCAAGTTCGTTTGTTTGTCTGTTTGTTTGTGTGTTTGTTTGTTTTTATTATTCACTTTGATTTACTTTAAATGTAATAGGAGTCAAATGTGTTGTATCTTTAAACAACTTCTCGGTAACTAAGAGACACGAGCCATGCTATTGGGCCGGTAACATGCTTTGGATGACGGAAACTAGTATTAATTTAAAAGCAAAAACATCAACTTTCAGTATGTATTTCAGAACTGAGGTAAATATAAGACCTATGGGCCTCGTGTTAGGGTCATGAGCCAGGACTCGCTCCATTACCCGCGGCCTGTACAGGGTACTACCTGGAGCGTGGTGTTTATTTCAGCATACCTTACTTCAGTGCTCTCTAGTTGACTCGGTTATTACCTATGTAGTGTTGACAACAAGCGGACTTTATTGATACTAGAACTCCCAAACGTCGTGGTTGATCACAGGATATTGTGTTATTCCAATGACTGGTGAGTATTGTAAATATACCTACAAGTATGGACAATATGTGTGTGGATCTACCAAAAACGCTTATTGGTGTAAACAAACGTAGAACAGATACATACATATTAGATGAGTCATAGATCATATAAGCAAACATTAAATATACCTGAATAGTTTCATAAAATCTCATTTGAAATTAAAATTAATTTAAGATACGTTTTACACTCAAATAACACACATTTTCAAAATGTGGATGAAAAAATCAATGGAAGCATTTTGTTGCGTATTTTTTAATTCATAACATAACGTCACAATTTATCTCTGACTGACACATCCAATTAAGCACGTGCCATAGTTAAGTACACTTGTTATATATGCAACATTATTACATGGGCGATTTTACTAGATTATAAGACGCTGTGGCATACAATAATCCATTGAGGTACAAAAAAGTATCCTTGATTATATGCATATATTGACACTATTGATATCAATCAAAATTTAGCCATGAAAAAAAATGATATCTATACAAAAATGTATAGTCAGACGGAAATGGTAAAATGTCTACTACATCATCGCAATGAAAACATGAAAACGGCGAGTCTCATTCAAGCTATACATTAAATGGATTTTTTCTATTTCGGGATCTGCCTCTTGTTGCCATGCATGAAAGTCAACACTTTAACTTAGATTTAGCTTCGTGGGTCCAAGGAAGATTTAAAGAAAATTCTGGTGAAAAACTTTCACCTTGTTTACCCAAATGAACTCCTCTGTTTAGATTTCTAACTCAGGTCGGAATATTCATTTACGTATTCTACACGCAATACTGAAGACCAAATATAAACAAAATGCGTACAGAAGAGGATAGAATATAAAAATCATTATTTTACCCAATTAAACCTCAAACCTCCTATCCTCTATTCATAAATCATAGTCTACTGCACCCAATAATGATGTTTCATACCGAAATTGATCTCACCCGCCAGTTATGCAAAATTAGTTCTCTTTCCCTAAATGATGCTTCTGACCAAATTTGGCCAAACTATTGGATTCTCAAGGCTCATGGCAGGGGAATATATCGAATTTTTGATCTCGGTTTACATCGTAGCCATTCGAGTAAGATAAATATATCTCCCTGATTTAAAAAAAAACCCATTTCATTGCTAGAATAAATTATACCGATAAGGCTCTATCAAAATCTGTTGTATATTCGTTTGCTATTGTCCTTGTGCTATTCTGTAACAAATGAACAACAACTGACTGTTCACAAAATGGTAATTTTGGAATTCTCTTTTGGCCGATTCATTTACAAGCGTCCACTAGATGTTTGAGCATGGTGATATGATAATTTAGGTATCACCTTCGGCCGAGTAAACAACTGGATAATGTACCGACGATATTTCACTGATGCTACATAGTATTTAGAGAGTTTATTTCAGTCAGAAAGATGGATGATTAAAATATTTGTCTATCTTATTTTTTTCTATTACATTTATTGTCAGTATTGACGAAGTTTAACAACGGATCGCGAATTCTATACACCTGTGTTATATCGATATGAAATACAGTTACGTTGCACTAAGGTTATGGGATACTTTGTACTACTTTTGAAATTGATAATGAAAAATAGGGTTACATTTCTCGGTGTTAAAAACAATCAGCGAATGAATTCAATTGATCCTCTCACGTATTGATATGATTATAGGTACCGACTGGAATGATGAGAAAAACGTCTTCAGCCGACGTGGTCAATGAACATCCAACACCTGTTCAAGCACCGGATGGCGGATGGGGATGGATGGTCACGTTCTCCTCATTGATGATCAACGTTTTGATTGACGGCATCTTTTTTACGTATGGAATTTTCTTCCCTGAATTTCTGAGACATTTCGGAGAAAGTAAAGGAAAGACCCAACTATTACATTCGATACTTGTTGGAACATGTCTTACTTCAGGTGAGCTGAAATATTGAATTGGCTTGTTTTAAACCACAAACAAAAAAAATTCTTTTGAAGGTTCAAACAATGATAAATTAATGGCGAATGCATCAAACTAAACAAACTCAGAGCGAAAAGGAGGTATTGAAATAGATGGAGAAATGATATTGGACGTAACATTAATCACATTTGATTGACAGTTTAAAAGAAAGAAATGCAAATTGATGAAAAATCATAATACAGAATTTCGGTAGCAACAAAAGGGAAACAATTGCGCAATACCTTACGCCATATTTCTTGTCAGTTCAGATCGTGTATATATGATATATATGTGAATGTTACATAATTTACTGAATATCCATTTAGGTCCTGTGGTCAGTGTACTGGTGAACAAGTATGACATTAGAAAGGTGGCCGCTACTGGAACAGTGATTGCCAGTGTCGGACTTTTCCTTTCCACGTTTTCCCCAAACCTGAATGTGATGCTTATCTTTTACAGCATCGCAGGGGGTATGTATTTTTTTATCTGGTTTAAAGAAACGAGATCAGATTATAAAGAAGAAAATTTATAATACAATTTTGATATCACGTCGTTAATTTAATCGAGACCTCGAAATCAGTATAAGAGCCTGGAAACGGATGAATTCTGGTAAAAAATAACCAGGAAAGGTGTGTGCTATAAAAATAGACTACTTAATTACAACTTTTAACAAGATATAAAAATTAAAAAAAAAAAAAAAAAAAAAAAAAACTTTCAATGATTTAAAGTTGTAAATAATGTAGAAACAATGTGTAGCCTTAATTTACGAATAAACCATTTACAACGTATAGATGTCCTAATTAACGAATAAACAATTAACAACGTGTAGTTGTCTTAATTAATGAGGAAACAATTAAAAATGTGCAGTTATCCTAATTACTGAGGACACAATTAAAAATGTGCAGTCCTCATTAATAAGTAAGCAATTAAAAACGTGCAGTTGTGGTTTTATGTGTCATATCCTGTCCGTTTTATAGAGTTGGAAATCTTATGAAGAAGTTAAAATGTTCCTAAAGCGGAATGCCTTATACACTTCATTTGAATATTTAGGTTATTAGAATAAATCAATTTATAAGCAATTAAACTAATAAATGATGAAACAATAAAAAAAATAGGTAGTTACCCTAATAAATTAATAATAAAATCAAACAATGTATAGTTGCCCTTATATACGAAGAAACAATTAATGTAATACTTATCAATGAAAAAACAATTAAACAATGTGCAGTCGTAATTAATGAAAAAAAAACCCAATTAAATCATATGTAGTTGTCTTAATAAAGAAACGATTAAACAATGTACAATTGTCCTAATTAATGAATAAATAATTAAGCAATGTGTAATTACCCTATCTGATAAAGAACACAATTCAACAAGGTAAAGTCGCCCTTATTTATGAAGAAAGATATAATGTTGTCCCAAACAAATACATGTGTAGTCGTAAATAAAGAAACAATTAAACAACATGTAGTTGTCCTTATTAATGAAGAAATAATTAAACAATTAGCAGTTGTCCTAATTAATAAAGAAACATTGAAATAATGTGCAGTTGTCCTAATTGATTAGCCTTCAATCTTCTGGCTGTATGTGTCCTATCTAGTCCTTTATACAGAGTTGAAAATATGTCGAAGACATTGAAATACTCCTTAAGCGAAATTGCGTATACATTCCATTTGGATAATTAAGTTATTAATTTCGTAGTTGTATCCAGGCATGTTTCTGTTTTGGTGTTCGCGTCTGATCTCATCCCCTTCTTTTCTGTTTTCTTTTTCATTTTTGTAGGAATTGGTTTTGGTATTCTTTACCTACCTTCGATTGTGATCATTGGTGTATATTTTAACAAACGACGAGCCTTAGCTACGGGAATAGCTGTTTGTGGAGCCGGGGTTGGCACCTTTGTATTTGCACCAATCACAAAGCTGCTTTTGGAAGCATACAACTGGAGGGGAGCAACGTGGATCATGTCCGCCATAGTTCTTAATGGTGTTGTTTTTTCCGCTATCTTCAGGCCACCAGGGAAGGATATGAACCGAAACGATGCAAAAATCAAGGATGTGTATGATAAGTGTGATACCGGAACCGTTCAGAATCCCGGCGGATGTTTTAGACAGTTTTGCTTATCAATGAAAGACATGTTTGACTTTTCGCTTCTTAAAAGTCCCACTATGTTGTTGTATGGAGCTTCCTGTTTGCTCGTCATGTTTGGTATGATATTATATAACTCAAATGAGGAAGGAAGACATTTTGATGACTCGCGCCCTAACAGGGTATCGAGTTTACAATCTACAGAACCCTATCGCCTGACCAGATATACCCACAGCTTAAACCACTGCGCCTTATCCACGTTAAGCGATTATGAGCCATAAGATTATGAGTCATAAAATTGCCTTCCTTCGTCATTTATGTTACTGTGTTATATACATAATTATTGACACAATGTATTATATGTATCACGATTTTTTAATTCCGTTAGTTAATAGTCAATATGTAGTTAATGTTAGCGTAGTTGTACTCTGATGATTATATATAGCATTATAAATACCTTCATTAGATAAAAACAATTAGTTAACAAGTTTATGAAAGACGGATTAGTAAAGCTGCGGAAAAGACCAAAATATGATATTGTAGCTCATTAAAATCTATCAGAAAGCAGTTAGTCATTTAAAAATTATTGTTAAATCTGAAAATTTAAAGAGCGTTTATACTGCTATGACGTTTGTTGCAGGATTTTTCATCCCTTCGAATTTCCTTCCTGTTTGGGCTAGTGATGCCAACCTGTCGACCGGGGAGGGGGCATTTTTGATTTCAGCTATGGGCGTATCCAACACAATTGCACGTGTTGTGATTGGCTACATCACAGACAAACCATGGGCTAACTGTTTGATTATAAACAATATTGCCCTACTGATTGGCGGCCTGGCTACGTGTTTTGTACCATTCTACACCACATTTGCGGTCCTTGTCGTCTATGCTGTTGTGTTTGGCATAGTAATGGGTAAAGTTCTTTTCTCTCTTTGTAAAAAAGCAACAAAGTCAAGTGTAACTGGTGAAAAAGTATGACCAACGATTTACCACTGGTTAAGCGAAAACATTCGACAGTTGTTTTTCAACGTCGGACTGTTGTTCTCAGGCGAGATATAGTAAACAATGGCGGCAAAGCGAAATGGCGATGACATCTATGTCAAAGTTTTCGATGGCATCGCCAACATCCACACGGAATATCGGATATAGACGCCTACAATTGAATTGAAAACGAGAATAAGTTGGTGCGAACCGTGAACGTTATGACCGTTCGGCCCGTCTACTAATTTCACTCGCCCTCGTCATTATCATAAAAATTCTAGAAATATCCTTTGGATATCGACCGACCTATCAGGAACCGATATTGGAGACTATGGAAGGAAGTCATTTCTGGATCAGCCTTCGTGAAATCTCCAGAATATTCCAGAAAAACTCAAAATATCCACGCATTAAGTATCCGGTTGCAATTCTTTCGGCAATATACTAGACTGTTTTTTTACGAAGCGACTACGGTAATCAAACCTGGCTGTATATGCCCAGGGAACGCTCTCAGTGAATCCTATTGTAATACCATCATGCTTGACCGCAGACACCATACTGGCTTCAAAAAAGGCTTTGAAAACCGTTGTTACGTAAGATTATATTGACAATGTATAATGTTCCCGTAATAAACTCCAGGTTACGTTGCACCTTTACAATACAAGGACATACTATATGTGCTGTTTATCCATTTGTCTGAAACGTTCTGCTATCAATATTTTACCTGAGCATTGATTATAAATACCAAAAATTCTTGACATGTGTACCTACCCCTGAAGTGGTTTGTTGTTACATAGGGTAAGTGAGTTTGCAACACTGAAAGATAAAATCAGAAATGCATTTTTAGAATTCAAGTATACGAGTACCTTTGTAAATAATTTCGTACCTGTTACCTGTTTTGAGATAGATATTATTTTTTTTAAAGTTTCTTCTTATTCTCGCTGTAAACGAATCAACCAGTTTGGTTTATTAGGAAGAGGAAGTAGGCCTTTGTGAATACAAGAGTATTTCATTTTCGAAAGAAACACATGAAACCATAGCTAATCTCGCAAACACCCTGGTGTTTGTTTAAACAATTTCAATAGCAAGTAATATTTACTGGAAGTTTGGTGATGAACCTTCAGGACCAATGAATGACGATAATTGACTTTTTTAAGAAGCGTAGTAAAAAAACTGTCAAAATGTTAATTTAAGCATCACTTTTTTTAACAAATATTTCAACATGACAGCGCATCATTTAAAACATCTGTAAAGCAAATCAGTTAACATACCAGTAAACAACAACAAACAAACAAAAGTTTCATTTAAGAACATGTATAACCTTTTTCATTTCAACATATTTTATTGGAAATCAAATGGATTGAACATCAGGCTAAGCTTATATTAAAGTTCTCTCCATAACATATTACATTTATCTAACCTTTTTTTGTTTTCCAATATTGAAATTTATGCTACTTTTTGGTATTTTATATTAATATACAATAGTCCATTCTAGTTCTCAATCAATCATATGTTTTTTTATGCTTTATGCATTTAAATGATGCAATGACGTTTCATTCTAATTGCAGCGGTTTTCATTCTCCTCAGAAGTATCCTGATGGCAGAATTATTGGGTGTACACAGACTCAACAGTTCGTTTGGATTGGTCGGACTCAGCATGGGTTTGTCGACATTTGTGGGGTCACCTTTAGCAGGTACAATCATCATGTTGTAGTACGGTGCGTGATGGTCCCTAAATGTGTTATAATCCACATGTTGTAGGACTATGTGTGATGGTCCCTAAATGTATGTTATAATCCACATTTTGTAGTACGATGTGTGATGTTCCCTAACTGTATGTTATAATCCACATGTTGTAGTACCATGTGTGATGTTCCCTAAATGTATGTTATAATCCACATGTTGTAGTACGATGTGTGATGGTCCCTAACTGTATGTTATAATCCACATGTTGTAGTACCATGTGTGATGTTCCCTAAATGTATGTTATAATCTACATTTTGTAGTACGATGTGTGATGGTCTCTTAATGTATGTTATAATCCACATGTTGTAGTACGATGTGTGATGGTTCCTAAATGTATGTTATAATCCACATGTTGTAGTACGATGTGTGATGGTCTCTAAATGTATGTTATAATCCATATGTTGTAGTACGATGTGTGATGGTCCCTAAATGTATGTTATAATCCACATGTTGTAGTACGATGTGTGATGTTCTCTAAATGTATGTTATAATCCACATGTTGTAGTACGATGTGTGATGGTCCCTAACTGTATGTTATAATCCACATGTTATAGTACGATGTATGATGGTCCCTAAATGTATGTTATAATCCACATGTTGTAGTAAGATGTGTGATGTTCACTAAATGTATGTTATAATCCACATGTTGTAGTACGATGTTTGATGTTCTCTAAATGTATGTTATAATCCACATGTTGTAATACCATGTGTGATGGTCCCTAAATGTATGTTATAATCCACATGTTGTATTACGATGTGTGATGTTCTCTAAATGTATGTTATAATCCACATGTTGTAATACCATGTGTGATGGTCCCTAAATGTATGTTATAATCCACATGTTGTAGTACGATGTGTGATGTTCTCTAAATGTATGTTATAATCCACATGTTGTAGTACGATGTGTGATGGTCCCTAAATGTGTGTTATAATCCACCTGTTGTAGTACGATGTGTGATGGTTCCTAAATGTATGTTATAATCCACATATTGTAGTACGATGTGTGATGGTCCCTAAATGTATGTTATAATCCACATGTTGTAGTACGATGTATGATGGTCCCTAAATGTATGTTATAATACACATATTGTAGTACGATGTGTGATGGTCCCTTACTGTATGTTATAGTCCACATGTTGTAGTACGATGTGTGATGTTCTCTAAATGTATGTTATAATCCACATGTTGTAGTACAGTGTGTGATGGTCCCTAAATGTATGTTATAATCCACATGTTGTAGTACGATGTGTGATGGTTCCTAAATGTATGTTATAATCCTAATGTTTTAGTACGATGTGTGATGGTCCCTAAATGTTTGTTATAATCCACATGTTGTAGTACGATGTGTGATGTTCCCTAACTGTATGTTATAATCCACATGTTGTAGTACCATGTGTGATGTTCCCTAAATGTATGTTATAATCCACATGTTGTAGTACGATGTGTGATGGTCCCTAACTGTATGTTATAATCCACATGTTGTAGTACCATGTGTGATGTTCCCTAAATGTATGTTATAATCTACATTTTGTAGTACGATGTGTGATGGTCTCTTAATGTATGTTATAATCCACATGTTGTAGTACGATGTGTGATGGTTCCTAAATGTATGTTATAATCCACATGTTGTAGTACGATGTGTGATGGTCTCTAAATGTATGTTATAATCCATATGTTGTAGTACGATGTGTGATGGTCCCTAAATGTATGTTATAATCCACATGTTGTAGTACGATGTGTGATGTTCTCTAAATGTATGTTATAATCCACATGTTGTAGTACGATGTGTGATGGTCCCTAACTGTATGTTATAATCCACATGTTATAGTACGATGTATGATGGTCCCTAAATGTATGTTATAATCCACATGTTGTAGTAAGATGTGTGATGTTCACTAAATGTATGTTATAATCCACATGTTGTAGTACGATGTTTGATGTTCTCTAAATGTATGTTATAATCCACATGTTGTAATACCATGTGTGATGGTCCCTAAATGTATGTTATAATCCACATGTTGCATTACGATGTGTGATGTTCTCTAAATGTATGTTATAATCCACATGTTGTAATACCATGTGTGATGGTCCCTAAATGTATGTTATAATCCACATGTTGTAGTACGATGTGTGATGTTCTCTAAATGTATGTTATAATCCACATGTTGTAGTACGATGTGTGATGGTCCCTAAATGTGTGTTATAATCCACCTGTTGTAGTACGATGTGTGATGGTTCCTAAATGTATGTTATAATCCACATATTGTAGTACGATGTGTGATGGTCCCTAAATGTATGTTATAATCCACATGTTGTAGTACGATGTATGATGGTCCCTAAATGTATGTTATAATACACATATTGTAGTACGATGTGTGATGGTCCCTTACTGTATGTTATAGTCCACATGTTGTAGTACGATGTGTGATGTTCTCTAAATGTATGTTATAATCCACATGTTGTAGTACGGTGTGTGATGGTCCCTAAATGTATGTTATAATCCACATGTTGTAGTACGATGTGTGATGGTTCCTAAATGTATGTTATAATCCTAATGTTTTAGTACGATGTGTGATGGTCCCTAAATGTTTGTTATAATCCACATGTTGTAGTACGATGTGTGATGGTCCCTTACTGTATGTTATAGTCCACATGTTGTAGTACGATGTGTGATGTTCTCTAAATGTATGTTATAATCCACATGTTGTAGTACGGTGTGTGATGGTCCCTAAATGTATGTTATAATCCACATGTTGTAGTACGATGTGTGATGGTCCCTAACTGTGTGTTATAATCCACATGTTGTAGTACCATGTGTGATGTTCCCTAAATGTATGTTATAATCCACATGTTGTAGTACGATGTGTGATGGTCCCTAACTGTATGTTATAATCCACATGTTGTATTACGATGTGTGATGGTCCCTAAATGTATGTTATAATCCATATGTTGTAGTACGATGTGTAATGTTCCCTAAATGTATGTTATAATCCACATGTTGTAGTACGATGTGTGATGTTCTCTAAATGTATGTTATAATCCACATGTTGTAGTACGATGTGTGATGTTCTCTAAATGTATGTTATAATCCACATGTTGTAGTACCATGTGTGATGGTTCCTAAATGTATGTTATAATCCACATATTGTAGTACGATGTGTGATGGTCCCTTACTGTATGTTATAGTCCACATGTTGTAGTACGATGTGTGATGTTCTCTAATTGTATGTTATAATCTACATGTTGTAGTACGGTGTGTGATGGTCCCTAAATGTATGTTATAATCCACATATTGTAGTACGATGTGTGATGGTCCCTAAATGTATGTTATAATCCACATGTTGTAGTACGATGTGTGATGGTCCCTAAATGTATGTTATAATCCACATGTTGTAGTACGATGTGTGATGTTCTCTAAATGTATGTTATAATCCACATGTTGTAGTACGGTGTGTGATGGTCCCTAAATGTATGTTATAATCCACATGTTGTAGTACGATGTGTGATGGTCCCTAACTGTGTGTTATAATCCACATGTTGTAGTACCATGTGTGATGTTCCCTAAATGTATGTTATAATCCACATGTTGTAGTAAGATGTGTGATGTTCACTAAATGTATGTTATAATCCACATGTTGTAGTACGATGTTTGATGTTCTCTAAATGTATGTTATAATCCACATGTTGTAATACCATGTGTGATGGTCCCTAAATGTATGTTATAATCCACATGTTGCATTACGATGTGTGATGTTCTCTAAATGTATGTTATAATCCACATGTTGTAATACCATGTGTGATGGTCCCTAAATGTATGTTATAATCCACATGTTGTAGTACGATGTGTGATGTTCTCTAAATGTATGTTATAATCCACATGTTGTAGTACGATGTGTGATGGTCCCTAAATGTATGTTATAATCCACATGTTGTAGTACGATGTATGATGGTCCCTAAATGTATGTTATAATACACATATTGTAGTACGATGTGTGATGGTCCCTTACTGTATGTTATAGTCCACATGTTGTAGTACGATGTGTGATGTTCTCTAAATGTATGTTATAATCCACATGTTGTAGTACGGTGTGTGATGGTCCCTAAATGTATGTTATAATCCACATGTTGTAGTACGATGTGTGATGGTTCCTAAATGTATGTTATAATCCTAATGTTTTAGTACGATGTGTGATGGTCCCTAAATGTTTGTTATAATCCACATGTTGTAGTACGATGTGTGATGGTCCCTTACTGTATGTTATAGTCCACATGTTGTAGTACGATGTGTGATGTTCTCTAAATGTATGTTATAATCCACATGTTGTAGTACGGTGTGTGATGGTCCCTAAATGTATGTTATAATCCACATGTTGTAGTACGATGTGTGATGGTCCCTAACTGTGTGTTATAATCCACATGTTGTAGTACCATGTGTGATGTTCCCTAAATGTATGTTATAATCCACATGTTGTAGTACGATGTGTGATGGTCCCTAACTGTATGTTATAATCCACATGTTGTATTACGATGTGTGATGGTCCCTAAATGTATGTTATAATCCATATGTTGTAGTACGATGTGTAATGTTCCCTAAATGTATGTTATAATCCACATGTTGTAGTACGATGTGTGATGTTCTCTAAATGTATGTTATAATCCACATGTTGTAGTACGATGTGTGATGTTCTCTAAATGTATGTTATAATCCACATGTTGTAGTACCATGTGTGATGGTTCCTAAATGTATGTTATAATCCACATATTGTAGTACGATGTGTGATGGTCCCTTACTGTATGTTATAGTCCACATGTTGTAGTACGATGTGTGATGTTCTCTAATTGTATGTTATAATCTACATGTTGTAGTACGGTGTGTGATGGTCCCTAAATGTATGTTATAATCCACATATTGTAGTACGATGTGTGATGGTCCCTAAATGTATGTTATAATCCACATGTTGTAGTACGATGTGTGATGGTCCCTAAATGTATGTTATAATCCACATGTTGTAGTACGATGTGTGATGTTCTCTAAATGTATGTTATAATCCACATGTTGTAGTACGGTGTGTGATGGTCCCTAAATGTATGTTATAATCCACATGTTGTAGTACGATGTGTGATGGTCCCTAACTGTGTGTTATAATCCACATGTTGTAGTACCATGTGTGATGTTCCCTAAATGTATGTTATAATCCACATGTTGTAGTACGATGTGTGATGGTCCCTAACTGTATGTTATAATCCACATGTTGTATTACGATGTGTGATGGTCCCTAAATGTATGTTATAATCCATATGTTGTAGTACGATGTGTAATGTTCCCTAAATGTATGTTATAATCCACATGTTGTAGTACGATGTGTGATGTTCTCTAAATGTATGTTATAATCCACATGTTGTAGTACGATGTGTGATGTTCTCTAAATGTATGTTATAATCCACATGTTGTAGTACCATGTGTGATGGTTCCTAAATGTATGTTATAATCCACATATTGTAGTACGATGTGTGATGGTCCCTTACTGTATGTTATAGTCCACATGTTGTAGTACGATGTGTGATGTTCTCTAAATGTATGTTATAATCTACATGTTGTAGTACGGTGTGTGATGGTCCCTAAATGTATGTTATAATCCACATATTGTAGTACGATGTGTGATGGTCCCTAAATGTATGTTATAATCCACATGTTGTAGTACGATGTGTGATGGTCCCTAAATGTATGTTATAATCCACATGTTGTAGTACGATGTGTGATGTTCTCTAAATGTATGTTATAATCCACATGTTGTAGTACGATGTGTGATGGTCCCTAACTGTATGTTATAATCCACATGTTATAGTACGATGTATGATGGTCCCTAAATGTATGTTATAATCCACATGTTGTAGTACGATGTGTGATGTTCACTAAATGTATGTTATAATCCACATGTTGTAGTACGATGTTTGATGTTCTCTAAATGTATGTTATAATCCACATGTTGTAATATCATGTGTGATGGTCCCTAAATGTATGTTATAATCCACATGTTGTATTACGATGTGTGATGTTCTCTAAATGTATGTTATAATCCACATGTTGTAATACCATGTGTGATGGTCCCTAAATGTATGTTATAATCCACATGTTGTAGTACGATGTGTGATGTTCTCTAAATGTATGTTATAATCCACATGTTGTAGTACGATGTGTGATGGTCCCTAAATGTGTGTTATAATCCACATGTTGTAGTACGATGTGTGATGGTTCCTAAATGTATGTTATAATCCACATATTGTAGTACGATGTGTGATGGTCCCTAAATGTATGTTATAATCCACATGTTGTAGTAAGATATATGACTGTCCCTAAATGTATGTTATAATACACATATTGTAGTACGATGTGTGATGGTCCCTTACTGTATGTTATAATCCACATGTTGTAGTACGATGTATGATGGTCCCTAAATGTATGTTATAATCCACATATTGTAGTACGATGTGTGATGGTCCCTTACTGTATGTTATAGTCCACATGTTGTAGTACGATGTGTGATGTTCTCTAAATGTATGTTATAATCCACATGTTGTAGTACGGTGTGTGATGGTCCCTAAATGTATGTTATAATCCACATGTTGTAGTACGATGTGTGATGGTTCCTAAATGTATGTTATAATCCTAATGTTTTAGTACGATGTGTGATGGTCCCTAAATGTATGTTATAATCCACATGTTGTAGTACGATGTGTGATGGTCCCTTACTGTATGTTATAGTCCACATGTTGTAGTACGATGTGTGATGTTCTCTAAATGTATGTTATAATCCACATGTTGTAGTACGGTGAGTGATGGTCCCTAAATGTATGTTATAATCCACATGTTGTAGTACGATGTGTGATGGTCCCTAACTGTGTGTTATAATCCACATGTTGTAGTACCATGTGTGATGTTCCCTAAATGTATGTTATAATCCACATGTTGTAGTACGATGTGTGATGGTCCCTAACTGTATGTTATAATCCACATGTTGTATTACGATGTGTGATGGTCCCTAACTGTGTGTTATAATCCACATGTTGTAGTACCATGTGTGATGTTCCCTAAATGTATGTTATAATCCACATGTTGTAGTACCATGTGTGATGGTCCCTAAATGTATGTTATAATCCATATGTTGTAGTACGATGTGTAATGTTCCCTAAATGTATGTTATAATCCACATGTTGTAGTACGATGTGTGATGTTCTCTAAATGTATGTTATAATCCACATGTTGTAGTACGATGTGTGATGTTCTCTAAATGTATGTTATAATCCACATGTTGTAGTACCATGTGTGATGGTTCCTAAATGTATGTTATAATCCACATATTGTAGTACGATGTGTGATGGTCCCTTACTGTATGTTATAGTCCACATGTTGTAGTACGATGTGTGATGTTCTCTAAATGTATGTTATAATCTACATGTTGTAGTACGGTGTGTGATGGTCCCTAAATGTATGTTATAATCCACATATTGTAGTA
Organism: Pecten maximus; assembly: GCF_902652985.1. NCBI lineage: Eukaryota > Metazoa > Mollusca > Bivalvia > Pectinida > Pectinidae > Pecten > Pecten maximus. Next base: position 36,969,968 of record NC_047028.1, on the reverse strand, counting down.
CGATGTGTGATGGTTTCTAAATGTATGTTATAATCCTAATGTTTTAGTACGATGTGTGATGGTCCCTAAATGTATGTTATAATCCACATGTTGTAGTAAGATGTGTGATGGTCCCTAACTGTATGTTATAATACACATGTTATAGTACGATGTATGATTGTCCCTAAATGTATGTTATAATCCACATGTTGTAGTACGATGTGTGATGGTCACTAAATGTATGTTATAATCCACATGTTGTAGTACGATGTGTGATGGTCCCTTACTGTATGTTATAATCCACATGTTGTAGTACGATGAGTGATGGTCCTTAAATGTATGTTATAATCCATCCACATGTTGTAGTACGATGTTTGATGGTCTCTGAATGTATGTTATAATCCACATGTTGTAGTACGATGTGTGATGTTCTCTAAATGTATGTTATAATTCACATGTTGTAGTACGATGTGTGATGTTCTTTAAATGTATGTTATAATCCACATGTTGTAGTATGATGTTTGATGATCCCTAAATGTATGTTATAATCCACATGTTGTAGTACGATGTGTGATGTTCACTAAATGTATGTTATAATCCACATGTTGTAGTACGATGTTTGATGTTCTCTAAATGTATGTTATAATCCACATGTTGTAATATCATGTGTGATGGTCCCTAAATGTATGTTATAATCCACATGTTGTATTACGATGTGTGATGTTCTCTAAATGTATGTTATAATCCACATGTTGTAATACCATGTGTGATGGTCCCTAAATGTATGTTATAATCCACATGTTGTAGTACGATGTGTGATGTTCTCTAAATGTATGTTATAATCCACATGTTGTAGTACGATGTGTGATGGTCCCTTACTGTATGTTATAGTCCACATGTTGTAGTACGATGTGTGATGTTCTCTAAATGTATGTTATAATCCACATGTTGTAGTACGGTGTGTGATGGTCCCTAAATGTATGTTATAATCCACATGTTGTAGTACGATGTGTGATGGTTCCTAAATGTATGTTATAATCCTAATGTTTTAGTACGATGTGTGATGGTCCCTAAATGTTTGTTATAATCCACATGTTGTAGTACGATGTGTGATGGTCCCTTACTGTATGTTATAGTCCACATGTTGTAGTACGATGTGTGATGTTCTCTAAATGTATGTTATAATCCACATGTTGTAGTACGGTGTGTGATGGTCCCTAAATGTATGTTATAATCCACATGTTGTAGTACGATGTGTGATGGTCCCTAACTGTGTGTTATAATCCACATGTTGTAGTACCATGTGTGATGTTCCCTAAATGTATGTTATAATCCACATGTTGTAGTACGATGTGTGATGGTCCCTAACTGTATGTTATAATCCACATGTTGTATTACGATGTGTGATGGTCCCTAAATGTATGTTATAATCCATATGTTGTAGTACGATGTGTAATGTTCCCTAAATGTATGTTATAATCCACATGTTGTAGTACGATGTGTGATGGTCTCTTAATGTATGTTATAATCCACATGTTGTAGTACGATGTGTGATGTTCTCTAAATGTATGTTATAATCCACATGTTGTAGTACCATGTGTGATGGTTCCTAAATGTATGTTATAATCCACATATTGTAGTACGATGTGTGATGGTCCCTTACTGTATGTTATAGTCCACATGTTGTAGTACGATGTGTGATGTTCTCTAATTGTATGTTATAATCTACATGTTGTAGTACGGTGTGTGATGGTCCCTAAATGTATGTTATAATCCACATATTGTAGTACGATGTGTGATGGTCCCTAAATGTATGTTATAATCCACATGTTGTAGTACGATGTGTGATGGTCCCTAAATGTATGTTATAATCCACATGTTGTAGTACGATGTGTGATGTTCTCTAAATGTATGTTATAATCCACATGTTGTAGTACGGTGTGTGATGGTCCCTAAATGTATGTTATAATCCACATGTTGTAGTACGATGTGTGATGGTCCCTAACTGTATGTTATAATCCACATGTTGTAGTACCATGTGTGATGTTCCCTAAATGTATGTTATAATCCACATGTTGTAGTACGATGTGTGATGGTCCCTAACTGTATGTTATAATCCACATGTTGTATTACGATGTGTGATGGTCCCTAAATGTATGTTATAATCCATATGTTGTAGTACGATGTGTAATGTTCCCTAAATGTATGTTATAATCCACATGTTGTAGTACGATGTGTGATGTTCTCTAAATGTATGTTATAATCCACATGTTGTAGTACGATGTGTGATGTTCTCTAAATGTATGTTATAATCCACATGTTGTAGTACCATGTGTGATGGTTCCTAAATGTATGTTATAATCCACATATTGTAGTACGATGTGTGATGGTCCCTTACTGTATGTTATAGTCCACATGTTGTAGTACGATGTGTGATGTTCTCTAAATGTATGTTATAATCTACATGTTGTAGTACGGTGTGTGATGGTCCCTAAATGTATGTTATAATCCACATATTGTAGTACGATGTGTGATGGTCCCTAAATGTATGTTATAATCCACATGTTGTAGTACGATGTGTGATGGTCCCTAAATGTATGTTATAATCCACATGTTGTAGTACGATGTGTGATGTTCTCTAAATGTATGTTATAATCCACATGTTGTAGTACGATGTGTGATGGTCCCTAACTGTATGTTATAATCCACATGTTATAGTACGATGTATGATGGTCCCTAAATGTATGTTATAATCCACATGTTGTAGTACGATGTGTGATGTTCACTAAATGTATGTTATAATCCACATGTTGTAGTACGATGTTTGATGTTCTCTAAATGTATGTTATAATCCACATGTTGTAATATCATGTGTGATGGTCCCTAAATGTATGTTATAATCCACATGTTGTATTACGATGTGTGATGTTCTCTAAATGTATGTTATAATCCACATGTTGTAATACCATGTGTGATGGTCCCTAAATGTATGTTATAATCCACATGTTGTAGTACGATGTGTGATGTTCTCTAAATGTATGTTATAATCCACATGTTGTAGTACGATGTGTGATGGTCCCTAAATGTGTGTTATAATCCACCTGTTGTAGTACGATGTGTGATGGTTCCTAAATGTATGTTATAATCCACATATTGTAGTACGATGTGTGATGGTCCCTAAATGTATGTTATAATCCACATGTTGTAGTACGATGTATGATGGTCCCTAAATGTATGTTATAATACACATATTGTAGTACGATGTGTGATGGTCCCTTACTGTATGTTATAATCCACATGTTGTAGTACGATGTATGATGGTCCCTAAATGTATGTTATAATCCACATATTGTAGTACGATGTGTGATGGTCCCTTACTGTATGTTATAGTCCACATGTTGTAGTACGATGTGTGATGTTCTCTAAATGTATGTTATAATCCACATGTTGTAGTACGGTGTGTGATGGTCCCTAAATGTATGTTATAATCCACATGTTGTAGTACGATGTGTGATGGTTCCTAAATGTATGTTATAATCCTAATGTTTTAGTACGATGTGTGATGGTCCCTAAATGTTTGTTATAATCCACATGTTGTAGTACGATGTGTGATGGTCCCTTACTGTATGTTATAGTCCACATGTTGTAGTACGATGTGTGATGTTCTCTAAATGTATGTTATAATCCACATGTTGTAGTACGGTGAGTGATGGTCCCTAAATGTATGTTATAATCCACATGTTGTAGTACGATGTGTGATGGTCCCTAACTGTGTGTTATAATCCACATGTTGTAGTACCATGTGTGATGTTCCCTAAATGTATGTTATAATCCACATGTTGTAGTACGATGTGTGATGGTCCCTAACTGTATGTTATAATCCACATGTTGTATTACGATGTGTGATGGTCCCTAACTGTGTGTTATAATCCACATGTTGTAGTACCATGTGTGATGTTCCCTAAATGTATGTTATAATCCACATGTTGTAGTACCATGTGTGATGGTCCCTAAATGTATGTTATAATCCATATGTTGTAGTACGATGTGTAATGTTCCCTAAATGTATGTTATAATCCACATGTTGTAGTACGATGTGTGATGTTCTCTAAATGTATGTTATAATCCACATGTTGTAGTACGATGTGTGATGTTCTCTAAATGTATGTTATAATCCACATGTTGTAGTACCATGTGTGATGGTTCCTAAATGTATGTTATAATCCACATATTGTAGTACGATGTGTGATGGTCCCTTACTGTATGTTATAGTCCACATGTTGTAGTACGATGTGTGATGTTCTCTAAATGTATGTTATAATCTACATGTTGTAGTACGGTGTGTGATGGTCCCTAAATGTATGTTATAATCCACATATTGTAGTACGATGTGTGATGGTTTCTAAATGTATGTTATAATCCTAATGTTTTAGTACGATGTGTGATGGTCCCTAAATGTATGTTATAATCCACATGTTGTAGTAAGATGTGTGATGGTCCCTAACTGTATGTTATAATACACATGTTATAGTACGATGTATGATTGTCCCTAAATGTATGTTATAATCCACATGTTGTAGTACGATGTGTGATGGTCACTAAATGTATGTTATAATCCACATGTTGTAGTACGATGTGTGATGGTCCCTTACTGTATGTTATAATCCACATGTTGTAGTACGATGAGTGATGGTCCTTAAATGTATGTTATAATCCATCCACATGTTGTAGTACGATGTTTGATGGTCTCTGAATGTATGTTATAATCCACATGTTGTAGTACGATGTGTGATGTTCTCTAAATGTATGTTATAATTCACATGTTGTAGTACGATGTGTGATGTTCTTTAAATGTATGTTATAATCCACATGTTGTAGTATGATGTTTGATGATCCCTAAATGTATGTTATAATCCACATGTTGTAGTACGATGTGTGATGTTCACTAAATGTATGTTATAATCCACATGTTGTAGTACGATGTTTGATGTTCTCTAAATGTATGTTATAATCCACATGTTGTAATATCATGTGTGATGGTCCCTAAATGTATGTTATAATCCACATGTTGTATTACGATGTGTGATGTTCTCTAAATGTATGTTATAATCCACATGTTGTAATACCATGTGTGATGGTCCCTAAATGTATGTTATAATCCACATGTTGTAGTACGATGTGTGATGTTCTCTAAATGTATGTTATAATCCACATGTTGTAGTACGATGTGTGATGGTCCCTAAATGTATGTTATAATCCACATGTTGTAGTACGATGTGTGATGGTTCCTAAATGTATGTTATAATCCACATATTGTAGTACGATGTGTGATGGTCCCTAAATGTATGTTATAATCCACATGTTGTAGTACGATGTATGATGGTCCCTAAATGTATGTTATAATACACATATTGTAGTACGATGTGTGATGGTCCCTTACTGTATGTTATAATCCACATGTTGTAGTACGATGTATGATGGTCCCTAAATGTATGTTATAATCCACATATTGTAGTACGATGTGTGATGGTCCCTTACTGTATGTTATAGTCCACATGTTGTAGTACGATGTGTGATGTTCTCTAAATGTATGTTATAATCCACATGTTGTAGTACGGTGTGTGATGGTCCCTAAATGTATGTTATAATCCACATGTTGTAGTACGATGTGTGATGGTTCCTAAATGTATGTTATAATCCTAATGTTTTAGTACGATGTGTGATGGTCCCTAAATGTTTGTTATAATCCACATGTTGTAGTACGATGTGTGATGGTCCCTTACTGTATGTTATAGTCCACATGTTGTAGTACGATGTGTGATGTTCTCTAAATGTATGTTATAATCCACATGTTGTAGTACGGTGAGTGATGGTCCCTAAATGTATGTTATAATCCACATGTTGTAGTACGATGTGTGATGGTCCCTAACTGTGTGTTATAATCCACATGTTGTAGTACCATGTGTGATGTTCCCTAAATGTATGTTATAATCCACATGTTGTAGTACGATGTGTGATGGTCCCTAACTGTATGTTATAATCCACATGTTGTAGTACGATGTGTGATGGTCCCTAACTGTGTGTTATAATCCACATGTTGTAGTACCATGTGTGATGTTCCCTAAATGTATGTTATAATCCACATGTTGTAGTACCATGTGTGATGGTCCCTAAATGTATGTTATAATCCATATGTTGTAGTACGATGTGTAATGTTCCCTAAATGTATGTTATAATCCACATGTTGTAGTACGATGTGTGATGTTCTCTAAATGTATGTTATAATCCACATGTTGTAGTACGATGTGTGATGTTCTCTAAATGTATGTTATAATCCACATGTTGTAGTACCATGTGTGATGGTTCCTAAATGTATGTTATAATCCACATATTGTAGTACGATGTGTGATGGTCCCTAACTGTATGTTATAATCCACATGTTGTAGTACGATGTGTGATGTTCTCTAAATGTATGTTATAATCTACATGTTGTAGTACGGTGTGTGATGGTCCCTAAATGTATGTTATAATCCACATATTGTAGTACGATGTGTGATGGTTTCTAAATGTATGTTATAATCCTAATGTTTTAGTACGATGTGTGATGGTCCCTAAATGTATGTTATAATCCACATGTTGTAGTAAGATGTGTGATGGTCCCTAACTGTATGTTATAATACACATGTTATAGTACGATGTATGATTGTCCCTAAATGTATGTTATAATCCACATGTTGTAGTACGATGTGTGATGGTCACTAAATGTATGTTATAATCCACATGTTGTAGTACGATGTGTGATGGTCCCTTACTGTATGTTATAATCCACATGTTGTAGTACGATGAGTGATGGTCCTTAAATGTATGTTATAATCCATCCACATGTTGTAGTACGATGTTTGATGGTCTCTGAATGTATGTTATAATCCACATGTTGTAGTACGATGTGTGATGTTCTCTAAATGTATGTTATAATTCACATGTTGTAGTACGATGTGTGATGTTCTTTAAATGTATGTTATAATCCACATGTTGTAGTATGATGTTTGATGATCCCTAAATGTATGTTATAATCCACATGTTGTAGTACGATGTGTGATGGTCACTAAATGTATGTTATAATCCACATGTTGTAGTACGATGTGTGATGGTCCCTAAATGTATGTTATAATCCACATGTTGTAGTACGATGTGTGATGGTCCCTAAATGTATGTTATAATCCACATGTTGTAGTACGATGTGTGATGGTCCCTAAATGTATGTTATAATCCACATGTTGTAGTAAGATGTGTGATGGTCCCTAAATGTATGTTATAATCCACATGTTGTAGTACCATGTGTGATGGTCCCTAACTGTACGTTATAATCCACATGTTGTAGTAAGATGTGTGATGGTCCCTAACTGTATGTTATAATCCACATGTTGTAGTACGATGAGTGATGGTCCCTAAATGTATGTTATAATACACATATTGTAGTACGATGTGTGATGGTCCCTAAATGTATGTTATAATCCACATGTTGTAATACGATGTGTGATGGTCTCTAAATGTATGTTATAATCCACATGTTGTAGTACGATGTGTGATGGTCCCTAAGTGTATGTTATAATCCACATGTTGTAGTACGATGTGTGATGTTCTCTAAATGTATGTTATAATCCACATGTTGTAGTACGATGTGTGATGGTCTCTAAATGTATGTTATAATCCACATGTTGTAGTACGATGTGTGATGGTCCCTAAGTGTATGTTATAATCCACATGTTGTAGTACGATGTGTGATGGTTCCTAAATGTATGTTATAATCCACATGTTGTAGTACGATGTGTGATGGTTCCTAAATGTATGTTATAATCCACATGTTGTAGTACGATGTGTGATGGTTCCTAAATGTATGTTATAATCCACATGTTGTAGTACGATGTGTGATGAGCGTGATGGTTTCAATTCCTAGAAGTGTATTTGCGTGCAGCGAATAGAATCACGACGTCACATTTGCCATTTTTTTCGTATTCATGACGTTTCGTTGACAAATTTATTATTTGTGATGTTTGGAAATGAAGTCTGATACATGACAAGATTCAGAGTGATAATGATAACTTCATTCTGTTTTCTATTTCAGGAGCGTTGTCGGACATCAGCGGCAACTACAATGTGGCATTCTACTTCGGTGGCATCACTATTGTACTAGGAGGCTTAATTTGTCTGCCACTCAGACGGATTTCAAACTGGGAACAAAGTCGGAGAAATGATTTCAACTTATGGGATACATATAACGGTGATGAGAAAAACAAAAGGCCTGATGTAAAAATAGTGTCTGCCAAAAAGACATTATCCATATACACAATATCAAGAGATAGGAGCTGAACTCTTTTTTCTTCTTGGTTTTCACCAAACAGTATTTTACTAACTGTCATCATGTCAAAATGGTGCCTAGATAATACTCCAATAACTATTACTCGGAAACTCGGCCGTTTCATCAGAGGAATTCTATCTGTTGTATATTTTGTTGTAAGGAAACAGGGATTTGATTTTCCAATGTAGACTGGGTGAGAAATAATGCCCTCTTCGCTTAATACCTAAATGCTCTCGTGCCCGCACGTGGCCTAGACTAATATACCCGTGTATTATGCTCTCATGCATCATCTATGCATATGTCAAGCATCTCACACGGACCACATGCAAGCACCACGCGAAAGTCGCCAAAACATCGACTCGCCTGCAGAAATATCCTTGTGTGCAGCAAAATCCTTATACGCACAAAGCCCGCATAGCCTGTTTGGAATGGTGTGACCGGGCCTTCAATAGTTGTTTTACTGCATAGACACAATGACAGTGTATTTATTTGTGAAATAGATCATCAGCAACAAGTTTGCGTCCCAATTTCTCTTCATCACATGAGTACCTGTCACTCTTGGTTGATTTCACCCAATATAAATCCTGATTTTAGCCTGTATGTCGGGTTTTAGTTCCCACCAGTCCTGGTGTGAAATATACATATACATGTTTATTTGACGTTCTTTTGAAATCAGATTTTTATTTTTTACTTTTTTTTTCGGCCTCCGTCATCTGACAGGTACATTTGTATAAACACTTTAAGCTCCTAGTATTACTGACGACTAGATGCAGTTTAATTCATTTTTGGATCTGCAACACTGAGTTTGTATATTAAAAATGATACCCGTACACCCCGTCCTCATTACTGACCCTGAGTGTTACGTGGAAGGTAAGCAATGTTTATAAACAACATATCACTCTCAAAACAAGTTACTTTGTCATTACCTCATGATTTTGAATTACATGTTACAGTTTAATAAAGATATCACAATCTAAAAATTCACAATAGCCAAGTAATTGAAATTATTTAAAAATAAATCATTAACATAATAACATAATACCACAATGCACTTAAAAGGTAAACAATGTCTGGACGAGGTGGTCCTCGCCTGTCTCCGAATTCCTATTGAATTTGCATCCTATTTTGTTGAGGCAGGAAGACAAGCCTAACTGCTTAAAAACGAGGCATTTATAGTATACTGTTATGGGCGGCATTGACCTTCAACCAACACGAAATATTTGAATCAACAATACATAAAATTTTAATTAGCAATACTCAATAAATTAACAAAATATCAGAAAAGTTAAAGGTTGTCGATCAGGACCGTTAATGATTTGTTTGTGTAATATCTGCAGAGTAAGTTGATAGTTATCTTCCAAACAATTTTTCTGTGTCCAAAGCGTGCTGACCAATATCAACATGCAAAAGATAATTATCAAGGAGTCTACTTAGTGGTTTAAAAACTAGTTAAAATGATGTGATTGCTAAAACTAAGAAAGTGTTAATTTTCAGGAATCGTGAGAATCAATAGAGACGATATGTAGTGATAGACAGTCCCAGTCGGTTATAGTTATTGTGTGGAAAGGGAAATTCTCATCTGTATCTTCACTGGAAGCTTAATGTTGACTTTGTTATATGTTCATTTCACGTTATTTTCCTTAAGTGCCATAAGTATGATTCAATATATTCAGTCTCTTTGTGTTGATTTTTTTTTTTTAATTAAGTGACACATTAAAACGACAAGTATACCTGTAGATGTTGTTACAAAATGTTTTCTGCTACATGTGTTATTTCTAATTGTTAATAAATAATTGTAATGTTAATCTCGACTAGCGGTTTGTTATGTGTAAATCTTATCTGCCGTCTGCTACAGCACTGCACTGTCTCTGTGGGGTCTGGTTTACTTGTGTCACATTTAAGGGCCTAATCGGGGTCAAGCACGTGCATAAGGGGTCCAGGTATAAAGTGTGGATAGGCTGAGTTGCCATATACCTCAGTTGGTAGGAACCGAGTCATATTCTCTGTTAATGTCATCGCTATACATTAAAGATAAGGGAGATAACTCGGGTAGATTAGAGTATCAAAAACCAGAAAAAAAAGACGGAGTAGAAAGTAGTCTCCCCTCATTATGTCACAACTCTGCCCTAGAAATTGATACCTTCCCTCCATGATGTGAATTTCCTGGTGTGTATGCTGTACCTTCCCTCCAGGGTGTGAATCCCCTGGTGTGTATGTGGAACCTTCCTCCCATCATCTGAATCCCCTGGTGTGTATGCGGTACCTTCCCTCCATGATGTGAATTTCCTGGTGTGTATGCGGTACCTTCCCTCCAGGGTGAGAATCCCCTGGTGTGTATCTGGTACCTTCCCTCCAGGGTGTGAATCCCCTGGTGTGAATGTGGAACCTTCCTCCCATCATGTGAATCCCCTGGTGTGTATGTGGAACCTTCCCTCAATGATGTGGATCCCCTGGTGTGTATGCGGTACCTTCCCTCCATGATGTGGATCCCCTGGTGTGTATGCGGTACCTTCCCTCCATGATGTGAATCCCCTGGTGTGTATGCGGTACCTTCCTCCCATCATGTGAATCCCCTGGTGTGTATGTGGAACCTTTCCTCCTTGATGTGGATCCCCTGGTGTGTATGTGGAACCTTCCCTCCATGATGTGAATCCCCTAGTGTGTATGCAGTACCTTCCCTCCATGGTATGAATCCCTTTGTGTGTCACTTTACTGAACCAATAAACAATTGATTTACTTAAGATATCGTATTCTCTTCACGCAGTGGTTCTAGCCTTGTCTGTCAAAATACATCCATTATATTGAAGGTTTATTGCTCAATTGACCTGGTGAAACGACCCAAAATCAAGAAACTAAATTGTCAAAAGACCGGTTAAGATTTCTCGCTCTTAACGTTCTGATTATATAGATAAACTACATTTCTTAAATTAGTATAGGATTCACTATTATACATCAGATTTGAAAGTTTCGTTGGTCGTCTGAAATTATACACAGTTTTGTAAGTACATATACATTGCATATGTTTAAATTATTGCATCACTTAACACAGACATACACCAATAATTTTAGTAACAAAGCAAGAGTAATCCATCCTCCAGGGACTGCGTTAACGTATGTAACGATCTGATAAGCTATGATCTACAGGTAGGAAGGAACAGGTTATGATATACAGTTCAAGCGGGATAAGTAATGCCTGAAGCTAAAGCCGGGTGAGTAACGATCTGAAGCCAATTTAAGGTGGGATAAGAAATGGTCTTAAGCTGAGGCGGGATATGTAATGTCTTAAGCTGAAAACAATAAATACTGTCTGAAAATATCAGTTTCTGTCAAATGTTTGCACACGACCTATATGTATTAATAGGTATGATGTAATCAAATAATGACGTTTTATAAATATCCGAAATGTATCCAATCCATTGAAAGGTTTACACTCTAACAACTAACTCTTCCATTGTGTACATTATTCTCCAGTATCCTGATCGCGTGTAAAATGACATCATCTTATTTCTTAACCAGGCAATCAGGTTTCATCAACGTTCCTTAAACAAAAAATGATTGTAACTTGAAATTTAATGTTCTCATATACGTTATATAATCAAGAAGCGACGTTAATATTTACTTGAAGCACAATTTGTTCAATCAGTCTTTTTCATAGTAGGCTGGCTCATTATTTTGGACGGAGTTGGAGACTTCATGTCGAATTCAATTTGTTTTTGGAATGAAGGAACAGTGTGAATACGATCGTTTGAGACTGCTGGTTGCCTCGAGTACCCGAGGTTCGCCGTTACCTACATACCAGGTTTTAATTGGTTTGTATAGTGGCACAGTTCAGAAAATACGCTTGTACTGTTGAACATTATTACATTTTCTGAATTATGGGGCTAAACCTCGGCAGTATTTTGAAATTTCCTTCAGAGTACTTTTATTTTCCTCCATTGCCTCCAATGAAGGTATCAAACCTTTAGACCCTAGATTTTTTGACAAGTTCTGGTAGGATGAAACAACTGTATGATGCGGTTTAATTCATTTTAGTCTATCATATTTCGCCCCCAATGCTAATATCTTATATATTTAATACCATCTTTAGCTAACGATCTCATTATTACAATGTATGATAAAGCGCCTGTTCGCCAATCAAAAACGTGTTTTACTTAAAAACAATTGGCTCGTGTTACCTTGAAAGAATGTCAAAGTGATTACTTTGAACATGCTGCTGGCCGAATAGCATGACCCTGTGTCTCCTGGTTATTGAGAAGAAGTAACCTAATGGGAAAGGGTTAGCCACATAGCATGCATACGACAATGTTTTTATTGAGACGTTGTTTAAAGGGAAAGTTGACACCTGACGGACGGACGACAGATGTGGCACATTGGTATAAACTCACTCCTTTGAAGAGAAGAGCTTAAAAGCAACAGTTTGGTTCAATGTATTACTGACAACAAAGATAAGAATTATTACAACAACTATCACATCTTTTATTTTCAAAAATACATTTTAATCTGACATTACAGTACTATAGTTACTGACATTTTCGTTGCACATCGTACAGTCCCATCACTATATACAGAAGTTATTACACAAGCACTGCTATCCAGGCAGCTGCTGAACACATTGGATATCAACACAAAAATGCCTGTGTCCGATACATCAATGATAAAAAATAAAGTAACAATTGACATATTTCTTGAGGAGTAAATATATCGAGATAATACCTTTTCATCAAACAATAAGCTGCTAATGAGCCATATATTGCAGTTTGAAAGCCATCAAATGATACTGTCATGTAGATTTTGATAGTTTAGGGATTATGCTGACCCTTGTCTTACTGCAGGATAAACAATGCAGGATAAAATCAACACAACAAAATATGAGTATCTAAAGAAGTTGAGCAATAAGTCTAAAAACAATATATCATTAAAAACAATAAAAAGAAATACATTGTAATATCCATTTTTTCTATCCGTGACTGATGATGATGCTTCTTCAACTCAACACTCTCGGTCCTTAGTTTAACTGTCCAGTTGTTGTTTATCTATTGTCCATTATACATTTACATATTAAAATATTCCGTTTTTAATGAGAGAAACTTTTCTTTTCTTATTTTATGTATGCTTCTGTGTAGACATTTAGTCCTAAAACTGTTCTCAAGTGAGATAAATTTCGTTTCAGATGTTTTGTTTACTTGTTGTTAAAATCACCAAAAAGCATAGTCGAAAGAAAAGTGTTCTCAGTCAAACCGTCACGATGTTTGAAATAGCTTAAGAGCCATTATTACGCTATGACGGAATTAAGTATCTGACCTTCACCCTGCATGACCCGTTTGTGAAACGTTGAATAAGTTAGGGAATGTCTCCCTATTAATTCATCATTTTATGGGCAATAATGCAAAAGCTTCTGGTAGACAGTTCTGAATCAGATTTCTTGAAATAATGATATAAATATCATTTAGCTGCAAAACAGTTCCAAGATTTTTTTAATGTCTGATGTTCAAATTACAAAAAAAAACTAAGAATGTAAGTAAGGTCAAGGAATATTTCCGTGTTTTCGAAGAAACTGATGTTTTATACAATTATGTTTTGTCTTATTCTTCAAGTTTGCTTCGATTATAAATGTGAAATCATACAAGATTGTTAACATATGGCATATATGCAGTTTAATTAGTTGATGTCATGCAAGTGAATTATAACACATTGCTGAAATATTGTCATGTGAATGTGATGAAAACAAATTAAAACACTTTTACGCACAGACATTAAAAAATCCCAGAACTTACCGACATACCCGTATGATTAATTGGTAGCCATGGATCTCCCCAACCTCATATATTCTGATGTTTTGGACCTCACGACGGTTCTGATTACAGCAAAATAGCATTTAAAATATAGAACAGTGTACCAATAAAACTCACTTTCTGTAAACATGGAAATGTACGCGAGGGAATTTATGCTAATTAAGCGGAGTCTTTTTGATCGCGTAAACTTTCCCCAAGCGTATCATTTTAATATCAATTTTCCTAATCTATAAATACAAGTAGGTCAATTGGTCGCGAAAAGTATCCCCACGCATATAGTTTACATATCGAAATCGCGAAATTAAGCCCCGCTTAAATAACCACGTTTACAGTATGATTAGATAGATGCTCCAGTCCCGATAATAATGATCAATTGTAAACAAGAATAGATTGTTGTATACTTTCATACAAAACCAAAAGCTGCACACTTTACGTTACTACTACCCTTCAAAATGTTTAGAGTTTGAGTTTCACATTTTATCGTTCAAATTATATTTGTACCCAGAAGAAATTCTTTTGTGCTTCTATATGTCTTATGTAACTTTCGGTTTTTCAAGCGATTGTTTTCAGAAGAGTTTTTTTTTTTTTTTTTTTTTTAGATAAATTTCCATTCCTTGGAAGCCATTTTATGATTTTTTTTTTTTTTTTTTTTATACGCTGTCCGAACTGAAGCATAATATCTAATTAAATGTATTACATTTACAGGTTCCATGCCTACCTTTGGTTTAGATGCTCATTCATGCCTTCATGAAAGAGCTTTTGAAAGATGAGTTAATGCTGATTTTCACTCATACTCCAGCAATTCAGTTATAAATAGTTCTCAGGTTTATTTAACATCCTGAACAGAGAGGTATTCAGATCTTCAAATATAGCAAACTTTATGAAGATAAAATGTTACATATACCCTAGTTCAATAACAAACTTATTTTAAATATCATATTTTAAACACATCCTATAGTAGGTTTTCCCGTTTGATTAATTTCCGTCAATTTTTAATAGGCAAAAGAAATTTGCCAAGCACTACATGATGAACATTGTAGGTTAGTACTACAGTATGCTGAAATATTTCACTTTATAGTCGCTAAACTGACAATTATATATTTGGAAGAAAAAGTACATATTTTACCCTTATTTTACATTAAAACGTTTACAAGCATAGTAGGGACCTTTACTTAACACCAGTGGGAATTTTCAAAAATCACAGATATATATATAGTACATTTGCATACCAAAATCGTAGAATCTGCTTTAGTAAAAGCACAATGTACATGACAATGCCTACCGTAAAAATTACCGTAAAAACCCATGTAATTTGCGCAGGTTTTTGTACTGAAATAAAGTTTAAAGTTGGGGGTGCCCAAATTATACCGGTAGAGATGTTTTCAAGTTTTTCTTACAGAAAGAAGATCGGATAGACAATTCAGAATGCCCGCCATCTTGGAAAAAGACTGAATCCAGCTTATATAAAACATATCCCCGACAGTTAGTAACTGTCTAAGGCCACTACCACTAAGACTCAGAAGTATACCCAAGACAATAACGCTAGGGGTGTCTTTGGGCGACAACAACACCGTTCTTGATTGTTCTAGAACACGTGAACAGTTTCTTGATGTCCTAAAATCGATTACTAAGTACAGAACATGCTCTAGGAACAAGAAATCTTTCCTCTCTTGACTCACTGCTCAGCCTTTCTGTGCCTTGTTGTTCCTTCTGTAGGTGTCTCCTTGACACTTATTTTCATATGATCCTTGCTGTTGCAAGGACGTCAAACTACTAAAGATGGCGGCGCTATGTCAACTGTAAAATGTCAAACGTCTGTATTTTATCCATATTGTGTTAGATAGCAAACGGTGATTTGAGATTGCTATCCTGTTATTTAAATAAGCAAATTCGTTTTTCAATTTTCACTTTTTCACTCTCCACTGCGTAATAGACGCCATATCCGTGTTCCTGTCACGTTCCTGGTGATAGAGCGTTCATTTACAAAAACATGTTTTATATTGTTCCCGAATCAACAAGAACGTGTTGCCCAAAGACACCCTAAATTATAGCAAACTTCTCTGTGGCTACTGGCGGGGGTAATCATGTCGCTCCGACACATCCAGTTTATATAGAGGTATTAATGATGCAATAAATCTTCTTAATAATCAATAATTTAAAATTAATATTTTTTTCAAAAGAAGGTTTAAAATTTCAAACATGCACAATTTTATATCCTTCATGAAATTTCCCCCCCAAAAAGTGTCAAGTAGTTCGTGAAACTGTCTGAATAGCTCTATCATCATATAGACATTTAAATATTATCACTTATATATTATTTAAAATCTAATTATTTTGCAAATCAATCTAATATGCGATTGTCTTTTAATTCATCAATCAAAAAATATCTTTTGCAATGTATACTTTTTGTTAAGTTAATTTCAGGCATGTAAATAATATTATGTTCTACGCCTCTTTACTATCAACATATACCCATTAGAACCTCGTTAGTTTCAGCACCATCAGCGATCACTCTAGAGTAATCGAGTTATTTTTTTAAATTATGTTACAGTAACAATAAAATTTCAGCTAAATATTTCAACGAACTCACCTGAGATACTATCTAGCAGAAAATGTTTGAGATTAATATATTTTCTTTCATTGTCATAACATTAAAATACAGACTACGTCTGTTGATAAAACGTATGTGTCAAAAATGTTCAACGGGAAAAAGGCAAGAACTGATAAATAAAATGAGATTTTGTTGTGAGCATGCTTAAACAATAAAAAGAGGTATTTCAGATTTCTGTGAAATAATCAACAATAAAACAAAACGATTACAACTAGAGATCTAAAATAAGCGAACATTTAAACAATAATAAAACATTTTATCAAAATAACCAACTCTGCCGATAAATCTATTATATATAATTAAATGTATTGATTTAGATGTGATAACTGTGAAGTTTTAGGAGCTATATAACGAATGAGCAATACAGAAGCGATAGAGCAGTAACGAATCAGTAAAAAAAATCAATATCGTACGGTATTGCCACAGCTAAATTTGATTTAAAACAACACCAAATTCATGTAAAATTGGTGTTGAAATCTTTCATTAATTAGATATCGATGTGTTTAAATTATGCTCTGAAAAATAAATAAAATTTCATAACAATGTAATATGATTAAAATGTCATATATACAAAAATGTTAATATGTATATAATTATACATCTTACTGCTTAAACATATCAATTCGTCATACTGCAAAATAAAACCGTAAACATTTGATTGGCTAGTCACCCAAAGATGATCTGATTCTTCACTGGTAATATAATGTCATGCATGTAATATACAAGTCGCATGCAAAGAGTGATCAATTCTACAGCAATGGTGGAATTAATATGGCTCATCTACGTACAACAGAAATTGTGACATTTCTGCGAATAAATCAGACATTATTTTGATAGAAGTTCTGTTGACTTATGTGGGCTATTTGATTTCCATCAGTGTTCATTTCAAATGGGTTTTCCAATATGATAAATTTGTAATTTAGGTATTAGGCAGGAAATATGATCTCATATTGCCTGGATTTCATATTTCCTGAGCCAGAGATAAATATGAAACCCGGACAAGTAATATGAAACCATATAACCTAAAACTTAATAATTGATAATGTTTATGGATGTACCTAAATGCTATTTACTAATAGTAGCAGTTACACAAAAATCGTGTGAAAACAAAGAAAGAGAAATTCCTTAAAATAATATACTTCAACATTTGGAATCCCGCCTGTGAAAAAAGAAAAGAAAAAAAGAAACCTAAACAACTGCACTATCAATATCAATACGAGCTAAAGTGACAAGTTTTTCCTCAAGTCTTTTGTTATGTGACCTACAGTGATTTGTGACTTTATCAGAGGTGGACACCTGTGAGTAACAGAGAATTTGAAAGCACCGATAGATACCCTTCTCTGGTACAAAGTAATCCCAGTCTCGTTAAGAAGAGCGATAATAATTCCAATTTCCAAATCAGCATATATCTAAATGCACATCCTTTTGGCGCCCTCAAGTTTTAGTACCAAAAAATACTAAATTGATAAACACAGTGTAGAATTGGCGTATTCACAAAGTAATACTTGTACAGATCAATATACGAATTACTATCAGCCCATAATTTTGAGAAAATATTTAGCGTAAAAAATCTAAAAATGTAGGTTTACATTATTAAAAAGACAAGAATTATTATGTGAAACAGATACTTTGTTGATACAATAATATCACAACCAGATATTGACATCACAATCATTATCCAAAAGATTTTAATAAATCATAAAATCATAAATCTCATTTTGTAGAACTCGCTTCAAATCATTATCCAAAAGATAAAATACATTTTTAAGATGAACTTGCTTCAAAACTTTATCCAAAAGATTTGAGTTTCTTTCATAAAAAATCCGCTTCAAAACATTATCGTAAATATTTAATATATTTTCATGAAGAACTCCCTTCAAATTATTATCCAGGAGATAAAATATATTTTCAAGAAGAACTCGCTTCAAAACATTTTCCAAAAGATTTTATCTATTTCCATAAAAAACCGGCTTTCAAATCATTATCCGAAAGATTAAATTATTTTCAAGAAGAACTCGCTTCAAAACGTTATCGAAAAGATTTGATTTGTTTCCTTAAAGAACGCGCTTCAAATCATTATCCAAAATATTTAATATATTTTCATTATGAACTCACTTAGTTTAGCCATTAAATACCGCGTTATTATCTTGAAGTTTTAGCATGCATGATTTGTAGATTTATCTCTCTTCAAGAAAAACTATAAATTCAATCAAAATATGTACACACGTTTTGAAGTAAAGACCTTAAGATACGACTGCCTAGCATTGCTGTATTGTGTCAATATCCATACTGCACTTATCAGGCTTAATTTAAAGTACGTTCAATTGTAGTAAGCTTAACATAGTTATTGGTTATATCTATTAAATGTATATCATTTGATATGAGGCTTTGTGTAAATTTCTACAACAATAACAAATATTCTCTAAAAATAGTAACACTGACCATACCCTTGGTCCCGAGCAAAGCACCTTGGAACGTGTCGGAGGCAAAACCTTACACTGACACATTATCTTGTAAAAATCTGTTTTTTTTTCAGCGGGGACAGCAGGGTTCCTATATAAACAATTTATATAGAACCCTTTGACCGCTCCCAAGAGGCAAACACAATAAATACACACATACATACCTATGGTTCATACAAGTCCAAAAAAGCATTTGTAAAGCCCTTTACAGGTATTTTAAAAAGCATTTTCCTTTTTTTTATATTTTCAAGCATATTTTAAAATAAAACAAAAAAACAAAACAAAAAGATAAAAAAAAAAAAGATAAAAATTCAAATTCTATGTAATTTTCAATGCAACACACACACATGCAACACACAGCGCCTACATCACTTAAAGAGTTACTTTAAAACAGCAACATATGCCACAACTAGCTTAGATACATAATACTACACAAAGACACATCTATGTTTAAAATGCAAAGAAAAATGGGGGCAAAGTGTCATTGTGTATATTGAGCATTATGCCTGTTGTCATCAATAATTTAAGATTTGGTTTACAGTAAAAATGTCGAAATAATATAAGTAGTTAAAAGTATACAAACAAAAAAGTGACAAAACAACCCAATGTTTGAATGACATATGATATGTTCCTCCTTTCACAGATAAGAACAAAAACAAAACTAGTATGTTGATATGTGGAAAAAATATACAATTTTGACAAAAGATAAATTTGTCATATATATAACTAACATAAAGGGGAATATACTGAACACAATAGCAAAGTTAGGATTACAGTATCAGTTAAAATACACAACAAATAAAATTTACTCACATAACCTTGAACTTTAACCTTCACACTCTTGCTATTGATACTTCTCTAAGTAAACTACCATATAAAACAACTGTGACCTTAATCTTTAGCCTTAATCTCAAGTTTTATTCTTCTCCTGCGGTTAATAACGTCAGTGGTCTTACCCTATAACCGTTAACCTTTGAACCTTAAAATAATGCAATGTTGAAACAACTAATTGGAGGAATAAACTACATAAGCTAGTTATCCTCAAATAAGCCCAGTCTCCAATGACTAAAGTTATCCTCAAATAAGCCCAGTCTCCAATGAATAAAGTTATCCTCAAATAAGCCCAGTCTCCAATGAATAAAGTTATCCTCAAATAAGCCCAGTCTCCAATGACTAAAGTTATCCTCAAATAAGCCCAGTCTCCAATGAATGAAGTTATCCTCAAATAAGCCCAGTCTCCATTGACTAAAGTTATCCTCAAATATGCCCAGTCTCCAATGAATAAAGTTATCCTCAAATAAGCCCAGTCTCCAATGAATAAAGTTATCCTCAAATAAGTCCAGTCTCCAATGAATAAATTTGAGGAAAGAGCATGCATTACTCTGAAACCAAGCTACCTCTATTCTACAAAGGTTGACTGTGACCAAGACCAGCTCCCTGAAGAATGTTTTTGTTAATATTCTTACCACTATAAGTAAGTTTATCTTCATATTAGCCCATCCCCTTGTGACTAAAGATACACAGACGTTTAGAAAAGAGCAAGTGTAAACACTTTGTTTCCTAAATTTGTCTTCAAATAAGTCTATCCCTTGTGACTAAAGAAAGTAGCAATCCAATACCTAAATGTTTTCCTCAAATTAGTCCATCCCTGTGACTTAAGAAAGACTAAAGTTGAGTAGCGTGCATGAAGCACTCAGATACCTAAATTTGTCCTCAAAATTGCAAATCCCTGTGGCTAAAGAAAGACTAAAGCTGAGTAGCAAGTAAGTAGCACTCCAATACCTAAATTTGTCCTCCAATTAGTCCAACCCCATGTGACTAAAGAAAGATTAAAGTTGATTAGAGGGCAATTATCACTCGGATAGCTTAATTGTTCCTCAAATTAGCCAATCCCCTTTGACTGAAGAAAGACTGAAGTTGAGCAGAGGACAACGTTCACTCCGATACCTAAATTTGTCTTTAAACTATCCCAACCCATGTGACTAAACACTGAAGCTGAGTAGTAATATCTCTCAAATACCTCAATTGATTCTCAAATAAGCCCAGCATGATTACAGCTGCAAAATGAATCTTTGAACTTAAAAGCCTGTAAGCTTTACAATGACAAATCAATCCAGGTTATTTGCACTTGTTCTCTTTCATTACCGACATGACTACCACATTTATCCATAAATAAGCCCCCTTCTTTATTTTTACGGAATCATCAATCTTAAAACAGTCAGTGTAAAGTGGTTCAAAGTAAGACCTCCCTAAACTTCCCCAACAGACTTTTACACTACAGGAGTGGGCTTATTTGAGGATAAATACGGTACTTGCCTGTTTGAGGATAAATAAGGTACGAAACTTGAAAACCAAGGGAGGGGCCTAATTTGAGGACCAATATGGTAATAAACTTTTATACTAGAGGAGGGGGCTTGTGTGAGGAGATATACATGAGTTCCCTTACTGATTCAGAAGTTCACTTAAGATTGTGTTGCCTACATATGTAGTGATGCTTAAAGGTTCACCACTGTAATGCCTGTGATTGTGGCACTAGTGATGATGTGAATCCAAAAGTTTTGTCCATATGAATATCAGACTTAAACAATCTCAAGTGAAGAATGAAGATGAGTATTTGATCCCTACAAGGGGTGGTTTGGTTCCTCATGAAGATCAAGGCCAGTCCAGTGGTCTGTGATGGTTGTGTCCAAGACAATGAACCTAATACATCTAGAGAGATAACATATGATTTACCCAACATATGTTAGTTGAGAATGCGACCAGCTAATATAAGGAGAAACCACCAGAAAATAACCCTGCTATTCAAAGGGCCGTTAACTTAGCAAAATACACGATCCCCAATTTCCAAATTCCATGAGAATCTTTTTCCTTGCTTTTGATGCTTTCTACTTTATTATTTTTTTTTTCTAATTTTTTTTTTATTTTTTTTTTTTCGGTTTTTTTTCTCTTTTTTTTTAATTTTATTTTATTCTTCTTACCATTGCAAAACTTAAAATACATCAGTGAGAAAATATAGACCTGACTTTACTGGCACAACAGACTAGACCATATAACATGGAATAAATAGAAGAAGGCAAATACCTAACAGACATTTTGTGCGACAGATTCTGGGATTGTGAGATCTGTAACGATAAACATATAACGATCTTATTTATGATTACCAAAAAAAAGAAGATAACAGCAACAAGCAACAGTTCTAATTTCAACAGGTTTCCTAGGTTACAATAACAACAATAAATCATGTTTACATAATAACAAGAAGGGAGATGTTGAAATTAATCATTCCTGGTACAGTATGTCTCATTACAATACATAACTCAGTCAGAGTACCAGCCACGTCACCTCAGGTGGTGGGGGCCAAAATAGCTCAGTCAGAGTGCCAGCCACGTCACCTCAGGTGGTGGGGGCCGCAATAGCTCAGTCAGTTACAGTGCCAGCCACGTCACCTCAGGTGGTGGGGGCCGCAATAGCTCAGTCAGAGTGCCAGCCACGTCACCTAAGGTGGTGGGGGCCGCAATAGCTCAGTCAGTTACAGTGCCAGCCACGTCACCTCAGGTGGTGGGGGCCGCAATAGCTCAGTCAGTTACAGTGCCAGCCACGTCACCTCAGGTGGTGGGGGCCGAAATAGCTCAGTCAGTTACAGTGCCAGCCACGTCACCTCAGGTGGTGGGGGCCGCAATAGCTCAGTCAGTTACAGTGCCAGCCACATCACCTCAGGTGGTGGGGGCCACAATAACTCAGTCAGTTACAGTGCCAGCCACGTCACCTCAGGTGGTGGGGGCCGCAATAGCTCAGTCAGTTACAGTGCCAGTCACGTCACCTCAGATGGTGGGGGCCGCAATAGCTCAGTCAGAGTGCCAGCCACGTCACCTCAGGTGGTGAGGGCGGCAATAGCTCAGTCAGTTACAGTGTCTGGTAATGAGCCCATTCCCAACAATAAGCCATTGCCAGGTAATGAGCCCATGGTCAGAAATAGGCCACTATTTGTAACGAGCACATACCCTACAATAAGCTAATGCCTGGTAAATTAAAGACTCCATTGCCTTTAATCAAGACCAAGCTCAGCAATGAGCCAATACCTGTTAATGACTCCATTGCCTTGTATCAAGACCAAGCTCAGCAATGAGCCAATACCTGTTAATGACTCCATTGCCTTGTATCAAGACCAAGCTCAGCAATGAGCCAATACCTGTTAATGACTCCATTGCCTTGTATCAAGACCAAGCTCAGCAATGAGCCAATACCTGTTAATGACTCCATTGCCTTGTATCAAGACCAAGCTCAGCAATGAGCCAATACCTGTTAATGACTCCATTGCCTTGTATCAAGACCAAGCTCAGCAATGAGCCAATACCTGTTAATGACTCCATTGCCTTGTATCAAGACCAAGCTCAGCAATGAGCCAATACCTGTTAATGACTCCATTGCCTTGTATCAAGACCAAGCTCAGCAATGAGCCAATACCTGTTAATGACTCCATTGCCTTGTATCAAGACCAAGCTCAGCAATGAGCCAATACCTGTTAATGACTCCATTGCCTTGTATCAAGACCAAGCCCAGCAATAAGCTAATGTCTGGTAATAAGGCATGTCTGGTATTAAGCCCATGCCTGGTTTAAAGCCTAAGCCTTGCGATATGCTCATGTGTATGCCAAGCTTGGCAATACTTCAAACTTTGGCAATAAGCCCATGTCTATCACAAGCCTGGTAATAAGCCCATGTCTGATAATAAGACATTAATAAGCCCATTTCTGTAATAAACAATCATATGGTAATAAGCCTATAACTCGTAGTAACATAATGTCTAGCAATAAGCTCATGCTTGGAAATAAGCCAAATCTATGCATGGTATTAAGCCCATTCATTCTGTTGTAGTTCACTACCCTGTAATAAGTTGTCTGTCTAATTTGAGTAACAGAAATTTGTGTTGGTCTAATGGACTTATTGCAGGATACGTACACTAGTGTTACTCAGTTTGATAAAGACACTTAAGAACATTTAATCTCATGATTCGTTTTCAAGGATACAATTGTAGATTAACGTGTACAATATTATTCTACTGCCTCTACTTTATCTCCATTTTCTATGGACGTCTTATTGAATGAGTTGAAGGCTGATGTGTTGGCGATGGTGGCCTCATCTAGCGGCTGTTCAACATTTGGCTCAAACAGTTGGACAATCATTGGATGTAGGAAGAGGATCACAGCTCCAAATATCATACAGAATCCATTTACGTATGTCAGTGTTTGAAATGATGAAGTGATATCCTTTAGGTAACCTGGAATGGAATCGTGACAAAGTTGTGGCTATTAACAACAGGAAAACCAGCATGTGAAATTATACAAATGACCGAGTTATATTTATGTCCCTTTCTACAAAGGCAATGCCATCAATGGGCTGTTAAACTCAAACAACAAGAGGCCCAGAGGGCTTGTATTGCACACCTGGATTTTAGCAACTTCCCAAGTATGACAACAAGAGGCCCAGGGGCCTTAACGGTCATCTGACTCTAAATTAAAACTCTTATATAATTGTAGTATGTATTCTCTGTAAAAAGTATATAGTCGCACTGTTGGCCATGGTGGCCATCTTGGATTTCTGACCAACCCAATAAATAACAACACTTGGTCTGGACCATCTAAGGATAATTTTTGGTAAGTTAGAACTGAATCACACTGGTGGAATTTGAGAAGAAATTTGAAATAGGCATTGTTTAGGAACCATGATTGCACAATCATGTTACAAAATTCCCGCCATGGCTGCCAAATCAATGATCTTACTAGGCCGAAAAATAACAACACTTTGTTGGCCCTCCTTCCTTAACATCCTCACCAATTTCCAGCACAATGGCACCAGTGGAACTGGAGAAGAAGTTTAAAATGTGTTTTTCAAGATGGCGGCCATCTTGGATTTCTGGCCAACCCGATAAATAACAACACTTGGTAAGGACCATCTCAGGATCATTTCTGGTAAGTCAGAGCTGAATCCCATTGGTGGAATTTGAAATAGGTGTTGTTCAGGAAAACCATGATTGCGCAATCATGTTACAAAATGGCCGCCATTGCTGCCATTTCAAAGTTTTTACGAGGCCGAACAAATAACAACACTATGTTGGCTCGCCTTCCTTGACATCCTCACCGGGGGTACCCATTTCCAGCTCTATGGCACCAATGGAACTGGAGAAGAAGTTAAAAATGTGTTTTTCAAGATGGCGGCCACGGCGGCCATCTTGGATTTCTGACCGACCCGAAAAATAACAACACTTAGTCGGGATCATATCAGCATCATTTCAGGCAAGTTTCAGCTCAATAGCACTGGTGGAACTTGGGAAGAAGTTTAAAATGTGTTTTTCAAGATGGCAGCCACGGCGGCCATCTTGGATTTCTCACCGACCCGAAAAATAACAACACTTGGTCGGGATCATATCAGGATCAATTCAGGCAAGTTTCAGCTCAATGGCACTGGTGGGACGTGAGAAGAAGTTTAAAATGTGTTTTCAAAATGGCGGCTATGGCGGCCATCTTGGATTTCGGACCGACCCGAAAAATAACAACACTTGGTCAGGACCATCTCAGGATCATTTCTAGCAAGTTTCAGCTTAATCCCATTGGTGGAACTTGAGAAGAAGATTGAAATGTGAAAAGTTTACGGACGGACGACGGACGAAGCACGATGGGTCAGATGACCTAAAAACTCATATGTAAGTTAAATTACAAACTTTCCAGAACACAACAATATGGTATCATGCAGTAATGTAATTAATGAACACATAGCTTGGTTTACCCACATTTTTTGGCCCCACCCCTCGGGCCCCAGAAAGGTCAGACCAAGCATTTGGACTGAAATCTTATAACAAACCCCAAAGACAACTGGCAGAATCTCTGGAAATGTGTACACTCAGTTACTGACAGTAGTGTTAATGTAGAAGACAGATCTATTAATTGTAGTCTAAAGGAAGTAGTGATTTACAATAAAACAAGAGGCCCATGTGATGTATATACCCGCACACTAAGACAGGGGCCAAGCATAAATAATATTTATTTTAAAATCATGCTTAATCACCAAGTGAAATTGTGTCTGAGTTACCTCCCCTAGACCTTTAATCATGTGCAATCATTTACAACACAGACTGTCCGGGATCACCATATAAACTGCTGTGTTTTACGCACCAATTTATATAGGCAGGAAAAACAGTATTGCTTTTTTTAACAGTTGACCTAAAATCAGTTAATTAAATTCATTAGAATTAAAAACATATCATTCCATAATCAAATATAGCCATTTAAATAAGATTGATACATAGTTTTATAAATCTTAGTCTTCAGTCAATATTTTTCATATAAAACAATGTACATTTTTCATCAAAAAGCTATCAACAAGTTCATGATAAAATATACTTTTACATCATCTTCAGTCAATATATTTTCTCAGGTCTATATAAACAATGATCAACCTAATCTAGAAGTCTATGATTGTATAATATCAAAGGTTATCTTGCTTTGTCAGATTGATAAAAATATGTATCAACCTTATATAAAGTCTATGATTGTATAGTATCAAAGGTTATCTTACTTTGTCAGATTGATAAAAATATGTATCAACCTTATATAAAGTCTATGATTGTATAGTATCAAAAGTTACATCTTACTTTGTCGGATTGATAAGAATATGTATGAACCTTATATAAAGTCTATGATTGTATAATTTTTTATTCTTACCTTCAAATGGTTGCCCAACTGCAGCACCGAATCCTTGTATAAGCAGGATCATACCAAGAGCTCTGGGCATGACCTCCAAACCAACAAGGTCAATCAGTACAACAGCATTGATGGCAACGTAAGCTCCACCTGAAAACCCGTACACCGCCACGTGGATTGCCATCCACCAGTATGTGGTCGCGATTCCATACAAAATTATGTTTAATCCGCAAATAACACACATTACAGACATTATCTTGTACCTCTTACATACGTTCAAGTCTCCTAAAACACCTATAAATATACGACCGAGCAGGTCGCCAATTCCCGAAATCGACACCAGCCAGGTCTTGCTGTGTTTGTCTATTTCCTTCGAGGCGGCATCAATTGGCATGAATATGATAAAGTTGAAATATCCAAAGAACAGAAAGAAACTGACCAGTGTGTAGATGACCACTATAGGATTTTTGAACTCTGACCAGTATATGAGTTTTGGACAGTTCAGTCCACATCTAGATGACCTTTTTGAGGTTTTCTCTTTGTCCTTGTCGGACTGCTGAGTTTCCGCAATGACGACTTGTCCGAGACTTTCCATGGAGCCCATTACCAGGCTTCCAGTACTGGAAAGATGTCCGTATCGCATGTCCGCTTTTAACAAGGCTATTTCCGACACTTCGACTTTGTGACAGTTCCCGAGGGTCTCCATCTCATTATCAAGACATTCTTCTTTTTCAACACAGCTAACGTCGAACTTGGATGATGCATTGTTCTGATCTAAAGGAAGTTTTGCTTCCAGATCCAAGCTTTTCCTTTTGGAGTAGAATGATAACGGGCGATAGAGAGCCCCACAGATACACAAGTTTAGGTAGAATCCACCAAGGAACAGGAAGGTACCTCGGATGGTGTAGGTATCGAGGAGGTACTGCAGAATCGGGGGAATTGCAAACTGACCAACGCTTGCACCAATCAGAGCCATGGCATTAGCTATTGACCGTCGCTTCTCGAAGTAGTAACCTAGCATCACCAGACCGTTCCCAAACAAACAAGCATTGGACAAACCTGTAAAGGATTGTGAAGTTTGATAAACTGTTACGCTCCATTGTATTCAAATCTTATGCATCAGAGAAAATAGCTTTAGCTAGCCTTTTTATTGAAACGTTCTTCACAGGCTAATTACCAGGCACAGAATTATTGCTGGATAAATAAGTTTAATATCAGAGAAATTAGCATTGACTGAAATATCACGCTTTCAGTGCAAACAAACATAATATGCTCAGGTGACTTAATTTCAGGATAATGAATGATTTCATTAACTCAATGACTCGATCTCTGTAGTTTTAGCATACAGGTAATTTGTCGTATACGCCAGCAGACAATTTCTGACAGCCATAAATTCATATGTATGTCAAGGTCAGGGGATGATTGTACATTGTGATAAGATTTCTAAGTAACCTACATAAGCTATAAAGTGGAGCTAAAGTAAAACGTAACTACTAGGTGGCGCTTCAGTCAAATGTAACAACTACGTGACACTTCAGTCAAACGTAACTACTAGGTGGCGCTTCAGTCAAATGTAACTACTAGGTGGTGCTTCAGTCAAATGTAACAACTACGTGACACTTGAGTCAAATGTTACAACTACTACGTGACACTTCAGTCAAATACAACTACTAGGTGGTGCTTCAGTCAAATGTAACAACTACATGACACTTGAGTCAAACGTAACTACAACGTGACACTTGAGTCAAATACAACTACTAGGTGGCGCTTCAGTCAAATGTAACTACTATGTGACGCTTCAGTCTAATACAACTACTATGTGACACTTGAGTCAAACGTAACTACTAGGTGACACTTGAGTCAAACGTACTAGGTGGCGCTTCAGTCAAATGTAACTACTAGGTGGTGCTTCAGTCAAATGTAACAACTACGTGACACTTGAGTCAAACGTAACTACTACGTGACACTTCAGTCAAATACAACTACTACGTGGCACTTCAGTCAAACCTACCTGCAAAGATGCCGAACATGCAGATGACATACTCAATGCTGATGACGAAATAACACAAGGCCACACCGAAGCATCCCATCACCCCACCAAATATGACAACAATACGTTGAGAAAAATGTTGTCCAAATGCTAGACCAAACGGAGCTGAAGAAAAATCAAAATTTGCCTTGGATAAATCTCTATAATACAATTAAAAACAAAAATGTCTAGATTTTCCTTAATCATCAAATAATCTTTAATATAATTAACATTTGTAAACTTAAAGTTCCTTCAATTCTAAACAACATGAAAAGTTTAAAGTGTAAATATTCAAAACTTATAAATATCAAATCTTTAGACTTTACTGCCAGAGCCAGACAAGTCAATTTCAGCCAAACATTACTGTTTTTATCCTCAAATAAGCCCCCTCCTTTATAGTGTAAAAGTTAAGCACCTTAATTATTTCAAAATAAGCTCCCTCCCCTAGTGTGAAAGTTAAGCACTGTGCAGTCTTTATCTTCAAATATGCCCCCTCCCCCTAGTGTTAAAGTTTTTAATCGTAGTCATCCTCAAATAAGCCCAGGTGGGCCCCTTCCCTGTTGTTAAAGATTATATTAGTACAGTATTTATCCTAAAACTAATCCCCTCCCTCCTCTAGTTTAAAAGTTCAATACCGTATTTAATCTAAAATAAGCCCCCTCCCCTAGTGTAAAAGAAAAGTACTCTATCTATCCTAAATTTAGCCCCCTTCCCCAGTGTGTTAATTAGAGTAAATACAGTAAACTGTTAACAAGTCTAGCCCTGGGGTGTTTATTACAGTAAATAGAGCACAGTTAATTATAACATGGCCAACGCTGGGGTGTTTATTACAGTAAATACAGTACACAGTTAACATGTCCAGCCCTGGGGTATTTATCAGAGTAAATATAGTATACTGTTAACATGTCCAGCCCTGGGGTGTTTATAAGAGTAAACATGGTATACTGTTAACATGTCCAGCCCTGGGGTGTTTATAAGAGTAAACATGGTATACTTTTAACATGTCCAGCCCTGGGGTGTTTATACGAGTAAACATGGTATACTTTTAACATGATCAGCCCTAACACAGGTTGTTTATTAGAGTGAACATGATATACTGTTAACATGTCCAGCCCTGGGGTGTTTATATGAGTAAACATGGGATACTTTTAACATGTTCAGCCCTGGGGTATTTATTAGAGTAAATATAGTATACTGTTAACATGTCCAGCCCTGGGGTGTTTATAACAGTAAACATGGTATACTTTTAACATGTCCAGCCCTGGGGTGTTTATAAGAGTAAACATGGTATACTTTTAACATGATCAGCCCTAACACAGGTTGTTTATTAGAGTGAACATGGTATACTTTTAACATGTCCAGCCCTGGGGTGTTTATATGAGTAAACATGGGATACTTTTAACATGTTCAGCCCTGGGGTGTTTATAAGAGTAAACATGGTATACTTTTAACATGTTCAGCCCTAGCACAGGTTGTTTATTACAGTAAACATGGTATACTGTTAACATGTCACCCTGGGTTGTTTATTAGAGTAAATACAGTATACTGTTAACATGTCCAGCCCTGTTGCATTTGTCAAGACAATCACTGTATAGAGTAATAGCTCATTTCAGATTAGATACATAATACCTAATGCTACTCACAGGCTAGTGTGTAAATGCCACCTGCCACCCCCATGACGAGAGCTGCCGTGGCAATGTCTGTGCTGAAATAAAGGACAAGCTCTTCCAGCATGATTCCGAAGGACTTGGCTATACCAACCATGAAAAAGTTACAGCCAAAAAAACCTGCAATGAACAAATTTATATTTACATTTGTCAAAAACTTGAGCCTTTTTTTCTTAAAATATTTATAATAATAATGAACTTGCTCTCAATTAATGTATATGAATCTTGTGACATGTTTTCTAATTTCTATCGATCATTCTAGATCTGGATACTCATTAAGTAAAGACTACCATTGAAAAGTCAGCAATATCTATCCATTACTCAAATGGAAATTGCAAGCTACAATGTAGCTATATGTATATAAAGTGGCTCATCTTGTGATTTCTAAAACCCTTTACTTTGCTTCATTATGGCTGCCATAAAATTGTTGTCTAATTTTGATAGCAAAAACGTAGCCATAGCTGATAACACTGTGGAGGTGTAGGGTCCTTATATACATGGCGTATTTCATAACAAAAATTCTTGGGACCATTGCAGAACGGTCATTATAGACTTGTAAGTGGTCTATAGAGCAGGTTTGACCCTTTGACTGTACTTTGAAGCTTCCTGTGAAGTTAGATAATTCAGTTAGATATAAAGACTCACCTCGACAAGTAAGCACACCTAAGATGCACATGAAGCTAATTGATAATGATTAATCATTAGATTTTAGAAATCACATAACGAGATTGTTTTATATTGGAAAGCTCACAGCAAGTAGGGCTGTTCCGATTAATCGATTTAACTGATGGTTAATCGTTTTACCTCTGACTATGACTAATCAATCATAATATTTATGATCGATCATGGTTTGTCAGTTTGACTGTAACAAAGAAATTTTCAAGATTTACAGGCGACTTCAACAATCAATAAATGAACAATATCAGGAGTATTTAAACTGAAAATTTTGGGAATTCGGCTTAAATATGAAATAATTTCAATTTATAACGGGGTCCATCAACGGCCCCAAAAAGCTCCCAGAAAAAGCCCTGAAAACTATATATATGCTTTATGTTAGTGTTGGGAATCGCTATCAATTTTCTTAAAAGATTAATGATCAAATTATTGATCGATCATGAACAGAAAGGGAAATACAATATTGGTATATGCAAAAAATTAACCAAATTTGGGGCAAATGCTGTGGATGCTTTAGGCATCTAGCTATGTTTTAGAATATTTTAATGCATTTTTATTTCAATTCACAAATGAAAAAATATTTACCAATTTTACTCCCAAAAGGCCCTTTCCCAAATCAGTGAGAACAAGTTTTTATACACTTTCATTATTCTGGTAATTTTCAACTAATGTTCCAAAAACTTAAAAGGCATTTATTATCAGTTATTCTGTATCAAATCAACAAAGAAAAAGTTTTATTAAGATTTATATTAAAAATCATAAAGGTTCGGTCCCCTTGTTATCAATATTCCAGTGATTTCCCTGCCTATATTACTGCGTGATCAAAACGACCCCATTCCCATTTCATTTTAGCCTTATTTTTCCTTAAAAGAAATCCAAATTCTAAATTGTATTCAAAGACCAAAACTCATGAAAAGCACAAAAAACATCATGGCAATTATTGTAAACACAAAAAATAGATTAAAAAAAAAAAGAATAGCTAAGTGTCAAATTGGTTTGTGCTATCATGTGTACATCTAGAATTTACAAACAAGTATATGCATGAAACAATTATTAGCATATAATTATTTTCAAATAATTACCATGTAAATTTTTCCTGATTTGGTCAATTGGATTTTCCAAAAATACACAGGAAAGACATACACTATATTCAAACTTTGCGATGTGTTTACTTACAAAACATCTTATATTTGATTTTTCAGAGCTTAATTGATCTATATTTCATCAGACAAGGAAAGGCGGACGCAAGTGATCCCCCATGATATACCAAAGACAACCATTCAGTTCCCCTGCCTTGGATGTGAGTTATCTCCCATGATATACCAAAGACAATCATTCAGTCCCCTCCCTTGGATGTGAGTTATCTCCCATGATATACCAAAGACAATCATCCAGTCCCCCTCCAGGGGAGGTGGATGTGAGTTACAGTTGTGTGATCGCACAACGTTCCAAAAACATCGTGCGCACACCGTGCAAACATTTTCCTGCATGATCCGTATCGCACATATCGCACATCGTGCGTGCGCACATCGTGGATCATTGTGCGATCACATAATTGTATCTCCCATGATATACCAAAGACAGTCATTCAGTCCCCATCCAGAGGGGGGTGGGGAGTTATCTCCCATGACATACATAAGACAAATCATCCAGCAACAGTCCCCATCTGGGGGAGGTGGATGTAAAATATCGCCCATGACTTACCTAAGACAACCATCCAGCCCCAGCCCCCATCCTGGGGATATGGATGCGAGTTATCTCCCATGTTCTAAGTTGAATACATCTAAACCTTGAAAAAAATCAAAAACAAAGTTTTCATTTTTGTATACAATCAAGAATTCATAAACACAAATAATGCTTTGTTTGATAATAACATTTTTACATGTGGATTCTTAAAATCTTTCAATGCAACTCAGGAAATGGAAAACATATAAAATATGTGTCCATCCAATGCCAAAATGCCAGATTCTTGTATCAAACTGAATAAGATATCGAAGTTCAACAAGATTTAAAAAAACAAAGTTATAACAATCGATCTCTGGACATGATTATAATATAATGAAATAAACAAAGGAGCATTTACTCTCTCAACAATTATACAACTTATATATTGTAATTGCAAAATAAAAGTCATATCAAAATGGTCCTTGGGAAAAGTAACTCTCAACAATTATACAACTAATTACTTATATATCATAATTGAAAAAAAAATGGTCATATCAAAATGGTCCTTGAGAAAACACTATCATATTACAGGGCTTTTTCTGGGGGCTTTTTGGGGCCGTTAATGGGCCCCATTCCCAATTGAAATTATTTCACATTTTAGCCAAATTCCCAAAATTTGCAGTTTACTCTTGAAAAAATCTTTCCCAATTCACCAATTTTCTTCCCAAAATGAGACAAAAGGCCCTTTTCCAAACCAGTGAGAAAAAGCCCTGTATTATGAAAGCCTGCCAAGTTTTCTAGAAAAACCTGTGGAGGTGAATAACATTATAGGAGCATTATAAAGTGAAATCAATATATTGCTTGGGAAAATTCAAATATATTAAGCCAGCTGATTTTGAAAGAGATCAAATGAGCAAGATTTCTTGCTTAACAGAAAATGGCATATGCATATACTGCAATACCCCAATCAAAATTGATCAGGACATGCGTATAGCTATGAACTGGCTGGAGAAAACCAAACAACTTCTGTACATCATGTATAATACACAAACTTGTCTATTATACATGTACACCAGTCAAGGTATGGCTAATTTACTAAAAATAGCAAAAATCACTTCAAACTTAAGTTTTAAACATTTTTATTCATATCGTATTTATCTAGTCATGAAACATCATACAAATACAAAAGTAAAAATTATTTGCACTTTGGAAAGTACCAAAAACCAATGCAATACTTCCGATACAGTAACATCAAGTTTCTAATCATATAAGTAGACAACCCTTTCAGTCAAACATTATTTACCATGACGTTAATTAAGTCTTTTTTGATACCAAATTATTTCTTATATCAGATCCATACTCCAACTGGCATTAAATACATGGTATGAGAGTTTGTGTAATACATACAAGTTGGCAGTTTTTTCCAACCTAACGAAATATTTCTTGCAATATAATTACACAGTGCATTTAAAACAATACTACAAAAATGACGATGCCAAGTTTTGTTGTTTTGTTTAAAATACATCACTGTTGTTTCAAAATATGTTCTAATACAAATGTACACTCTCCAAAAAACTGAATTCAGCGACCATAGAATATGTTTGAATTGTAATTTACGAATTAAATGTCAGGCACGAAACTTCACATCTTAAGCAATCAGATTAGGAAACATTTATTAGTATATGTTTCCAATACTTTAGTAAATCTTTTTTTTTTAAGAAAGTATACTTTACCAGCCCTCATCGCGCGTATGTAGTTACATTATCTTATCTTTATCTTCATCATGTTCATGGTTGATTAAAATTTAATTTCCAGATCTAGAGCTCCTTTGTTTTAGACGACACGACAGTAGGGCACTGAAATAGGCCACTGTCTTGTGAAAATGAGTTAAATAATCGATGAATAATTATAAAACGCTAGACAGGTGGAACAGACACTCGCTGCGGCGTCTTGTTACATGCGCGATGCATGTGCACAATTTTTTAAAGTCTCAACTCGACAGCATGTAAAGGTTAAACAGCAAGTTATAATGATGACAAAACACTTACCGTTAATTGCCAGGTTTGTCAAATGACATGAGGGCTTTGTCGATGAGTCTTGTGATTTGTTAGCAAGTGACATAAGGGTCGGCGAGTGCAACCTGTTTAACATATATACACACACATGTGCAAATTTTCATGGACGCATTCTATCAATAATAAGCGTGCCAAAGATCCAGACACAAACAAACTAAATCTTAACCCGAATGAAAAATAATTACGGAATTACCAACGCCGGGTTTTAAAAATATCAACATCCAAATTTTAGATAAATGAACGAATTAAATGCAAGAAAAAAATCTAGATTAGACAAAAAGAAATATTACAGTTAAGGTGTGTAGCGAATACTGCGGGAGAACTGTTTAGGCTGGGTCGTGTGAATGGGCACACTCAAAACCCAGCGGCTGGTCACAGGGGCTCGGGTTTTGGATTTTGAGAAACATTCATGTAGATAAATTAACCTTATAATTAAAAAAAAAAAAAAAGAGAGCTTGCTTGTTGTGATGAGAGGATGTTTTTTTTGACACTCTGCTTTATTATAGTTAATGTTGTATCCCATTGCCCCCTTGCATTGTACATTGTACTTAATTATAACACATGTTTTACCGATACTGAATACACGTTATTTTTGTAACACACAAGCCTTTGAATAGTTATTTCGATATATAACTATTCGCCCCGTGATACCTGGCCTACTGGCCGAGTCCTTGCCACACTTGAAATAAATGTGTATTTTTTGTGAATTCCTTGTGCTGTAGAATCTACGTGTTACATCTGAATTCATATTAATGGAAACCTTATAAAACTATCCAATTAAATATAAAAAAATACTTGCTTTAAATAATCTTCCGTGACCCCATCGTTACTGATCCGTCCATCGTCTGTGATGCGTCCATCGTTAGTGATCCGTCCATCGTCCGTGATCTGTCCATCGTCTGTGATCCGTCCATCGTCCGTAATCCGTCCATCATTACTGGTCCGTCCATCGTCTGTGATCCGTCAATCGTCCGTGATCCGTCCATCGTCCGTGATCCGTCCATCTTCTGCAATCCGTCCATCATCTGTGATTCGTCTATCGTTAATGATCCGTCCATAGTTAGTGATCCGTCCATCGTCCGTGATCCGTCCATCGTCCGTGATCCGTCCATCGTCTGTGATCCGTCCATCGTCCGTGATCCGTCCATCGTCTGTAATCCGTCCATCATCTGTGATCCGTCTATCGTTAGTGATCCGTCCATCGTCCGTGATCCGCCCATCGTCCGTGATCCGTCCATCGTCCGTGATCCGTCCATCGTCTGTGATCCGTCCATCGTCCGTGATCCGTCCATCGTCTGTAATCCGTCCATCATCTGTGATCCGTCTATCGTTAGTGATCCGTCCATCGTCCGTGATCCGCCCATCGTCTGTAATCCGTCCATCGTCTGTAATCCGTCCATCGTCTGTAATCCGCCCATCGTCTGTGACACACTATCACTCTTTCGTCTTGTAATTGCATACAATAATCCGTCCATCATCTGTGATCCGTCTATCGTTAATGATCCGTCCATAGTTAGTGATCCGTCCATCGTCCGTGATCCGTCGATCGTCTGTGATCCGTCCATCGTCCGTGATCCGTCCATCGTCTGTAATCCGTCCATCATCTGTGATCCGTCTATCGTTAATGATCCGTCCATCGTTAGTGGTCCGTCCATCGTCCGTGATCCGTTCATCGTCTGTAATCCGTCCATCATCCATGATCCGTCCATCGTCCGTGATCCGTCCATCGTCCGTGATCCGTCAGCTGTAATCCGCCCATCGTCCGTGATCCGTCCATCGTCTGTGATCCGTCCATCGTCCGTGATCTGTCAGCTGTAATCCGTCCATCGTCTGTAATCCGTCGATCGTCTGTGAT
This sequence comes from Pecten maximus, assembly GCF_902652985.1. NCBI lineage: Eukaryota > Metazoa > Mollusca > Bivalvia > Pectinida > Pectinidae > Pecten > Pecten maximus. The sequence goes on along the minus strand of NC_047028.1, from coordinate 36,933,103 downwards.
CCGTCCATCATCCGTGATCCGTCCATCGTCCATGATACGTCAGCTGTAATCCGTCCATCGTCCGTGATCCCACAGCTGTAATCCGCCCATCGTCCATTTCCAAGCATTTTGCCATGTATAATATAAGGTAAACATGGCTATTTCCGTCGAGTTTAATTTCGCGATTTCGATAAGTAAACTATACGCGCGGGAATTATTTCTACAAACTTTCTTTTTTTTCATCTGTTTCATAATACCACATATACGCCACAAAAAAAATGCAAGTGGGAGACATTTTCGCGGCTGAATCACTTTTCTGCGTAAATTTCTCCCTCGCGTAAGTTGAATTTCCTCGTTATATTAACTAATGCGTAAATGTACTGTGTAAATCTACAATGGTTAAATCAGGATTAAGAATTTTCAATGTTATAAACATCTAACTTTATGTCCGAGCATGCGGTTAATTGTAGTTTCAGAGAATCTTGTGTTAATAAATAAACGTAAACAAAATCATATCAAAAACATTATTTGGAAAGATAAGTCCAAAGAAAAACTAATTTCAGTATTCTCCATGACAGATACTATTTGAATAGATATATGTATATCATTAACAGTGAAAAGAGCGGCAAGAAGCTACCGAAGGGTTGACACAAATGCATCTCATCCAACAAAACTTATAAACGAAGGTGTTGAACTAAAATTAGGAAACGTAAAAAAAAGTTGAGAAAACGGAAAGAGAATTCTTTATCTCGAGAAGTCATGTTAATCGACCCGGTTATGAATTGAACCACAAGCGTCCACAAGTACAATACCAGTATTTTGAGAGAGAAAAAAATAAAGAAATTGGCGAAGTTAAAAATGAAAGGTTCATTAATCACTCGGAATTATTCGATAAAATCAATAACATATATCGGAGCAAGACTTCAGAAAATTAAGGTCATTTCTGGATACATGTACCAGGTATCTTAATAAAACGAGACTGATCAAGAGAATCTTGCTAACTCGTGTGAATTCGTCCGAATTCATGTCTGATAAAAACAAGAATCTAGGTCATAAAGTCTCCTGAAAAACAAACAAAAACGAAACTTTGATTTTTTTTCAGTCCTCACACCATACAAAGTATACTTATCAGTTAGGGAATTGTAATATAAATTATAGATCTACCAATGAATATCTAGGAAAATATTTATTTCCGCAGGTAAATTTGTCCATCAATAAACATCTATAATTACTATTCGCAATAAAGAAAAAGCATGCAATATATATTTAAGAGATGTTGAATCATTTCCTGTCAAAGCTGATTGTAAATTATTTAATTCCGACACCTGTTCAACCAATTCTAACACACAACTCAGAAATTTAATACTTTATTACATGCATGATTTGCACGAAATCTTGTCACGAAAACTTGTCAGTATACTTTGCAAATCATGCGATTCACGGAGGATGTTTTTTTTTATTTTACTGTTTCTGTAACCAGACTGCTAGAAAAAATACACTTTTTTCGGATCGGAAGTCTTTTAAATTCTACATTAAATGGTCATGAAAAATGTTGCCATATATGTTCATCTGATAATACGAATTTGATCCCCGAGCCCCGATTAAAGAGTCATTAAATAGTAAGTTATGAAGAGATGGACCTGTACAGGTAGCTAGTCTTCAAAAATATTTTTTCAATATCGAATTACATTGGTGTTTTTGCTGTTCAACAGTTTGAAGCTTAAATTATCATTTTAACCTATTATTTATTTCAGTGATTTTACGTTATGACCAGAGACTTGGGTTTTACGGAATATGCATTCCATATACCGACTTGAAAGTTAGCGTCGAATGCTAAACTTCCGGTTTACCAGCGAAATGAGCTGGACATCTTTCTACTGTCCGTGTTTTTGTTGTGGGAACAGGACCAATCGTTCCGGCCATGTTCAACTCAAAGAAATTCCCACCGTGAAACTGGACATGACGAATATGGGTAAGAAATATGGCGATTGTGTAGTCGTTTGTTAATTCTTGTTTTCTTGTTGACGTGACACCCCCCCCCCCCCCCCCCCCCCCCCGACAAACATATTATATATATAAATTATATAATTAGAGCACATCCAGCATCAAGCGATATAGCCCGAGTTTCCTCTGGCCCCGACACCATATTTGACCAGACATGGTGTCAGGGCCAGAGGAAACTCGGGCCACAAGCGATACAATTCACATAGCAGTGCTACAACACCCAAGACCTTGAGCTGCAAAAACTAAAAAGTAGAAGAAAGAGACTCAGTCTAGAACTCTTTGTAAGTGGTACCGGTACTATACCTCCCGGATAATTGTTGGTCAAATCAACGAAAAGAAGACAAATCAGAGCTAGGACGTTCAGTGGTTTCTTCAATAACAATACAATAATAAAACGAGGCACAAACAGCATATTCATACCATCCACACTCCAAAACAGAAGTGTAAGAACTCATACTTTGTGAGAACTGGCATAGACTTGAACCAACTGAAATATTCAGCGCAAATTCAGTCAAGGCATTACAATACAATTCTACAAGATGTAGCATATCATATTGAGAATTTGTGTTTCATACAGCATATATACATAAAGTGAAAAAAATGCATGGGAATATACATCTCTGTCATTTTTCTTGGTTTGCCAAATTGGGAAATATCACTTGCAATTTAATTTAATCATTGTTTCTTTAAAAAGTTACATTTAACCAATTTGTTAATGTACATTGGGAGCGCCCATTTTGTTCCTTTCTCTTCTTTTTTCTTATGCTTTATGTGATATTATCTTTTTTTAAAGTTTAAACTTTTACACTATCACTGATTGATCATGTGTGAAAACATTTAAAAGATTTTTAGCAGTCCTCAAATTTAGAAATATTAAAGTTCAACTAAACACAAGAATTGGTTCTAATTTTATGTGATTGAATGACGTTGTTGTTTTTTTGTTGCTAGGAAATGATGTTGTGATTGTGAAAAGTGGGAAGCGAATCTGTGGGACAGGATCGGCCTTATCAAATGCTCCAATCGCACAAGACAAGGCCTACTTTTGAGATCAAATTGCAGAGTACAGGTAACAGTTTGTATCTTATCATTGTTATAATCATTTTATTTTTTTCATTTTGTTTAACATCTTATTAACAGCTAGGGTCATTTAAGGACGTGCCTGGTTTTGGAAGTGGAGGAAAGCCAAAGTATCCGGAATACCCGGGGAAAAACCACCGGCCTACAGTCAGTACCAGGCAACAACGTGGGTTTCGAACTCGCAACCCAGAGGTGGAGGGCTAGTGATAAAGTGCCGGGACACCTTAACCACTCGGCCACCATGGCCCATCATTGCTGCGCTTTCTTCTAATAGTATCTGATGAAGATATTCTTTTTGAAATAAAGATATATTTGATCAGCAGAGAAATTTATATCACATTAATTATATCTCTGCTGATGATGATCATATATATTTTTATTTCAAAAAGAATTAAAACACTAACTAGAATGTATGGTGTACGGTCCAGCACATCATCAGAATTTCACGAGACTCTGAGGGTAGTGTCTTATGGGTTTCTGGTGATTGGTGTAGCAGTGCCTGTCTGAAACTAAGTCACTTTCTGAAGATGTCTTTTTGGACTCTGCCAATTAAATTAATTATCTGCATCCTGTAAAGTCTAAAGTTACATTTGTTGATTGCAGAATGTTTCTTTTTCCATTGGGACAGTTTGAACAGTGTTGTATGGAAACAACCTAAAATCCTTCCTGTTAGCTAGGATGGAAGATGCAGTTTAATGTTAATTTTACCTTTAGCTCTGCTGTATTTGACTCTTATGTCTTGTGTCTTTGTGTCTTTTATACAATCACTTTACACTGCATGTGAAAGACACTGGTAGACTTAAGTCACTAGATTTCCCAGGGCCTGTATTCACGAAACTTTACTTATACTCAAAAACACATTTTGTGCTTAAGATTGAGACTCAAAAAATTTTGTTGATGTATCTTACATCAGAATAAATATTTTTTCATTGTTTTGAAGGAATTTATTCTTCTTCTTCTTCAAGTGAGATTTTATTTTCAATATTTATGTTAACGTTTTCCTTTAAACTGCTATTTCATGTTCTAAGATAGATTAAAGAAAATTGGGTTGAGCACATACAATGTAATTCATGTTTGCGTGAGCATGATAATAAATTTCATGAATACAGGCCCTTTGCCATGTTTTGATTTATTTACAGGTGTATGGGGTGTTGGTCTAGCTACCAAGCTATGTCAAATGAATACGGTGCCCCTGGGTAACAACAAGGAATCCTGGGTAATGAGACACGACGGTGTTCTGTACCATAACAACGAAGAGAAAGGCAAGCTCCCTGAGGTACCACAGGAAGGGGATATTCTGGTAGGTGTCAAAACGATTCCCAGGGAGTTTGTAGATATCTTATCTATTTATAGCAATTGGTTATGGAAGAGAAAATTGAGTGATCAGTTATCATTTTGAAAGTAACACAAATATAAAAAGATAAAAACAACAGAAATAAGCACTTTAATTTTCCAGTTCTTTTTTTCTTACTATTTCTGCACAGGTTCATTTCCAAAAAAAAACAAAAAACAAAAACAGCAGATGGGAAAATTTATAGTGGATTAAGAAAAAGTTAATTTCATTTCAGAGCACCCAGTTAAAATTTACCTTGTTAATTGTTAAAGAAAAAGCTATTTGGTAAACATATTACTGAAATTCATGTGATTCTATTTAGGAATGATCAGCTTGCATGCATGCCATTCATTGATTATGTTGAAAAACTTAAGTTTTCGAAACGTAAATTATACAAACGGTCAAGATTAAAACATATGCCATTCATATACATATATATTCCAGTTCTTTATTAAAACATGTGTCATTCATATACATATATAACACAACACAACATTTTACCTTGTACATTCTGTTTTATATTGATTTCAAGTTTCAGAAATATTTGTCGAAGTAACCAAAAATTTTAATCAAGTGAGCTTTACATTCCCTTGGCTATCTGTGTATTTGTATAACCTTATGCCTGGTAATGAATCGACCATAGTCTACATATTACATTTCAATAATAGCTCTACCAAAACTGATATCATTATCACATTGACCTCTTGCAGGATAGATATGATGAGCTTGGCCCCTATAGGTCTATTACAGTACAGCATCATATTACTGATCAATATTCCATTCTGTGTATCCTCTTTTGTTTACAGGGTTTGTCTTATGACCATGTGGAATTGAATTTCTTTCTCAACGGTAAAGCCCTCAACAACCCTCTGATGGGAATCAAAGGAACAGTGTTCCCTGTTTTCTATGGTACGTATCATCAACTAGATTATATTTTTATTTTGACACTTGCCGAAGTTGAGCCCCTTAGAAATTTTACATCAGAATTTGTGATGCATTTGGTTACTTTCTGTCAATTTTTTGAAAGTTTGTAAGTAATACTATGATGTAATATTGTTTTGCTCTATAAGAGTTATACTTCTGTGTAGAAGTTTTTGATGAAAAATTGTCCAGCTATGATTTCATTTTTCAAATATTTTTAAAGAACCATTAATCAAGGATATATATGACAACAAATACATAAAATACAAATTCTACTCTCAATCGGCACTAATTCTGGTAATCGCAGTGAAAAACGAAAAAATACTAATTGCCATTTCCGAACAAATCATCCAGAGAACTCCTCTTTATTTAGTTCCATGGTTCAATGATTATACGAGAATTTGTTGCTTTGGCCATTATTAAGAAGCTACGATTTTTATCTCATTGTTGGAAGAGCTTGGTATACAAACCTTACGTGACTTGGTTTCCTTACAAACCTTACGTGACTTGGTTTCTTTACAGTGGATGAAGGTGCTGTGATTGACGTCCAATTCGACAGATTTTACCACCAGCCTCCCGATGGCTTTGACAGTATTATGATTGAACAGTCACTATTATAGCACAAAATTATACGACACACCCGATCCGCTGCATTTCCTACTGTAGACACCAGAGGGCAGCCTATGTCCGTAATCCTCTGTACCAACAGAGGAAAAGTTACAGTGTATATATTATATGGACATTGGTTTGGGAAGTTGTGCCAAGCCCCCGTGCTGTATTTTATTATTTCATTACATACAAACTGGACAGTAATATCTTCCCCAGATGGAGCCAGTTCCACTGTTGTTATTTTAAAGACTGAATATAGTCTGACCTTAAAACGATGGAGGGGAAATTGAGGGAGATATCAAGGAAATTGATTTTGTAGCCCATGTCTGTAGAGGCCTATGGATCTTTATACAAATATATACAGGATGTGGGAGGGGTGACAATTAGCTAGGGAGATATCTATAAAATCGGTTTTGTACCTGTCTATAGAGGCCAGTGGTCTTTAAAAACAAGAAGTGCAAAGGAATGAGGGAGGTATCTTTGTATTTGGTTTTGTAACTTGTCTACAAAGGCCAGTGGTTTTTATTAACAGGAAGTGGGAAGGAATGAGGGAGGTATCTTTGAAATTGGTTTTGTAACCTGTCTAAAGAGGCCGGTGGTCTTTATAAACAGGAAGTGGGAAGGAATGAGGAAGGTATCTTTGAAATTGGTTTTGTAACCTGTCTAAAGAGGCCGGTGGTCTTTATAAACAGGAAATGTGAAGGAATGAGGGAGGTATCTTTGTATTTGGTTTTGTACCTGTCCATAGAGGCCAGTGGTCTTTATAAACAGGAAGTGGGAAGGAATGAGGGAGGTATCTTTGTATTTGGTTTTGTACCTGTCTATAGAGGCCAGTGGTCTTTATAAACAGGAAGTGGGCGGGAGACAATGAGGGAAATATCTATGAAATTTGTTTTCTAAACTGTTTATAAGACAGAATATATCTTGGCCTTTATACACAGTTTATCATGTCATGACATGTTCATAAGGCCAGAGAGAATTTCAATTTGCCTTCGTAGACAGACCTACACTCCTTTATCTCTGAGATGGAAGATTAATTATATCCAAATGTACCTTGTTTATAAAGGCTTGAGATAATTTAGCTCAAAAAAGAAGATTAAACATGAGAATAACCTGTCTGTAATGGCTAGAGAAATTGGCTTTTGTATTAAAAAATGTACACCTGTGTGTTGGAGACAGAAGATTATAATTATTTCCTATATATTTAATCTATCTATAAAAGTCGGAGAGAACTTCAACTTTGTGAACGGCAAACAAATATAATTTTTAGCTGTCTATGAAGGCCAGCAGGGACAGAGATTGATGTGAATACCTGCAGTGAAAGACTGATGTATGTATACAACATGACTGTAACTTGTCTAAAAAGGCCAGAGAATAGTGGACCTTCGTAAGAAGTGTATCCAACCTACATGAAAAGAAATATTATTATTATTGACTGTATGGGGCCTGACCATTGCATAACTGGTATTGTAGTAAGGCTAGACAAAAGTAATTGTGTAGTTAAGGCTAGACTAAAGTAATTGTTATGTTTCAAGTCTGATGATAGTGGTACAGAATACATTAAATTTACGTTGATAATGTATAAATGAATTAATATTTTTTTCTATTCCACTGTTTTTTGGTGTTTTTTTTAGAGGGGTTTATCATTAAGAGAAGTTTATAGTCAAATTTGAGAGGCTGATAAAAGCTGAAATTTTATTCCATTTCATATATTTCACTTGTTTTGTCATAGATTTTTGCTAGATATTCAAAAATGAATTCACTTCCAACATCACATCACATAAAGTAAAATAAAAAAAATCTCCATATAGTTTTTACTGATATGTTTTTATAAATTAAGATGTTGATAAATGTAATTAACTTCCCTGTGAAGCACTACTTTATCACATGACTATCACATGACTGTCACATGAGTGTCACATGACTACTGCTGTGTTATATTTTTTTTTGTAAGATTTAGTCGTAATCGGAAAATGATAATAATATTTTTAATAAGTATTGTTTGTAAATCCTGAAAAGTGTTGACTTTACTCTGTACCAGACAATTTTAATTAATGAGAGGAATATTCATGTCCGGAATAACTTTTATATCCAGGTCAACTCACCTGTTCATTGTTCGGTCATATCAAGTACAGCTTACTCAGTCATCCGGAACTCCTTGGGTTTTTATAGCCACCGAGGATGATCCGAATGCTTACTCAGTCAGACGTCACGAATGACGCTCTCCAAATGATTGATGTACATATCTTTTGTAAATGAGTACAGGAAGTTTAGAATGTCGGGTAAATTCAACATGATATTCTGGCCTGAATGTTTTATAATTATTTTGTGTTCGGATTTACTTTAAATGAGATTTACAAATCTCCTTTGAAGAGCCTTGCTAAACTGAAATCTCCAAAATGGTTTTGTATATGTAACCTATGTACCATATATATAAATATGCTAGTGCAATATTTTAATAAATTATGTTTGTGTATAAATGTATGTGGATTTTAAGTTCCTGTAAATATATCTTCTGAAGCCAAGAGTTTTACTAAAGTTACCTTCACTTTCTTCAAGTTTTCTGACTTTAACATAAAAGTAGAAATGTCATTTGTTTTATCCACAAGTACTCACCTTATATATATTAATATATACTTGGTGTGTTGACATTCGAGTACAAGTGGTTTCACAGATTTTTGCTTTCAGTATTCATTGTCTTTAAAGACATACACAATTTAAACTGATGATATTTTTTGCTTACATGACGTATCACCATTTAAATAAAAATTTCAACTAATTTTCTGTATGTGCTGAAATCAAATATTATTTTGTCACTGTTTCAGATGAAGTCTACTGACACTTTTTAATTCATATCTGTTTGAAGTTTTTACAGGGATGCTATTAATATGTGTTATATATCTAACGTAATTTTTTACAACCATTCCTATGAACATCTTACCAGCATTAGGAATGGGCGGAAAGGCATATACACACATATTTGACCTTAGTAACATAACTAATAAATAATCACAACATTTTATCTTGAAAGTATTTCATTATCAATATATCATATGGAAATATAACGGCCAAATGCTAGGCATGCAGTCGATGAAAAATGTCCAATTGATATAGCTTAATATCTTCATGAAATATATCAGTTGAATATTAGAGTATTCACATGAGCAGAACAGCCTGCATTAGGTAGATTAATAGGTCACACACGATTTATATATCTTTGAACTTTATGTGGGTGTGTCAACTTTTATTTTTCAAATGTTCTGTATTTCTTAGCGTTCGAGGTTATTATTTTTAGGACAAATATATATGATCAGATATCATTCATGAAAGATGGCTCAAAAGGTCTTTAATAAATATCACCTCCGCCAGAAATGATTGTCGGTACATGTGTTTTGCAAGCGTTTTTGCTTGTTGATCATTTCTGCATTCGACTGACCTCAGCTAATTCTGGTACCTGTCATTTGATGTTGGTACGGAGTTTGCCGAAATATGACAAGTGATCTGTTTAATCGCAAAATCTCGGGAGAATGAGTTGATTTCCAATGATTGTCGGAGAAAAAACTCGAGAAGGTACTATTGTAATTCTGATATATGCAAGAGTTACTTCCCTTCATCTGGCTCTCTTATCATGATAAATTGTGTTCGCCCTCGGGCGTTCTTTCTAATAAGTTATATATGTATAACCTGATAAACTGATGATAAACATGGGGATATATTATTACCTAAAGTTATACATCCTATTGTGTTTGTATATTACTTTATCTTTATATTATGAAATATAACAGCTTTATATTGTGTATTGACAAGAAAATTTAAGGAAATCGTGTTTCGACGTCAGAATATTCTCATGTGGGAGACTGTTTCTGGTGGAACTCTTTTTTCAAAGAATCAAAAATGTTATTTTTTCAAATGACAAAATGGTTGTAATTAAAGAAATGGTACAGTTGTTGTTGTTTTTCTCTTTATTGATAATTTTCTTGTATCAGAGCCCACGTTCTTCAAATTGTCCGTCGTCCGTCCGTAAAAAAACCCCTTGCTATCACCATTCTTTTGAGAAGAACTAGAAGGATATTTCTAAATCTTAATATGTTTCTTCCGTTTGATTCTTAGTCGTGCCCTTTCAATTTTGATCCTGATCTGGAAAACGAAAGAGCCGACAGGCGCCATCTTTGATTTAGGATTTTAAAGTTTTTTGACGCTCTTTCTCGGGTATCGTATGCAGGTTCTTTTGTTTTTACATAATATAAATAGGATGTTTGGAAATTCTTGGAATCCGCTCCTGGGCGACGAATGGTTTTATTCTGTTGATATTTGGAAATTTCGTGCAAAGAAACCCGCATTTCTATGGCGCGGGAAGGATGTCATAATTAAATATTTTTGCCTAGGCAAAGGCTAAAATAAAATATTGCCTAGGCAAAATTATTTCTGCCTAGGGAAAAATCGAATTTTGCCTAGGCACAATTATTTTTGCCTAGGCAAAATTCGATTTCTGCATAGGCTAAAATATTTAATTATGACATCATTTCAAATGGGTTCTAGGCAATGGTGGCGATCGAGCCCCATCCATTTCCAGCTCACCTCGACATACTATGTATCACATCTCTAAAAAATAAAGAACGTATTGACCGAGTATGTAAAAAGGGTCCAAGTTTATTGCACGCTGTGTTGGGATTTAGCAAGTGGAATGCGCTCGACCTCAACCCATTTATCAAGGTATTAAAGTTGAGGTTATTGGTCTTGCTCTCAATTTTCTACAGCTGTGAACACTGGTCCCAATTGACCATTTCGGACATCAAGTCTATTTGAAAGTTACAACATTATGTAGCAAAACAATATTAAACGTCCATAACTCGACACGCTTTGATATGGTTTGATATAAGTATTATTGGCCTCGCAAGAATTGATGTTGAAATTCACAAGAAGCTTATTTTTCTACAGTAAATGAACTCGCTTGATAACAAACACACTGTTAAGCGTTTATTTGTCGCGTACGTATCAATATTTTCTGTCACCTGGAGGTTTAAGAATGAAGTCACGAAAATAATTTAATCCCGATATTGCTACCATTCTGATCTACTAGTAATACTTATTGGCCTTCTTGACACTTATTTTCGGTATCAGACGTTTCCGGCAAAGATAGGAAGGAAAAGACTTGACGTTTAAAATAATTTTCTTTGAGAGAGAATAAATAGTGACCCGGATTTCCTATCGCCTTGTAAATGTAAAGCAGTAACTGAATGTGTACCTGTAATTCCTAAGACTACTGTGGACATAGTGTGTCGTCAATGTCAACGTTATAGTATATACAGTGGAACTTCGTTAACTCGAACTCGACGGGACCACGAGAAAACTTCGAGTTATCCGAGTGTTCTAATTAAGCGAGTTGTCATTTTTGGTGCAAAGTTTGGTCAATATTTGTCAACATTATATAATCATTATAACTCGCTCTGTCGCTCATCAGTGAAGTGCAAAGACTGGTCAATACATGTAAATGTATATGTAATATTTCATTCTGTCACTCGTAGTTTAGTGTAGTTTTGCCGATATACAGTCCCGATAAAGTTTCTTTCGCTTAGTCACTTCAATAACGGTCTGATGTACATGTCATGTTTGCAAAAGGAATAACGATAAAATGGAATTCAACCGAATGACAATTTATCAATATTATATCAAATAACCGTTTAAATTTTAGCTACCAGTATGGATGGATATCAACATTTTTTTCTGAAAAGGAAATACCTCAACCCATAATAAGGCCAAAGGGGCCAGATTTGATAAAACTCTCTAAATAATTCTTCTGAATAACATGACTGTTTATACACACTAACACTAGGCCTAGACTAGTAGAAAGGGGACCGGAATATTGTGTATAATTTTAGAAGGATAACGCCTGTCGTGTTTCACGAAGTCCGGTTTCTACGAAGTTTTTCTCATGGTCCGACTGGCTTCTTTAAAACCGGAGTTAACTGTATAAGAAATATCAAAGATTGTCAGCGCTCAAGCGGCTTCTTTCCTTTAGAAATTTTGATCAAATTTCGAAGAATTACAAAGGACTATCATATAACAGACAAGTTTAGTTTCAGGATTGTCGGGTCAAGGCCAACTCACCATTATCATTTTCAAAAATCTTTGTCATCGCTCTTGTCGCTTTATTCCTTCAGAGATTTTGATCAAATTTCACACAATTACAGAGGATAATGATATAGCAGACAAGTTCCAGTCTCGGGGTTGTAAGGTCAAGGTCAAAGTCACCATTACTATATTTGGAGTCTTTGTCAGCACTCTAGCGAATCTTTCCTTCAGGGATTTTGATATTTCACACAATTACAGAGGACTATAATATCTTTGTCAAGTTTAATTCCAAGGATGTTTGGCCCAAGGTCACAGTTACCATTGTATTTTAGAAAAATCACACTTTCGTTTTATAGAATTCCCCACTCATAATAATAACATTACAATTTCTTGTTGTATTACATTTAAAATCAGTTACAAGTTTATTGTATGCTTTCATTAACCCATATAAACAACAAAAGGTACCATCTTTGTAAATAGTATTATGTAGTTGCTGGCGGGAGAGGGGCATGCATTGCTTTAGCAATTTGCCTGTTTTCGCCATCGCTAAAAGAGGGTCCCCGTCAAGAAATGGCGTTTTCTTCGCATTCCTCTATTTAAGGGTGATATCAGAACTCGAAAGAATTTTTAAAAATATATATATATATTTTTTTTTTTTTCTTCAAAAGTGAACTTTTTCAATGTAGTGACATTTAAGCATTGATGTCATTTTTTTTTAGTTTCATCGGGGTATGAAACAAATTTTGTTTGCAAACTGTATGAATCCGCGTAGCGGATTCTTAGATTAAACAATATTTTATTCATTAATCAAAATAATCAATACATATACAAATATTTTTATGGGATGGGAAAACAAGCTTAGAGCTTATATTAATTCCTTTCCCATGTACATACAAAGGCAAATATAAATCTTCGAACTGGAACACCTTACATCAATATGAAATGAAATAATGATATTTATTGGTTACAATTAAAACCAATAGACATATTTACGTACATGTGGTGACGAGTTAATAGTATAAATAAACAACAGTGACGCCTGTAAATAAAATTACCTTATATAGCTACGTATAAATGTATGTCATTATACATTAGATAGATAACATAACGGGTTCAAAAATATCAGCTAAAACGTTTACTTAGCTTAATATAATTTTGTACTGTCAAGAATATTTGATCATTTTTCTGTATTGAATAAGTATCATTTCCCCATAGCAAAGTTTTTTCAGTTAATATTATATCTAACTGAAATAAAGTATTTTGTCTGATAACGTTGTACCTGTCACACGATAGTAAAAAATGGCAAGTACTTTCTACTAACCCACAAGAACATAATGGACTTTCCTCTAAATTTCTTGTGTTGTTTAAGATTACTACATTTGAGCCTTAATCTTGTATGTAAGATTTGAAGATTTCTATTTCCAATTTAAAATAACTGGGGATTATTAGTTTGTCCTTTTGTAAAAAGCCTTTGATTATACTGACAGACGGATTTTCTCGAATATCAACTGGTAATGAATTCCATAACTGTATTGAGGCATTTAAGAATAAGGTTTTGTAAAACTGAGTTCTGCAATTAATTGAGAGTAAATTATTTGAATTTCGTGTATTATGCCTATGACTATTTGATACTTTACCTGGAATAAGATCTGATAGATGAAATGGAGTTTTCTTGTGATACATTTTTTTATGAAACTGTACAATTTTGTGATTTTCCCGTCTGTTAGATAATTTTTCCCAGCCCACATCTGTATACAATAGATTTACACTAGACAATTTTGTAGCACCTGTAACTATTCTTGCTGCTTCTATTTGAATGTTTTCTAAATTTTGATACATGTAATTTGGAAAATTATCCCAGACAATATCAGAATAGCGGATTCTTACAGAAGTTTGCAAAAAAATTTGTTTCATACCCCGATGAAACTAAAAATTAATTGACATCAACGCTTATAATTATTTTTTGAAAATGATTTTCTAATTTAAAACATGTTTTACGTACAATTTTACTGGTTTTAAATGGGATTCTTTTTCTCAAATCAATACGCAACGTCAATTGTCGTATTGTGACGTCACATTTTTCGCGCCATTCTCGGAATTTCTTTCATTTAAGCATTGAACGGCTTTCAGTTGGCATTCATAGTCAATATGAATGCCAACTGGACAGAGGCAAATTCCATGAAGCGCGCTAGCGCTTCATGTTGAATTTGCCTCTGTCCAGTTGGAATTCATATTGACTATGAATGCCAACTGAAAGCCGTTCAATTCTTATATTTACCATCTGCGATTTTTTATTTGTCATGCGATTTTTGTTTTGAAATTTTCAAATTCAAATTTCCCGCGCTTACCAGTAGCAGAGATCACTTCCTGTTGGCAGTTCATAGGCTGGTGAACACGCAACTGAATTGGTAGGGTTATATAGTGGCAGTGCCATTCAATGGTAAATATAGAAGAATGAAAAGAATTTTTCGACCAATCACATTTGAGTATTTATCATGAAAACAAAGAAAAATTAATTTTATCCATTTGAAACCATTTATCATTCAAATCATATCTCATATAATTAATTTTTCTTTGTTTTCATGGGGAGGAGGGGGGGGGGGGGGGGGGGGGGGGGGGGGTCTTCACATTCCTCTACTTAGGTGTTATCGAAGAGGCCATACTGCTAAGTTTCGTTTTTTTTTTTTTTATCTTTGTCATTTCTTTCCTACCTGTTCATTCAAGCTGTGCTCTATCTTCGTTTATGCGCTCTTGGCACTAACCCTAACCCTAACCCCAAATGCCGTGCACGCGACTAGAACCGTAATCTACACGGAAACAGAAGGACGGACTGGGATAGGGAATGGCCGGATATCTGCACTCATCAGTCGTTTAACTATATGTAGGTAACTTAACATCAAAGTCCTGCCATTAATTATATTATTAACATTATATATATGGTAAGGTGAACACACTTTTTTAACATTGCAGTGTGTATTGTGTAGCGTTCCTTGGTTTATTGCAGTAGAACATATTAGGAAACCACGTTCGGTTCAAAGATAAGAGAGTTCAGGTAATCTGAAGTTTCTGATAAGCAAACGTTTCGAATAATTTAAAGTTTCGATAATTGAAAGTTTCGAATAATTTAAAGTTTCGGATAATTTAAAGTTTCGGAAAATTTAAAGTTTCGATAGTTTGGATCTATTGTAGCTGTTTTCCATTTGGTTTCTATTTTTGGCCTTACGGTCTATCATTCTAATCCTCGTTTTGAGGGCGTGACTTAGCCTCAATTTGACATATATTTATATGATGTAATCGATGAAATAAAAGACGCTTTCCCTTTCGGAACACCTTGTCATTTTGCTTGAAGTTTTCATGCAAAATGACAAGGCGTTCCGAAAGGGTTCTCCATGCAGATCTAAAAATATTCATATTTTGCCTTTGTTGTATTGATTTTTAGTTCAAATTACAGTTTCATATTCATTTCTGTTTTCTCGGTTCTTACTGCACACTTTTCTCATTATCAAAGTCTTACAGAATCCTTTTTTTCCATTTTAGTTAACTATGCCTGCCGACACACGAGATGCTCGGGTTCCTGTAGACAGGGGCTGGGCCTGGATGGTTCTTATTGGTAATTTATCTCTGTATAAAATTTCCACACGATTTGGATGGATCAGAGAACATATTCATTCAACTTTTTCCATAGTTACTGATATTCTTTAACCTTTCAAATCGCAACAACTAGACGAATTCCGTCATACATTGTAACTCGGATTAAAGTTGGATTCTAAGCCTTCAAGGCATTCGTCACCCGAATTATATAATTATAGAACGCCTCGCTCTACATGTGGGTGACAATGTAATCGATTCTCGCATATCCACAAGCTTTTATCAATGCTTGCTCTGAAGTCCTGATTATATCTTGTTTTACTGAATGTAAATACGAAAATGAGTAGTACTCATGTTTTGCATTGCTTCTGTAACAATAATGCTTTTTGTTCCAGGTTCACTGCTTGTATCCACGATCACTGTGGGAACGGAGAAATCGTATGGAATATTCTTCATAGAATTCCTCCGGACGTTCAAAGGCACGGTGTTTATGACAGTAATGATAAACACAATTATGACAACGGTTTACTGTTTTACAGGTACGCTAAACCCCCGATAGGAAGGACAGAATCGTCAACATGAATCTAACATTCCATTACTTGATAGTAACACCACTGCTTCCCCAGCCTACGCTGTTTAAATACTCATACTTGTTCCCGACGTGAATATGTCTGTGACTAAAGTAGAAATTGGTTTTTGGTAAAGTGGACTTTGGTTTGGAAAAAAAATGGAAATTTTATGACCGACTTTATTATTCAATGTTATATATCATGTTTCCTTATGCGTTATGAATTAAGATGGGTTGAATGCTCGTTGATCTGCTAGGTGACTCCATCGGCACCATCTAATTCTTACTTTGAGAACACGACATTGTCTAGATTTAAACTGAATTTACTTCTTGAGACTAATTTATTGATATTGATGCAGAAATGTTGGTTTCCAAAGATTGACAACGAATGGCTTAGATATATATACTTATTTCCATTCTTATGTATGTTTAGACTTATTGATATCTTAAACAACAAAAATGAAAAAACTTCTCAATCTTAAATAACAAAAATGAAGAAACTTCTCAATCTTAAATAACAAAAATGAAGGAACTTCTCACATTTCGTTTATCTTCTCAAGTTTCGTTCGTTCTTTTTTTCTTTCTCTTTCTTTCATTTCTTTCTCTCTTTCTTTCTTTCTTTCTTTCTTTCTTTCTTTCTTTAATTCTTTCTTTAGATTTCATGAGAAGAATAAAATCTTGATACGCTTATTTTCAGCGGCATCTTTACTATTGATTGGCTTCAAGCGACTCAGTGTCCGAGCGTCCGTCTTCTTGGGAATAACACTTGGCGCTATTGGGTATGGTATCAGCAGCTTTGCTACTGGACTGGAGTACCTCATAGCGTCACAGAGTATCCTTATAGGTGGGTCGACAAGACGTTTGAATTCTATATCAACAAGCACTGGTATTTCTTAAACTTGATACCTGCTTTAACATCAAAAACTGTTTCAAAATGGAACCTTACCTGAAAATAAAAGACTTCAGACATAGACAGGCATCATGTAAACTAAGGATTTCGGCACATTGCCTAAGGGTTGAAACAGGGCGGCACACAAAGCCCTTATTGGAAAGATCAGAGCGAATTCGTATATACTGCTCTTCAAATCTAGTTGAAGATGAAAGTCATTTTCTCACCAACTGTATACTTTATGATGAACTCGTGCAGCCATTGTTCAAAAGATATCCAAACTTAGTTGCTTTACCGGATAATTCTAAATTTATATGGTTGGTCGCAAATGAAGACGAAACTATTTTAACAAATGTATATAATCAATGCCTTGAAAAAGGAGTAAATTTAAGGAATAAACTTTTAGCCGACCCACCTGGGCACAAATATAAACTATAATTCATAACTTATTGTCTTCTAATGTATGCAAGTACTGTACACCCAACTTTTACCCTTAGCAAGGCCTTACTGTAGGTTGTCACTTCAGACTTGTTTGTACTGTATAATTTCTAATATGTTTGTATTGTATGAGTATGCATGTTTCACATCATATTGTCCACTTGCCCCTTCGTGGGCCCACTTTATGGTTCAATAAAAAAATTGAATTTGAATTTGAATTATAGCGACCTAGATTATCCAGAGCTGTGACACTGCACGTCTTTTTGTCAATAAACACCATTATATGACTGGTTTTATAATATGACTGAATGTCATTAAATAAATCAACCGGGAGTTCCTTAATTAAAAATCAAATGTTCACCGCGTAATAATGTGCATGAGGTTAACATTATTTTTAATTCCGTTCCCTCGTAATTTAGAACAGAAACAGGGAAATGTATTCATACTTAAACGAACTTCAGATCAGTCGCAATAACAAGACCATGTTATCGCCAGCTTCAATTTTAAGTGAAGTTTGAATGGTCGGATTAACTGCAATATTTGTATGGTTGATATGTCAAGGTGTCAACCTCATCCAATAGCAATGGTTGTAAAGTATTACATGTATGAAAAGGTAAGACTGTAATCTAATACAGTAATTCAAGTTTGTTAAGGCGACGTTTTGTAGGTTATTGAGAGGACTTAAATTGAAAATAGGGTCTGTAATTCGCTAGTTTCAGGAAAGATAAATTTAGTACAGTATAGATACTTTTAAAATGTAGCTAATCGAGAAAAGTTTGGTCCATTTCATATTTGCTGAGAAGCTTATCGAAAAAAAAAAAACATTTCATAGTTGTTGTGAAGATAATTGAGAAAAGTATGGTCCATTTCATAGTTGTTGTGAAGCTAACCGAGACAATTTTGGTGAATGTCATAGTTTCATGGAAATGTACATCTTTATTTTCTTAAATTTATGATATTCATTTTTGTCTTCTACGATGTTGATCTTTTGCTTCAGGGCTTGGCCATGCGTTGCACAATCCACCGATATTTATGCTTCTTGGAGAATACTTTGACAAGAAAAAAGGCCTAGCAAATGCGGTCTATATATCCGGTAACTCTCTTGGCGGCATCATCATGCCTCCGCTGTATCGGTATATATTTGACCAATATGGATTGCATGGAGGTCTTATACTCACGGCGGGGATAACTTTGAACTCTTTAGTTGGTGCAGCGTTTCTTCGCCCGACCAAATTCTACACTAAATACGGTCAAAAGAAAACATGTGGAAATGGGGTTGCAGAGAAGGAAAACCCTATCAATCAAGACAATTCACAAGAAAAAGATTCAAATGACTGCTTCGAAGGCACTGGCGATTCCAATACTCTATACCCATTAATATCGACACAAAGAGGAAAACAACATGGTACGCATGACGGGCATGATTCGAGTGACATTGTTGAGAAATTATCTCGTTCAAGAACCATTCGATACTTAAGTAATGGTGACATAGCCTCAATTTCCCTGTCTAGTCTGCAAGAGAGGGTAGAACAAGACAACGCCACAATGGATGAAGAATCCCTCGATTCAGAAGGTCCCGTAGCGAGATGTAAACATAGGATAGATTGTTCATTGATGAAAAATAAACTTTTCATTCTATTTCTGGCCATTTATTGCCTGGGAAATGTCCCAATCATGTGTGCTCACATCTACATCCCAACGTATGCAAGAGATATTGACATTGATGACCAAAGAATCGCCATCATCGTTTCTATAACAAGTATTACAGACTTTGTAGGACGAATCCTAGCTGGGCTCCTAGCAGACCAATCTTCCATTCGTTCACACTGGGTAGTTATAATCTCACAGGTGAGTTACCAAATCAATCCACATTTTACCGACTTTGTTTAATTTAACTACATTTATTTATTGATTTTTCCTTATTAAACAGAATTTGGCTCTTCTGAAATCTCTCTTTTGGATTTAAACGCGTCTGACTCATAGTACTACTGATGATTCTAGCAGTTCCAAATACTAGTATGGATATGATGACGTTTAATATTGTATAGTATTAAGCATATCTAAGGCAGCTATTGTTATGGTATTTGTGGACCATTTTGCGATCCTTACCGGGAGAGTCGACTACAGGCACACTGTGTTGCCCAGCAATTATTTTATTTTAGTTTATCTTTGTCACTGTCCACATGTCAATTACTAATCTCCAGATCTGATAATGTGACTTTGGACAATTTTAACTTGTACATGGAACTTCATTAATTTGCTACAATTTAAGCACCAATATCCTACTTAACTTACATAACGGATTTTAAATGAATTAAAATGAATTATGGAATTCAAAGCAATTCGGAATGGCTCGAACCTTAAGGCGAGTGGCATATTTAATTATCTAACGAGTTTAATGAATTCCGTATTGCACTGAGAGAATGTCAGATTATGTTTATCACATCAACTCCAAATTATTAATATAAGTGAAAACTCTGAAATTTAATTTCACATAATACAGAAATATTCGTGAATATATGAGAAGTATTGTAAAATTTCCGCTTTAACGTGAAGTCATCATGGCGTCGTTTAATCATGACGTCACAAAGATGTTATTGCGTATGATGATATTTGTCTCCCTAATGTTGTGGTTGGGAGGGTCCTACAGTTCACCACGTATTACTCCTCGTTTTGATATGGTGATACTTGTATCCTAATGTTGTGGTTGGGGGAGGGGGGTCCAACATTTCACTGTGTATAACAACCCGTTTTAATGTTGTGATACTTGTCTCCCTTAGGTTGTGGTTGGGGGGGGGGGGGGGGGGGGGGGGTCCTACAGTTCACTGTGTATAACACAACATTTTAATGTTGTGATACTTGACTCCCTAAGGTTGTGGTTGAGAGGATCCAAGAGTATTAAACCCTGTGTTGATGTGATATTTGTCTCCCTAAGGTTGTGGTTGGAGTTGTCCTACAGTTCACGAAGTATTACTCCTCGTTTTGGCGCCTGGTTGTGTTTGTCGCCATATTTGGTTCTACAGCTGGCATGATAGCGGCGTTGTTTCCGCCAATGATGATTGAGATTGTCGGCATGAAGCGTTACCGTGGTGCCATGGCGGTATTCATCATATGTGTGTGTCTGTTTAATGGTCTGGCTCTACCCGTCTTAGGTAAGGCAAAGTGGAAAAATCACTTAGATTTCATAAATACTTTATTTCACGAACATATCAAGACATATTCGCGAACGCTGATCTAGAAATGACATTAAATTCCCGAAAGATGAGCCATTCGAGTTATGGATTCCTATATCAGTAACCCAAAGATTGGTCACCATACAAAACTGTTATTTTCGAACAAAAAATCGCGAATTTTTTGAATTCACGATTGACTCTCCTCGCAATTAATTTTCGCGATTTGACTTTCGTAGCCTAGTTCATGATGGCATACATTCACGATCTCGGTTTTCGCGAATATTTCTTGCTTAATATCATAACGAATTAGATGGAAGATGGAAGACATCAAATCCATTTTTCAGCATCTTGTCCATATGTATATTTGTGTTATCCCCAATGGTGTCTACAACTATTTCCTTAACATATTATCAACCCATTATATTGATAACATAATTTTTTACTAGAATAAAATTTTGATGCAATTTATTTACTGCAACATTATTCGACGTTAAGCTTTTGCTGGACGAATGTCGACCACAAGCATCCATTGCTGACGTGACGTCACTGTATTAATAAAACATTACTCATCTTTCTAGTATTCAAGACAATGCTGTGTTTTTACTACAGTAAAGTTGCTTAAATTGTGCTATCATATGTAGTAATAAAATGTGTACATGACGTCATTCTGAAATGTGTATAACGTCGGTTTCAGGGTATTTTCGTGACGTCACCAACACGTTTCATTTCACTTTCCATGTCATGGGAGCTTCGTCATTCGCAGCGGTTGTTCTTCTCATTATATTCGACGTCGTAATGAGAAAACAGGACCGTAAGAAGGAAAAATACACGGAGAAAGACTGAAGACGTCATCAATCTGCTATGTAACTGGTCACTACACTTAACTAAACTCATTTTTATTTATTCGTTTTTTAATTTTTTTTATTTTTGATAATAGTGTTGTTCTTTCCGAAAGTCAACGCTTTTACTTAAAATGCACATATATTTACACTTCTTTCATGCAAATCTACAGTTAAATAAACAAAACACGATACAAAGAGTAATAAGAGAGGTACAAACGAAATTGGAGACGACTGGTTTCTTGCTTGTTTGTTTAATGCAATAAACATGGTTTCATCATGTGAGATCTTTGTCATTTTTAGCACGTTCTTTTTCAGAACAGGATATGAAATTGATATAATTGTTTTCAAGTGATCAGACAGAGCGAGTACCATATACTTACGCATTTTATTTATGTAAAGGTGTTATGTATTACATGTATCTTTTGTATTGTACTTGAATTAACACCATTGCTTATTATTGCAATTTGTACCTTTTTGCTTATTATTGCAATTTATACCTTTTTGCTTATTATTGCAATTTGTACCTTTTTGCTTATTATTGCAATTTGTACCTTTTTAGCAACATATATCTTATTCAACCATTCTAATTTTCATTATTTGCTTAACCTTTAATTTATATTTCATGTGTGATTTGCAATTTAAGAAATATTAAAAACAAAACATATATATATATCAATTTATGTAGGTGATATTGTCCTTTACATCTTCTCTGAAGTAACCACATGACATTTCAGATCGAGACAAATATGTAACCCAGTCTCTTTTGGTTGACAAATACTAGTAAGGTACATGTTTTATATTTACTGGAAGGGTAATCTGGCTATCAGGATGAGTGGGAAACTAAATACCAGATTTTACCATTAATGATAACAGAGGAGAAAACTGGAAATATTTTATTGTTGTCAGCTGCAGTTTTTGTGTGATATTTAAGTCAGAAACGCCAATTTGTTTTTATGATAAAACTAATTGTTATATGATCAGTGTAAACGGTATTTGTTCTAACATCAGAAACTCCTCTGGAAAGTCGTTCAGTTGCAAACAGCAATACTTACTATGAGAAGGCTGGCCTTGACGTTTCAATCCTGATGTCATTCAGGATATAAAAATCTTGTATGAAAAAATAATTGTATGGCTCTCGTTGTTATTTAAATTTTTATTATCAAAACACGATGTGTTAACATAGCCAGGTGAAGATGGTAAGACTTTTTGTTATAATATACATGATGTCTGTCCAATATGGACAAATAACTGTCAAGTGATTATTGTTAGGCTCCTTGGTATAATATACATGACGTCCGCCCGTTATAGGCAGGTTTCATTGTCATATTATTAAGTTAAGACATCTCGTCGAACTCCACCGGACTTCCGGTCTCTATTGACAGTTTACACGCTCGAATCAGTCTCATCGTCTCGATAGTGTCATCTTTCGTCACCAGTAACTCGGATTTTCCTGTTGAGATAAAAACAAATCCATGTTAGCGATTCGTATGCTACTTGATATCACTGTACAAAATTTCAGATGGGTGGTTACGAAGAGGTAACTTAATGACAGGTAAACGACCACAATACCTTTGCTGGGTAAATGAACTACTACATCATATTGAACTTAAATACATATATTGGTTAAACCGACTTTAATCTTACATTTGCAGCAGTTTTGAAACCGTGCCCTAATATCGTGTGTGTCCTCCTCGAACAGTTATCACATCTCTAATTCTTTGTTGCATTGAGTTCATCAGGGCATTGACTTTCCGTATTGGAATGTTATTCCATTCTTGGACGAGTGCATTTGCTAACTGAGGGAGGGTATTTGGGGGGTTACGGCGATTTCGAATTCTTCTGTCTAATTCATCCCACAAATGCTCGATTGGGGACAGGTCGGGGCTATATGGAGGCCAATCTATAGGAACAATGTTCTGCGTCGCAAGAAAGTCTCTACAGACTCTTGCAACGTGTGGTCTCGCGTTATCTTGCTGAAAGGTTAGATGATGCTGCCTAACAAACGGCACAACATGGGGCCTAAGGATCTCATCCCGATAGCGTACGGCCGTTAAATTCCCATTGACTATCACCAAAGGCGTCTTCAAACCATGGGAGATTCCCGCCCAAACCATAACTGATCCACCCCCAAATCGGTCGTGTTCCAAAACACAGGCGTCAGCAAAACGTTCGCCTCGACGCCGGTACACACGTTGACGGCCATCTGCTCGAAATAACGTGAATCGAGATTCATCGGTGAAGAGCATAGACCTCCAACGTCTCATAGGAAAACGTCTGGGCATATGTGCCGTTGCCCATTGCATACGACGTGCTCGACGTTGCGGTGTTAGTGGTAAACCAACGTACTGTCGCCTTGCACGCAAATTAGCCTCACGCAGTCTGTTGATCACTGTTTGGGGATGAATTCGACGGTTATGATTACCAATCGTATTCCTTGCCGTTTCAGCGGCCGTTAATCTCCTGTTACGCAGGTGTGCCAACCTAAGAACCCGGTCTTGACGTCGCGACGTTACGCGTGGACGTCCTGATCTCGGCTGGTCATCGACTCTTCCTGTTGCGTTAAGACGTGAAACTAATCGACTAATAGTCGATTTGTGAACTCTGAATTGTCGAGCGACGTGAAGTTGCGTGTTCCCTGCCAGAAGCATCGCTATAGCACGTCCTCTATCAACCTTTGATAACCGTGGCATAATTGTAAAAGGAATTATTGTTTGCAAAAGTATTGGCGATGATGTGGCTCAATGTTAGTGATGAATTGATACTGGTTTGAATGAAAAAAGAACGCATATGTTTGTACAGGCACGGTTTTTGATGTTTTTACCGCGCCGGAAGTGCATAGGTCTCTAGTCACACTTGGGTGATTTTGAAGATTGGTATGGGTGTTAGGCAGGGTGCATGTTTATTTCCGCGATTTTTATACAGATATGTATATTTAATACAAAATTAATCACAATTTTCCATGTTGCGTTTCTTTTTCGTTTCAGTATATATTTACACTTCATTCATGCAAATCTACAGTTAAATAAACAAAACACGATACAAAGAGTAATAAGAGAGGTACAAACGAAATTGGAGACGACTGGTTTCTTGCTTGTTTGTTTAATGCAATAAACATGGTTTCATCATGCGAGATCTTTGTCATTTTTTGCACGTCTTTTTCAGAACAGGATATGAAATTGATATAATTTTTTTCAAGTGATCAGACAGAGCGAGTACCATATACTAACGCATTTTATTTATGTAAAGGTGTTATGTATTACATGTATCTTTTGTATTGTACTTGAATTAACACCATTGCTTATTATTGCAATTTGTACCTTTTTGCTTATTATTGCAATTTATACCTTTTTAGCAACATATATCTTATTCAACCATTCTAATTTTCATTATTTGCTTAACCTTTAATTTATATTTCATGTGTGATTTGCAATTTAAGAAATATTCAAAACAAAACATATATATATATCAATTTATGTAGGTGATATTGTCCTTTACATCTCCTCTGAAGTAACCACATGACATTTAATTTATGAAGTAAGAAACTATCCATTTCAGATCGAGACAAATATGTAACCCAGTCTCTTTTGGTTGACAAATACTAGTAAGGTACATGTTTTATATTTACTGGAAGAGTAATCTGGCTATCAGGATGAGTGGGAAACTAAATACCAGACTTTACCATTAATTATAACAGAGGAGAAAACTGGAAATATTTTATTGTTGTCAGCTGCAGTTTTTGTGTGATATTTAAGTCAGAAACGCCAATTTGTTTTTAGGATAAAACTAATTGTTATATAATCAGTGTAAACGGTATTTGTTCTTCTAACATCAGAAACTCCTCTGGAAAGTCGTTCAGTTGCAAACAGCAATACTTACTATGAGAAGGCTGGCCTTGAGGTTTCAATCCTGATATCATTCAGGATATAAAAATCTTGTATGAAAAAATAATTGTATGGCTCTCGTTGTTATTTAAATTTTTATTATCAAAACACGGTGTGTTAACATAGCCAGGTGAAGATGGTAAGACTTTTTGTTATAATATACATGATGTCTGTCCAATATGGACAAATAGCTGTCAAGTGATTATTGTTAGGCTCCTTGGTATAATATGGTAGCAGTGTACAGTAAAAATGCCAAATTCTGAAAAATATGGCACATGTTTTAGATATGTAAACATTGCCAGTTAACCTTACATATAACCTCTAATAAAGTATATATATTTGAAATCTGTACAACATTTGCAATTTTAATAGAGCTCTGAAGGATAAGTAAACTGATATTTTCTGTGATTTTTAGAGCTGTGAATACCATGGTAACAGCTTAAAAAATTCTCAAAAATTGCAAAATATTATGATATTTGACCCAAAATGGCACAATTCTCTACACAATTTTTTTTCTGAAACCTATTTAAAATTAACTATCTCTAGCCCAAAGACAGAATTAATCTTGTTTGGACATATGTTGTAAATTAAGTTTTTCCGCTATCTTACCTTTTCTGTGGGCTTCCATTTTGCACTGTAGGCAAAACTAAATTTCCTGTGTAAACACACGTTCGGAAAATCCGGATATTTAAAATCCGGAACCAATTTATTGATTTTTGTTTTAAAAAATGTGAAGCCTGTATGTACTACTTCATACTGAATATACCAATTATAGTGTACATTTATTTTTTCATTTTTTATGCATATCATAATACAGGAGTTATTTCCTTAACAAAAAAATTGCCCATGGCCAGGCTGTCTTACTGTGGTGTGCTACCTATACATGACGTCCGCCCGTTATAGGGAAGTTTCATTGTCATATTATTAAGTTAAGACATCTCGTCGAACTCCACCGGACTTCCGGTCTCTATTGACAGTTTACACGCTCGAATCAGTCTCATCGTCTCGATAGTGTCATC
This sequence comes from Pecten maximus, assembly GCF_902652985.1. Taxonomy (NCBI): domain Eukaryota; kingdom Metazoa; phylum Mollusca; class Bivalvia; order Pectinida; family Pectinidae; genus Pecten; species Pecten maximus. The sequence goes on along the minus strand of NC_047028.1, from coordinate 36,906,710 downwards.
TTTCGTCACCAGTAACTCGGATTTTCCTGTTGAGATAAAAACGAATCCATGTTAGCGATTCGTATGCTACTTGATATCACTGTACAAAATTTCAGATGGGTGGTTACGAAGAGGTAACGTAATGACAGGTAAACGACCACAATACCTTTGCTGGGTAAATGAACTACTACATCATATTGAACTTAAATACATATATTGGTTAAACCGACTTTAATCTTATATTTTTGTGTTACTTTTTATCTGAAAATATCTCAATTTCGAGACCAGAATAAGTACGTAGCTTTTCTATTGATTAATATATGCAAATGAGGCGTGTGAGGCTTGTAATTCGTGATTCTGACTTGTATATCTATACTAGAGAATTATAAATATGGATAGTGACTTGACTTGTGTATCTATACTAGAGAATTATGGATATTGACTGTGACTTGTATATTTATACTAGAGAATTATAGATAAAGATAGTGATTCTGATTTGTATATATATACTAGAGAATTATAGATATAGATAGTGATTCTGACTTGTATATCTTTACTAGAGAATTATAGATATAGTGACTGTGACTTGTATATCTATACTAGAGAATTATAGAAATAGATAGTGACTGTGATTTGTATATCTATACTAGAGAATGTGTAACTGTTCGATGTTATATGTCTATATGTGATCGTATGTAATTTACCTGTGTCTTGATAAAGGGGCAGATTGCCTCGAAAATTTGACAATTTACTTGTCTGTACTGTCGTTATTACTACTTGACATATACTAGAGAATTATATATATAGTGACTGTGACTTGTATATCTATACTAGAGAATTATATATATAGTGACTGTGACTTGTATATCTATACTAGACAGCTATGAATAGTATGTGTGTATTCATACCAGAAAACAATGGATTTGGTTAGTGGGTCAGCTGCGCAGAAACAGCGTTTAAATTTTGTCCAAACACCGCTTTGTCTATTGTATTACTCTCCTATAAACTATCTACTTTATTATTTCATCTTTAATTATTCTTAAATCAACGCTTTGTCTTTGTTTTTTCCCCTATAAACTATCTACTTTATTATTTCATCTTTAATTATTTTTAATTTAATCTTTTCATCTTATCACGTAGTTTACATTCGAATTATCAAAAGATGTCACCCTGAACACATTTGTATGGGGCGATAATATCATAACTTCACAAGTACAATTCCACCTGAGAGATATGAAACAATTATACCTTCCAGGACGTCAAGAAAATGTTCAAGTTCATTGCTGTAGGCCTGGTCGTATCGGGTGGTGAAGTGACTGTGAATGCGAGGCTCTCTGGTCACGTGGTGACCTGCCTCAGTCACGTGATCACTGGAACGATTCCCTACGGACAACAAACCTTCTTCACAAAGAACCTAATTGAGACGAAAAGACAGACGAATTAAAAACGCAATAAAACCAGTTCATGATTCTTGTGTTAATGTCTGCTAGTAATTAATCGAGATCAAGAAAAAATGAAAATGACTTTTGATAAACATAAAAGTATTTAAGAGCGCATTTTCTGCGATGTTTACATCAAAGTATATGTTTCATGTAAACCTGAAAGTCGCGAATAAAATTGTAAAAATAATATATCCACGAATAACAATTACATTACGGCTTGATACACAGCCCTGAACAATATTTTAACGTAGACGACCAACCATTTAATTTATATATACACAAATTTATCAATATTCCGACCGTGTATTAAAGGTTCCCCTTCTTCCGATTTCGAGATACATTTTTTGTGCATGAAACATGTCTAAATAAATTTGAAGTTAAGCTGTCATTTGATTGGTTCTAGTTATAAAACCTGACCAATCGCAAGGCTAATATTCGAACCAAATCCAGCGGCTTTGACCTTGGTGGTGCCTTACATTTCCTTTTCTTAAAGAGATTTCATGCTTCGGATACAGCTCACAGACTGGTTATCGTGTGACTCTTAAGATGGGAAATGAATACTTTTGACAGCACAAGAGTGCAGGAAAGGTAGAGATCGGAACCCTTGGATTACAAAGGTGTGAGAAACATGTGTTTACTCGTACCTCCAGTCTTTGATCATAGCCGTACGCTGCTAATCTGCCATTGTCAATAAGAGAGAGTGTTCCATTTTCGTGTTTGATAGTGACAAGAACCTGGTCCATATCAGGTATGGAGGCTAGTTCTGGATCGAAGTTCATCCCCTGGACGTAAATCGTCTTTGGTCTTGAGCCAGCTATCCATAAGACATAATTCAAGTCATGGACGGTTGAATCAGCTATTATGCCACCTGTGATGAAGTAAATCAACGTTTAGAACTTCGGACCCAAATTCCATCCACATTCTCTGAAGCAAGTATATACACATGTTTGCAGTAGATATCTAAGAGAATGCTTTGACATTATAGAATACCGATCAGTAGAATACAATATCCATTTCAGTATCTGCATATACATTGATTTTCATCTACATTTGAAGGTAATACTTATTCGAGAGAGAGTAGTTATGATCGATTGAAAATAAGAATCGACTGTTGTATCGTTTTGCACAATATCAAACGATACATAGTCTGAGCATGGTTGCACTTTAATGCATTTTCGAGACAATCATTATGAGTTTAGTTTCATGAATACAGGCCCTGAGAGATCTAGGGACTTAAGTCTACTACAGTGTTTTACACCTGCAGTATAAAATAATTGCGTAAAAGACACAATATCACAGTCTTTCAACGCAACATAAGAGTCAACTATAGCAGAGCCACAGGTAAATTTGAGATAAAAAAAACTAAACTGCATCTTCCATCCTAGCTAACAGGAAGGATTTTAGGTTGTTTCCATACAACACTGTTCAAACTGTCCCAATGGAAAAAGAAACATTCTGCCATCTACAAATGTAACTTTAGACTTTACAGGATGCAAGAAATTAATTAAATTGGCAGAGTCCAAAAGACATTTTCAGGAAGTGACTTAGTTTCACACAGGTACTGCTACACCAATCATCAGAAAACCACGAAACTCTCTATGAGACTCTACTCTTAGAGTCTCGTGAAATTCTGACGACGTGCTGGGCTATACACCATATGTTTTGTTTATTGTTATAACTCTTTTTGAATTTTGATTCAACCTTTAAAAAAAACGTCAAGGTGACGTAATCGAACCTTTCAAAATTTCCCCTTTTTTAGCCGCAATTCGCTGATGAGTTTAATGCATTTCCAAATTATCAAGTTTCCTACCTTGCCAAATTGATATGTGTTCGGTATTTTTTACCTATGTTCAAGCGCTTATTATGAACAGATTTCATTGGCTGTCTTAATCTTATTTCAGTTTTGTTTCCTCTTTTTTTTTGGATTTTATTTTTCATGTTATACCACTTCTACGTTCCTTAATTGTGCTATTTATATTTCTTTCATCACACGTAAAAATATTCCTGTAATAAGTGTATTCACCTGATGTTTTGAGGTAGGAGATAGGTGGTAGGGACAGGTCGCGACTGGTCACTTTGATTAATCGAACTCGTCCTAATTCTCCAGATTTGATCCTATCGTAGACGTTTCTAAAGCTGGGGTCGAATGGTCTTGAAAGCAAACAAAAAATTACTACTAAAACCGATATTTCAGACAAAAACGATATCATATTTGCGATTATGCTTTACCAGCTTACGGCTTCCAAAGCTGACATTCTCGTGGCTATAATTGAAAATAAACAATCTACAAAATAATAGAAACGTATTAGCTTATTTTTTTGTGTGTCTTAACTTAACACTTACTTACACCCGTTTCACTTACCAGAAAATCCAGCAATCAACTAAATACGAGTAGATCGGTGAGTTAATACAAAATACGGAATGACGTTTTCTGGTGGATATGTCTTTTGCTGTCCATGTTTGTAAATCTAAATTCAAAAAGTATGAAGGGATTTAAAGATTGAAATATGTCACTCTCTTTATGAAATAAAATCAAACCTGCCTTAGCGACCCCTCTGTTTTAAACGACTTCCTGTCATCACCGATTTTTTTTTTTTTTCTCGGTGCTTTTCTCTTTTTTAACCTGTTAAAAGACTCTCTATCTAACTCGACTAACACATTGGTTTCCCCCGGCCTTCATGGCGAAAAACCTATATTTGGCGACTTTGGTTAGCGCCGAAGCCGGAAAGAGAATAAAAAATCGTACTAAAACTTAAATTCCGTGATATGAATACAATAAAATCTCGCGTAAGCGAGAACAGGAAGTTGTGATTACATAATTGCTAGGGTGTCAGTTTTTTATTTGTGTTCGCTATCGGCAGGTTTGATATTGCGCAGTCGCTTCAAAGAAAACACTAGAACATAAAGTGAAGGCTATAAATTATTAGATGCTGGTAAACCAGCTTGTAAGGGTGCCGATGAGTTTGGCGTTAATAAAACGCAAATTCAAATATAGAGCGAAAAGCATGTATTTTAAAGGAATATGAAAACAATGTTTCATTGCAATCAAAAAGAAGAAAACGACATGTAACTAAAGACTTATAACTTCATAGCACAAAGCAAACATATCTCTAGGAATTTTTATTGATTAGAATGCTTTTAAAATAAATAAATATAGATAAAATTATTATTTGTGTATTATTTTTTAAATCGGTGTTGTTATCTCAGCAGTGCATTTACTCGTATTTTTAAGTTAACAGAAAATATAACAAATAAGCATACAGTTCTATTATTTTTTGTCTTTACTTCAGACTATTAACCAAAACTTTAACCTGTATTAAGTGAATCCTTATCTTTTATGGCCCTTTCCCCCTCGGAAAGTCACATAAGACATGTAGGGCTGTTCTGTAAACGTGCTTAATTTGACGCACTCCCTTTTAAGCGCAAATTAAAATTATAACAAATTGGCGGGCTTATGAATTAGCACACCAACAATAATTGCTATAGAAACGAATATAGATTAACTTCAGCTACCGCAATTATAATTTAGCGGAATACTTTCAGCGCGGAAATCGCTAAATAAGATTACCGCTAAAATAAGATTACAGCTAAAATAAGATTCTCGCAAAAAATAAGCTTACCGCTAAAATAGATATCCGCTAAAACATGTACAGTATAATAAGTATCATGCGAGATAGACAAATGAATACTCTGCTTTAATAACCTCGGAATGAGAATCAGTTTTGTTTATAAATTTCTACCTGTGAAATGCGCAGAAAAGGGGCAGGTTTCTCGACTCCGCCAGTTCATAACACTTCCGTGTGGAGTCCTCAGCGATAGTGACTGGCTTTTCACAGAAAACAGCTTTGCCTACAATACATGATCAGAAGAACGCTTTATTGACACCGGTACCGCCTTCACTAAACGTCTTTAGCAAGGAGGCAATTGATAATGTAACATTTATCATGACTATGATATGTGACGTCTCGTGTGAGTTGTTAACCCAACTCACGTCAAAATTAATGTGTGTAGGCATATACCCTCGACCTTTTATAAGTTGACATGTAAATAAGTACTACATTCCTGTATCTTTAAAAAACAACTGAAAATACCAACATCATAACGAAGCCGTTATTCTAACTCACAATTGATAAAACAAAAATATTTGTTTGCATGCAGACCTTTGAACAAGTACATCAGAAAACATTAACAGAATATAGGTTTGCCTGCGGGCGGGCTCCTGTAAAATAGTACACTGAGAATAAGACCAGATATCCAGGAAGGCTAAGCCTCTTCTGATTCATTAACGACCCCGCCATAAATAGTAATACGGGTTAAGTCCCATTCTGAAAATGAAACGAAAGCAAGGGTGGTTGCAACGAAACTTCTAGGTATTCCATCAAGCTTCGAATACGTCCGAGTCCATATATCATCGTGATGTTGACTTTAGAACTCCCCCGTTGCCAACATCACCTTTACCTGCGTGAAGGGAGTCCTGTATAATTTTGTTGTGGGTTGAGGAAGGAGAACAGATGAGCGTGGCATGGACCCTGTGAAAATTAAGGCGAAAATAAAAAACGAAAATTGTCAATCTTTCTTCAAATTTGTGATAGCTAAGCAAAAACATCAATTACTTGTTAAGAATAACTATGGAGAGCAACGCTAAAAGGAATCGGTATATATTCTATACGCTATTGATTTCGTTTTAGGAGTTAGCATGCCAACTGCTGCCATAATTTGAGTTATTGTCGCCTTCTGGTGATTCTAGATTGACATGTTTAAAAACGAAGTACATATAGGTATCTGATTTTTCATTCAACTTTCAACTTTATGTAATATCTTCCTCACAATAAATACTATATATAGATAAAACATTTATTTCCAACATTCAAAAAGTACGGAAAGGCCTAGCGGCAAAGTCTTGTTTTTTAAACCATATTAAGTAAAGTATAAAAGTATTTCTTCGTTCAACAGTCACAAATGGCCATTTTAATAAATACTAAAATCTATCATTAATGTCGTTGGCACAATTGAACTAGTCCCACTATTTTACGTCATATAAACCCATCTTATGTTTCCATTTAGCTAAAATACCGACCTCAGCAGACTTGATGGAATTTATATCAAACCGCTGCATCTAAATCCTGTCACATGGTTTATATAACATGAAGAAACAGAAGCTAACGTAGAAATAATCACGAGTGAGCAGTAACTTCCAACATGAACTTATACAAAGTGTTTCGGAAGGCTAAGAGTCTTCTGAGTTCTGACCCAGATGTAGTATATAAACAAAATCACCATACAACTATTTTGTACTTTTATAAGTTAAAAGCGATGTCAACAACCAGAGATCAAGTTTGGGAAAACAAAATGGCCAGGACAAATTGTAGTATAGAGGGGAGGCATTTTGACCCCATTATTTATCCAGTCAAAATTTTGGGAATATACATAAATGAAATAACAGGTTTTTTTAAACAAATAATAAAAATCTGTTAATAGTCTGAAAGTGTGCAAGAGAAATTTGATTTTTCTATGCCTATACTCATTCCATTTATTCTTCTTATTTTTCCCCCTACTGCACGTACTTCAAACAAAAATGGATGTCATAAGAAAGAATAACCTTTTTGCGTATTAAACAGAATAAACCGAAAGTTTATGCATAAATCAAATGTCAAAAATGCATTTCCTTTATAAGAATATATCACAAAGAACTAGCAACACCACCCCGTATCTTTTGGCCCACCTATCAAACCTATACTTACTCGGGGTCAGAGTAAACCTCCTCTAGTCTATCAGGTGTCGTGCATCTCGCGTTTAGATTTAGATCTTTTACAAATTTCTGGGCGTCTTCTAAACGATTTCGGATGATCCAATTCAAAGAGGCCCTTGGAGACAAAACGGTATTTCTAGCATGGAGCAAACCTTTGAAATACAATAAGAGATGAGATCACATCAATCGTTTAAGTAGGAAAATTGTGCATAATTCCGCTTACGTCAGAAAATGTTTTCACAAAACTCGCGTACATGAGGAAAACAGTAGAGATGGCAATGTATGGAGAAACAGAACATTTACCCTTAACGGTCGCATGAGTTTAAGATTAGATTATATTACTATATTATTGTTATTGACCTTGAATTTGAGGTCAATGTCGTTCCCTTCAGCATGCTACAAACCAAATATAAGGTTTTTTTAAGTGTTTTGGTTCTCGAAAAGGCGTTTAAACGATTTTAGCATATTGGAGACTGGTTGCCGCATATGAATGATAATACTATCAGGAATTTGTTAGATGATAAGATAATGAAGTAAAAATTGATACATGCTCGGAAGAGTAATTAATGCTTGTGCATAACGAAAACAAATCAACATTAAAAGATTTCACTTCGGACGATAAACCAGATTACGCAAAAATGTAGGAAATTATTTCATATCAGATCTCTTGGCTTCTTGCCTCATTTGAAGAAGTTATTTGAAAATATTAGCATTGTTGACCTCTGTGACCTTTGAAAGATGGCCAAGGTCTTTCATTTGAAAGTCTTCATGGTCTTCCACCCCAGCATGCCACAGGTCCCTAGGCATCTTCCTTAGTAGGAATAAGGGTTTAAGGTTGTAGGAAATTTGAAATCTGTGACCGGGAATGAAAGCCCTATATCCAAGCATGCTATATGCTCCAAATGAGGTCTTTGAGCCTCACGCCTAATGAGAAGAAGACGTTTAGAGATTTCGGCATATTTGGCGCCAATGACATTGAATAAAGGTCAACGTTATTTATTTGAACATTCTTGAAATTCCTTCAATCAAACATGTTTAGGTCACATATCAGGTCTCTGGGCTTCTTCTTTAAAAAGAGGGTGTCTTTTTTCTAGCAAAACTGACACACGTGACCTTGAATGAGGGTCAATGTCATTCATTTAACCAATCGTGATAGCCCATCACTGAAGCATCCCATATGCCCAATATCAGATCTCTATGCCATTTACCTAATGAAAAGAGGTCGTTTCAAGATTGTAGGATATTAGACCCCTGTGGCATGGAATGAAGGTGAAGGTCGTCTATTTTAACATGCTTCATAGCCTTAACTCATGCATGATACTGGCCAAGAATAAGGTCTCTGGGCCTCTTTTGAAATATAATTGAAAGAAGCTTTTTCAAGATTTTAACATACTTGACCCCTGTGACCTCAAATGTAGGTCAAGGTTATTCATTTCACAAATAGTGATAGTCCTTCTTACATGCATGCTATATACACAATTTAGGTCTCTAGGCATCTAGTTTAATGAGAGGAAGTCGTTAAAATATTTGAACATATTTGACGCCAATGACATTGAATGAAGGTCAAATTATTTTATTTAAACAATCTTAATAGTCAACCACTCCAGCATACTATAGGCGACATATCAGGCCACTGGACATTTTGCTTAATCAGAAGTCTCTTGAAGATCATAACATATTTGACCCATGTGACTACGATTGAAGATCCAGATTATTCATTTGAACAATCTTGTTAGCACTTCGCACCTGCATACTACTGGCACAATTTCAGGTCTATGGGCATGTTGTTTAATTGAAAGAAGCCATTTTAAAGATTTTAGCATAATTTACCCCTGTGACTTTGCATTAAGGTCAAGGTCATGTATTTGTACAATCTTGGTGGCCCATTATCCAAGCTTGCAATATGTCAAATATTAGAGGTTTTTTTATGATTGAGAAGAAATCGAAAATGCAAATTGGTTGCGAACGGACGATGGACGACGACGAACTGAAGATGATTTGAATATGTCAATGGCTAATTAGTCTCAGGTGACTTAAAAAGGGAAAGGTTGTCAAGATTCTTTTCAAATACCTATTTAGATTTAATGACACTTTTATATTTAAAATTTGTGCATATTTCTAAAAATTGCGAGCGAATTTTTTCTTTAGAAGTTTCGGAACACTCTTTGGATTACCATTGACTTTGACTACAGAGGATAGGTACTCTAATAAACTTGGAAATCACATTTCGATACCACCGACAACATTCAAATGAATCGTCGTATCCATTTCTATCAATGTAGGAAAATTGATTTTCTTTTTCCACCACATCCATACAAAAATGCAGCATTTACCGCGAGTACGTTATCTGGAGTTATTTTAAAGACTTCCGGGATATCTATATATTTTCTATAGTATCTATGGTGTTAATGTTTCCTTCCCTGTAGATTTGATTGTTAAACTTACCCATATTTCCCATACCAAACAAGGCAAATCCCACTTTGGATGCCATCGTACGTACAACTGTCTTTGGTCGGTCGAAACAATATCGGCATGAATGGCTATTGCAGAAAACAAATTAGCTTTACCTCACCTTGCTGCCTCCTGAAATAAAGTGAATAACTTATAATTACATGTATATCATACGTTGCAATTTTCAATCTTCAATTTCCTGCCATCTTCTGACTATATTTTTCTTTTCATTGTACCTAATGTCCTGAAACTGCAATACGATTTTTTACCTGTGGAGTTGACGATATATATAACAAGAACTAGTGTCCCAAGATCTGCAGCCTTAAGCAAACTTACAACAGCTCATAAAATGCAACAGCACATTTTTTTCAGTGTTGAATGAACAACTAGGACAACATCATGACACAACATATTCTAATATTCCAAACAATATTTTCACGTCATACCAAGACAAGTCGATGTGTTTGGGTCAACATGGAGGTAGTTTTTTGCAATTCAGGTCTACATGAGAAACTGTTGATCAATTCGTATGTTCCAACTGCAGACAAATACATATTGACAAGTAATGCTGAATGACTTAACATGAATCTCAACTGATGTGTGTCGAGAAAATACAATATTACAAAATATTCCAAAGCATCTTACTCAATTTAATCATACGTTTATATATTGCATTTTCGCCATTTTCAAGCTTGTATTGTCACCACAGCGATGAGCAGTGAAAATATGACTTGACAATGAAAATATAGGATTTTGCAGTGATTATATAAGATTTGGAGTGAAATATAAGTTTTTCGTTTTAGAGCAATCAGAGTGAACCATGTGTTCAACTCATTCATCCAAAACTTGCCATTTTTTTCCAATCGAAGCGAAGATAAATAAATGAGTTATCTTGCTGTATTTCTGAAATATTCGGAAGTGTTTGTTTTCTACATAGAACTCACTTGACATTAGCTTGTCATGCACAGATATCTCCGATACCAGCAGAAAACGCTAAAATTGCGTTGATCAGTCCATTCAAAATGGCGCCGCCAAGTTGACTTTTTGACACTTTTAATATTTGATGTTTTAGTTTTGATGTTTGGGATAAAAATCTAACGAAAGGGAAAAATAGATTATTTTCTGTTGATATTCACATATATTTCACTCACATGACAGAATATTTCGATATTTTTCTCTCGTGCTTTGCACTCGTGAGAATATCCATACTCTGTCATACTCGTAAAATAGATGTTATATTCAACAGGAATCCATTCAATATCCTCTATATATCTATAGTTGCGCACCTAGCATCATTGACAAAGTTGTACAAGTTTAATGCCAAGATAGCCTTACCTGTAGTGTTACGACTGTAAATACTTCCGTGTTTGTCAATGTTAATTCGGAGCTCAAATGATTGTGTGTATCAGGATTAGGATTAATCATAAAGAGGCTTCTTGTTAAGAGTGAGATCTCCTGTTCATAAGGTTGAGAAAATTCCCATTCACGGGACAGTTCGATATGATCTGTTGGACACGGCAATCAGTTGAGGCTTCGAGTGATATATGTTGATATGATAGTCTTGGCTCTTACGTTGCTCTTTTCTACCTTTGCAGGGTTTGACGAGTGGCGCGTGAGCGTATACAAGACTATACATGTAATAGGCTATACAACATATGTACGTACACGCGTAGAAGAACTAGAGGCTAGTTTACACCAGTGTGTACATAGGACGCGTTGCACTGTTACATACAATGGTCCTCGAGGCAACTAGAACATCCTGCTCGTACGTATAACTATACGATGTAGCGTTAATTAGTGCAAACACTACCTTGCGGAAAATAACGCACCAACAATAAAGCTACTGTATATATGGTGTAAGGACTAATGTGTCAGACTGGAAGCATGCGTTATACATCACCTAATCAGAATCGCTGTAATACTGCTAATTACATATTTCAAACCAAGATATTATCAGCTGCTATGAAAGCAACTCATACCGTATTTGTTCATTTGTCAACACGCCTTATCTCGGGAACAACAGGGTACAACACCCCGTAGACGTTACACTAGAACGACAAAACAGTTATATGATGTAGTTTTACATTCAGAATCAAATAATACCTGTTACTGAAATCATTTTTAATTAACCGCACGTTTCTTTGTCTTCTGTAAATCTTTACAGCAAGTGATTCATACAAAACAACTACTATACGGACGGAATTACTTCATCACTTTCATACAAAACAACTACTATACGGACGAAATTACTTCATCACTTTCATACAAAACAACTACTATACGGACGACATTACTTCATCACTTTCATACAAAACAACTACTATACGGACGAAATTACGTCATCACTTTCATACAAAACAACTACTATACGGACGAAATTACTTCATCACTTTCATACAAAACAACTACTATACGGACGAAATTACTTCGTCACTTTCATTAATAATAAGCTTCAAAAAGCGCCTTTACTTTGACTTTTTATGGGAGGCGTGCCTCACAATATAGCATCAGCTATAGGATTTCATTACGGAACCAATCTTTTGGTACCTCAAGCGGCTATCTCCGTAATCACGGGAGACAACTCATACATACCAACACAATACACAACCCATTTATCTCGATAGTAGTTCTATATTTTGAATGTCGTAATTGTTTATTTTAATTCTCATAAAATCCCCAAAAGAAATATATTTCATTTTACATCGAGTTTGAATGCCACCAGAGCCTATTAATAATAACAAAACATTATATATATACATGTATCTACACATAATGTAGGCACACAAGCATACTCGGTCAGTTAGTAGGTTCTAGGCCAGCTAGTACCCAGGTGACAGACGGTCGAATATTTTACGCGTATCTGATTGTAAGTAAAAACCAACGACCTGCATGAATGAGAAAATAAATAGATAAAGATGGATTTTTATTAAAGGGATAATATATCAACCGCCCCATAATGTGTTTATATTGTTATAGGGACGTTTACGCTTGCCATGTTACCATGACATACGAGATGTGACGTCAAAACCTCTCGCTTTCATTATATTTCCATTCACAGTTTTTTTCTTTTTTGCAGTTTCTTTTGGTTCATACATGATGAAGTTAAACTATATATGCATTTATGAAAAATATCAAGACTTCAAATAAAGTGCTACTACACGAAAAATGTATATATATATATGAGACGTCTGGTGGTAGCCTGTTATCAAAAATTCATCGCAGAGTTCCAAGTGCGAGAAGGGTTGGCAACCGGTGTACTCGGTACAAGAACCGTACCGACATTCGTTTAACAAAATACCGGTATTTGCAAGAATAAAAACATTAAAATCTGACGTAAAAAACTTGACGAAACAGTTATTTTGTTCAGTTGTTTCAATCACTTACTAAAATGATGTCGCAACTTTACTGCTGTTTTCTAGCTTTACTTGTAGTTTCGTATCCATATGTCTCATTTTTATTGTGTGTGTTGAAAAGTCGAAATCAGAAATTAATAACTTACAAAAGATTTAATTGTCTCTTTAGATGTCATATTTCATATTTTTGTACCAAAATATGTAATTAAATCAACGATCACGTGATCCGTCTGTTCACGTCTGATCACATGATCAATCGGTCAAAATGGGAGCGCCTTTTGGATACGGGCTGCATCCGAAACTCTGTAGTGTGATGTTTTTTCACCAGAGTATTTATCAACACGAATAAAAGGCAAGTTGCTTACAAGTTGTTAATCTGTTTGTTTACATGTCTTTTTCTTTAATTACTTAGGACTAAAGTTTGTTTACGATTAACGTTAGTGATTCAGAGCCTGATCTGACTGCATCATTAGAACGAAGTCATACCCTTAAGCTATAGTCACACCAGATCGTACGATTTCTGTATCGTGCGATTGGGGGCGATTTGGCCGAGTTACGACCGATCGGCAATGTTTGTTGCGATGTCTATTCGCGATCGCATACTGCGATTGGTCCTACGACTGGTGGTAGGTCATCGTACGATTGGTGGTGCGCTTGGTCGCGCAATGACTTACGATTGGAGAAGATTGATCGCAAGATCAATCGTAGGCAATCGAAGGCAATCGTAGGCAATCGTGCGATGAGTGGTGCGATCAGTGACCAATCGCACGATCAGTCGTGGCAACCTGCGACTGCTCGCACGATCCGGGGACGCACCCAGTACTGTACTGTACTGTCGCCTTCTCGCTCGTCGTTGATTTCGACACCCAGTTGTTGTTGCTGATGCTGCAGTAACAACATTGCTTGTATATCCGTCATTTTGTTACCTGTACCCAGGAAAGTGGTTTGCGAGGTAAAGACTGGTGGTGCGACCGATCGCAAGGTCGTGCAAACACTCGGGACAGGTCGTGACTGATCGTACGACCAATTGTGAGGTCGTACGATCGGTGGTACCACCAATCGTAGAGTGGCACGACCAGTATCACGACCAATTTGCGACTACTTGGCCCGCGATCATGCACGACTGGTCCTGTGTTCATGTGCGACTGGTGGTACGACCGTTCTGCGACCATGCGATTTAGAATCGCAGGTCAGAAGTTTTGAACATGACCATCGACCTTGCTGCGACTGATTTTGCGCGTGCGATCACCCACGACCACTGCGACTAGTCGTGCGCTCATGCTACGATTTCCCTGCGATTCGATTTTCTTCGGTCGCAACTAGGTCGTAACCTGGTCGTAGGCCCGGTGTGACTGGGGCTTAACTCTGCTCTGAGGCAGACATATTGTCGTCCAGATCTACGTTATCGCAGCTAGTATTTCATAAAAAAAACATGTACATTGTATCATGGGTCAGTGATTGTATGCCGAAATCCGATCGTCTATCTTATAAAGCTTACAAAACTATCGCATCTGTTAGTCGTAGTGGTCATTCCGACATTCGTGATGTTTACACCGACTGCACAGTTCCCTCACAAAGAATATACAGAATTTGGAATTTCTGGGATAATATTAACTGCAGTTGGTTATAGTATTAATAATAAAGACTCATACCATAGACATCTACATTCAGTTCTCATAACTAATTACAATATTTTGAAATTGGAATATTTTCAAATCTAAATGGTCCATCATTATGGAGTACCCCAACTGGAAAGGCATTTCATGATAATTTTTACAACTGATGATTTAACCAGCTTGTCTTAATCTTCAGCTATAAATGTAACCTTTTCAAATTATTCTATGTAATGTACACAGAGCTGTGAAACTTTTGTGTAATATTGGAAAATAGCCCGAGTTTGCTCTGGCCCTGTCACCATGTCTGGTGTAGGGCCAGAGCGCGCTACTACTGTATATGAAAAGCGCTTTACGCTAGTCAAAATTTCATACTTGACTCGACGCCATATTGCTAACTATGTAGGTCGCGGTCGGCAAATTACCGTAATCAGTGCGCGATGGAGTGAAAAGGAAAAAATACAACATTTATTTTTTTATATATTTTACCCCTTATAATTTATAAATAATGAATTTTTGAATTTAATATAATTCACACAGGTTTTGGGAAATAATAAGCTTAGTTTTCTTTAAACTAAGAAGAAAAAACACAGTAAAGCATATGTGGTCTTTTCGGTCCATTGTGTTTCGATTCCGGTGGTGACAGGGCCAGAGTAAAATTGAGCTAATTAATTAAATGAAAAATAATTTTAGATAATCAAAATGTATACCAATTGCATACCATATACAACTTTTGAAGTATATATATATATATATCATTAATATCTTCAATAAATATTAATATTATTAAAACTTTCAAAATTCATTTATTGCTGTGCAATTGATTATATTGTAACCTCGGTATTGATACTAGCCACAATATATCGCTCAGCTAGAGAGATCTTCTCTTTAGCTAAATTGGTTGAGTGTAAGACTAGTAAGCTTGAGGCCCCGGCTTCGATCCCTAGCGGAGGCAGTGATTTAAATTTAATTAAGCATGCGCTCTGTTACAATATTTATCACAGGGGGCAGGGGAGGACCAACGTCACACAAAAAAAATTGTTCGATAAATAACCTGACAATCATTTTTTGTGACGTAGGTTCGTGCCTACCGCCTGTGATATTTATGTCGCCCAACAAGCCCCTTATTTTAGGCAAAACCCCCTTGAAATCAACATCAAGCTCTCTTATTGGTCATGTAAAAAGTATGACATGTACATAAAAGGATAATTTTGAAACTGATAAGATTTATTGTTTTTATTTCATTTTGTGTTGGCACTTGATTTTCTGATATATGTAAGTGAGACATTGCTTTCATGTTATTGTTTGAAAACAAAGTAGTCATCACATGTAAAAATCTTGAATGGTTCTACAGTGTTATCTTTATTTGTAAGCTATGTGTGCTTTACCAGAATATGGTAATGCTCAAAAACAAAGTTTTTCAGTAACACTACAGTAATTGAATCATTTGAGTATCTTTGAATATTGGCCTTTAAATCTTCTGTTGAAAATGCGCACAACAATCTGCGGGCTATCGCATATATGGACAGCCATTTTAGGATGAAATACCAAAAATACTAAGCACTGTTTCTTATCACTTAAGTACTTGTTACTTAAGTGTGTTTTTTACTGTAGGTGACAGTGTATTTCTTGGCTCTTAAGTACAAAAGACATTGCGAGAGTTACATGTATTTACTCGTTTTTGAGTGTTTCGACCTAGTGATGTAAATGTTATAATGACGATATCTACTGCAATTAACAAAGTCATCGGCACTTTTAAGGCTGAAAAGACACAAGAGATCCCAGAGGGATCATGGCGCCCACCATTGAATAATCTTTATATGTTCCATGTCAGATTGATCTTCTCTCTATTTTTCCCTTCCTCTTACTAATCTGTGTAAATTGAGAAACATCCCTCCAGTACTTTTCAAACAAGGGGAACCTATATATGAAATTTGAGATTTAGCGATAATGGCTGTCTGTCGGTCATGTTGTTTTCCGACTGGTCCCAAAATGCCATAATAAATTTGGTTAGTTTATTTCGACGAGGTAGCACTCTTAATTAAACAAGACAAGTGTCTTTTGCAAAATGGACAAAATCGGTTAGGGTTAGAGCGAATGAGTCTTATTGCTATGGCTGCCATTCACGATTGTGGCTTGAAATTGATTAAGCATCCAGGTTATTCACCTGATCTTGCTCCATCAGTCTTTCATCTAGTTCCAAAACTGAGAGCAGCTATTTCAGGCACCCTTACCCTGACCCTAACCAAATAGGACCAGTCCTTGGGTACACGACCCTATATATAGTCAGAGAATAGTAGGACTTAAAAGAACATCCTTGAGTACCTCCTTCAATAACAGCTCACAACATATCAATCCACCCTCGTATGTCTACCAAACAAAACACACATCGTTATCACGAAAGACGCTTGGAATTAGTATCCCAAAAGGAAATATTAGTAGTAGTGATTTCGCATCATTTCGCGTAATTTCGCGAAAACTAAAGCATTTCATCGCGAAATTTTGAGATATTCAACGGGAATTTTTTTTTCTAAGAAAATGATCTCAACTGGGCTTCGTACATGATAATCCTGTCGTTGGCTAAGGACGGTTTCAACACGTGGTACTACTTCAAAATGCCATTCAAAGTGACAGGCTAGGTGATATTTGAAAAAAGCAAACAAACAATATGATTTGATTTCGCCCTGGAACAAAACATAAACATTAGATCATTTTCAGTAAACAACATCATTAGTCGATAAACACTATTTAACTATACCATATACGGTGAAATATCACACAGTGGTCAGGTCACGATAACCTTTGACCTTTCACATAAGAGCTGTACTGAAATCACCTACTAACATGTCCCTGTTGTTATCGTAAGTGTGACTGGTAATAGATATAAACTTTGTCGTCGACCTTTTCGTAAACTTAATCTAAACTGTAGTTGATTTGTCATTTATCATGAAAATAAGTATTGAGCCAAAATAGAGTATAACATACATTTACTATCTAATGTAATATATTATCTCAACAATGAGAATTATTTTTTGTCATCTGTAAAATTTCTCTGACATTTTCTGTTTGTTTGCTTGTTGTTCGGTTTTTTTCGGTGTTTTTTGTTTTGTTGTTGTTGTTTGTTTTTTTTTATTTTATGAGGTTTTAGGATTTTTTAAATTATTTTAATTTATTCTTAGTGTTTTCTATTTTTATTTTTATTTTTTTTATTTTTTTTTTTATTTTTTTTTTTTCATTTATTTTTTTTTAATTTTTTTTCTTTCCTTTTTCTTGTCATTAACGTTAGTCACGTGAATATTATATGATCCACTAGTTGATAAAAATACGTGTTAATGATAAACTCCGCATATTTAGGACTTTGGAATTTTTATATAATTCATTTAAAAATTTGAAAAGATAAACAATATAATGATCAGATTAAAGAATAACCCATAACCACTTTTGAAAAATGTTTATTTACTCAATCACTCAAAGAAACAAAGGCCAAGGTAACTGACAGTTTCGTACAGATAATTCAGCCTTAGTTTATTATCAGATAACTACGTCCTCTAGATGTATGACGTGCCCAACGCAACGATTGAAAAAATATAAATGTTTGATTTCCTCTCGAGATTAATTGCTTAGACTAGTCTATGGATGCTTAGACGAAGTTCAATATTTTGAATTTTGTTTTAAGTATTATGTAAAATGTTGGTGTTTTTTCCCCTATTGATTTGTATCAGCTGTGACACACAAAAAAAATGAATTGAGACTTTATAAATCAGTTCACTATTTCCCTCAACGAAAAACACTCACAATTTGTGTAAATAGTTTGTGTTACAATTCAAATAGTAAAAAATTGAAATTCTGAAATTTTGCTCTCTATGATGCTTCTCATTACTCAAACTTAATCACGTTTCAAAATCTTGACGTAACTTTTACAGAAACGAATTAAAATTGTGATTTGTGCGTCGGCATGAAAGTATATTTGACCGGCTTAGATTCGGAGTGCTGTTCCTCTATCACCTTCAATTACAGCCTCAATCCAACTATGTCTGGACTTCATTAAATGGATTACCATTTATTTTCCGACGACATAATAAACTTCAATCATCTAGATAAACAAAATCGTTAAACTCCCTAATTGGATTTTGAATATAGTTGAAATTTTGCAAGTTTAAGAAGATACGTGTACAATAATCTTTTTTTTTATTTTTTTTTTTTTTTTTTTACAATTACTTATATAATAACTATTCTTTAAAAAAAATAATAAAAAATAGTTCAATGCAGTCTAAGAAGATGGACATAGGTTGTACGTTGTGAAAGCACAGAAAGTGCATAACAAACTTACTACCAACTCTAGCGAGTTCACAGCTTAGTGGGGCATTACAGGTGAGTTTGTCCAGAGGTCAGTATATAGAACGAGAACGACAGTGGTCAGATATGATCGTCTCGGGGTACTTTAGAATGCTTTGTAAACCGAGTACGCTACCTATGTATTTACAAATAACATGTTTGTTAAAGTAATGTAGCGCTCCCCTTACCTCTATATATGTGCAATCCAATATTTCGTCTAATATAAAGGCAGAATTCGCAATGTCTCACCTAGTGTTGAGTACCGGGAAGGTTAATAGATAACAGTGTCAACAAGGGGACGTCACTCGTCCAGGTTAAACATCATACGAGAAGTATATCTGCCAGCGACTGTGTTGTTTGGCATAGGCGGTTTTTTAAGGCTATAAAAAATGTTCCATCAGAAAAAAAAGGGGGGGGGGGGGGGGGGGGGTTCTATGTTTCTAGGACTCGTCAGTGATGTAAAGGACATCATACAGCTGCAATGTCCTTCTAGGACTCGTCAGTGATGTAAAGGACATCATACAGCTGCAATGTCCTTCTAGGACTCGTCAGTGATGTCAGAGACTAGGGACATCTAGTCAGTAATTTTAGTGACGTCATCAGCTGTTTCGTCCTTTCTTGTACTAGTCAGTGACATTAGGGACATCATGCATACAGCTGTTTCCCAGCAAATCAAAAAATTCTCTACAAATTGTGATCGACCTACTGATGATTAGGATTTTGTGAAGGTGGTCCGAGATTTATAAAGAAATGGCCTTAAGGGTAATCTATATAGCAGAATTATGTTGAATTTCAAACACGAATAAATATCTAAAGATTTGCACAAAAATAGTCATGTTATATACCAAAATGTTTGTTTGGATATGTAGCTTCTTACAATCACCAACAATTTGCTGTATATACTACCAGTTTCTTCCATAGAGTAACTTTGAGGTACATGTAAGATGTAGCATGGAATAATTTTAAGTCTCGAAAATGACCAAACCTTTAAAAAAAGCCAAGCTGTCATGTTCACAAGTGTCTAAAGCACAGGGTAGGAGCATTTGTTTGACCAGATTTTACTGTATGTACGTATAAGCACTTATTTGTTTTGACCTTGAAATGCAAATGGCAGCTGTGAATAATATTACACAAATATTGCTTAAAGGGAGGCATTTCAGTAAATAAAAATACTCCTATGGACCTTTTAAAGTCAAATTGTTAAATTGGTGAGTTTGTGGCCTTTTTCAAAAATAGGCATATTTTACCCCAAACTCAGCGGTTGAACATTTTTTCATAAAATCAGTCTCTTGCCATTTCAAGAATACTATATATTGTCTAATAAGAGCATTTTTTTATGTTTTGAATACCTCCTTATATGCCGTATTTGTGTGATATCATTCACGACTGCCATTTGCAATTCAAGGTCAAAATAAAAACAGCGTTTATACATATAATAACGTCAAAGCTGGTCAAACCAATGCTCCTATTTTGTGCTTTAGACACTTGTGAAACATGCATTTTTCTTACATTTTGTTGAAATTTACGAACAGCTTAACAAATTACATGTCAACAGCAAGTCCAACAGTTGGCCATGATACATAGGCCTACTAAAAGGTCATCAATGTTACTTCTGTGACATTGCACCATAATAGGGATTTATAGGCCTGTAAAATGTCAATGTTTTGACCGGATTTGCTGTTTAGATGCCCCTTTTAAAGACTGCTAAAATGAAGTTTGAATTGCGGACACGAAATCAAGAAAAGAAAATTCATCGAATCAGTTGCAATGGAGATAATTCTGTTTTCTTTTTATTCTTTGATTTCCATTCTATATCTCACTCTAGCCTTTCGGTGCTTCAAACTCGCCGAAATGTAGGTCACCAAGAACTTTCTTGGGCCAAACACTCTCTCGTACCCATTTCCTTAATTTAGTTTAATTTAAGAAATAATTAACGATGATTCGTGTATTGTTGCAGGATATACAACGAGGACGAGGATATTTTGCAATTAAATTAATAACGAAGGCCGCAGGCCTGAGTTATTAATTAAAATTGCAAAATATCCGAGTCCGAGTTGTATATCCTGCAACAATACACGATTCAAAGTTGATTATTTCTATTCTACCATGTACTGTTTAATTCTGAGATCGACCTCTTTCTAAAAGAAAAACAGCAAAGAACCCCCGAGAAAACCTTGTAATTTATTTCTTGAGTATTGCATTATTTATTGATGAAATATACAGGCAATACAGTACTACGATCAAGATCATCTATCATATGGCATTGATTTTGAAAAAAAAAAGAAAAAGGATTAAAAAAAAAAGGAAAACAAAGAAAAAAAAGAAATAAAAAAGGAGGGCCTCCGTAGGATTCGAACTCGCGTCGTGATAAAAAATTATTGAAAGACTAACCCATTAGCCCACTCGGCTATAGTTACCTTTTTATGAAACTGGTGAATATTAGGTATATAAAATTGTAACAGCCTTGACTCACGAGCGTGTATTATTGACACGAGCGTGGGTTATTGGAAAATAATACATGGTTTTAAACCAATCAAAACTGGCGTTGCATAGCAAACATGATAGAATAATTCTTAATCTACGATAACCATATACTGTCATGAGCCTGGATTTTCCCCCATGAATTGCGCACAATCGCTTATGTTCAATCAATCGGGAATCGTCGGCACTTTCCGTAAACGAGAAAATACTTAATATTTTCTCGTTTACGGAAAGTGCCGACGATTCCCTGTCTGTGTGTATCTTATGCAGTGATCTTGTGACGATGTCAAGATCGAGGTAAGCAGCTAATATTTAAGTCTGCAGTGTCCTTGATTTCAAGTTATCTAATGTGAAGGGTTATCCGATTGGCAGGATCAATAAGTCAGGGATTTTCCAACAAGTTTTCACCTGGGTCCAGGGTCCATTTAATCAGATATATATACATGCATACAGAATTTTTACGCGACAAAATGTGAAATTGGGAAAATAGAGGAAAGAGAAATTCAAACAAATTCATGTTATTAATAGATACTACCTTTGTTCTTTTTTTACTTCATTTGGTCGTTATTTATCTAATATTGCCTCAGGTCTTTTCACATCAAGCATATTTTCAATCTTGAAAAATTGACATTCATTTCGGGAAATTTCTCAAGATGTTTTTAGGGGAATGGGTCCTTTTAACGGACCAAGATTCTATGGTAGGAACATCCCTGATAAGGTCATTTGTTTATCGACACAATAGATTAAAGGACTTTGCAAGGTCCCTAGATGTTAATCCCGACACGTTCTTCAATATAATCAGCTTCGTAAGAAAGCAAGCATTTGTCAGAAGATCGCAATTGTCCCCAAATAGTTTTTTGATTTTTTTTTTAGAACTGACGGTAATAAATCTTATTCTCTCTTGATATAACAGAATAATTGGAAATAATTATCCCATTTTAAAACTTTTACCTGTAACAATTGGTCTCGTTTTGCCTTGAAAGGCACTGTAAACTGCTGCACGTGGAATGAAATGTACATGTGCTTATAGCCCGTCTTAATGTGCTTTGTGTCTGACACGTGTGAAGGATGTACGTTCCCGTAGATCTATAAACAATTAATTACACAATGCTTTTGTTTACGACAAAAGTACAAGCATGTATTGGTACAGAATTGGAGTGTTGTGAGATGTTTCAGAATTGATGAACCTCTTTTATTATTGTTAAAACTCGACGGTTTAAACGCTGAACTCGGGAGAAAATTTACGCGTGCGCTACTACGACTGCTGTCAATCATCTCCATGGTCACCATGGAAACAATCTCAGCATGGAAACGGCAGCTGTTATCTATGAAGAATTCTTGGTAAAATATGTGCTTGTTTGAGTGTATGTAGGTGGATGGAGGGGGTGGTAATTAGACTTTCCCATGGTGTGGTTATATATAAAGATAAAAAGAGCCGATATCGATCACAAATTTGCACTGACGAGGAAAGAATGTGTTGGAAGTAGAGATGCATTTCGATTTTTTAGAACCTTAAGTGTTCATAAAATGCCGGAATATAAAGTGTGTTTACTACAAGTAGTTATTACATATGCTGTGTATTTAACACTGAAAAAAACAAGGTACAAACCTATCATATAACCGCTGACCAGGAAGTCGGAACGCCTGGTGAGATCACAGGAAATACCCGAGTCGGCAGTACGGTCAAATAATGGCACACGCCAATCAGGATATTGACATATATCCGGCTAATATTGTCCCTGCTAATAGATAACGAGGATTTTTACAATGAAGTTAATTAATATGAAAATATCGATAAGGATTTAATTGTGTACTTTAAACATGGTATAAGACTACACATTTCTGCAGCATTCTTCTTGAATATGACAAATATGAATAAACAAAACAAAACATCGAACAAAAGCAATAGACATTGAAAAAGAAAAATATCCAATCAAATAGATAAACAAAAAAATAACAAAAAATAACAAAACAAAAACAAATTTAAACTTTTCAGTTTCAATGTAAAGTACTATTGATATCGGGTATTTTTTTAGCTTGGTGCCTGCTTGACCTTAGTGCGTTGTGGTTTAGAAACATATTCAACGTCAAGTATCATCAATTGTATGCCGACCTACCCAGCAAAGCCACAGGTATTTACAATCTTCCCTTCGGAAGTGCTGTTAGTCGCGAGTCTGAACAGGTATTTCATTCATGCTGTGTATAGGCCTTTTATATATCTGTTTTTAAAAGGACACACCTGTTCAATGTGTCATGTTACTAAAAATAGACACGGGGAAATCCAGACCACAAACCGCTACACGAACTGTGCACAATGTATCTAGCCTACTTTCGGTATATGACGTGTGTTGTGAATGGGTTTCCCCGCTAATCATTCACAGCTCGATCCAGACTGCTCAGCTAGCGAAGTTGGGTTTTCCATTACATAGCATTGTAAACAACCCGGACTCGCTGCACAGACCAACAGCACGAAGAAGAAAGAATGTTTTGACGATTCAATAACACTTTTCAGAATTCAGAGGATTTAGTTTAACAATGGCCGCTGGGGAATCAAGCTCAGACCGTATGGTGGATGAAGAACATCATGATAATACCGCCCAAACAAAGCGACGACTGGGATGTGTTAAACCACGAACCCTGGGCCTGTTTTTCGTCGTTTCAATTCTCATTAACTTTTTGTTGGTGTCGATAATGTTAGGACTTTTGCTTGCTGGAAAATTGGCTTCAGTGGAAGAACCAGGAACCGACAGTCAGAATGGTGAAAACGTGAACTTAAAATCAGGCTCGAAGGTATCCTCAACGAGAAAGGGGTCAACGTTCGACCCCCCGGAACTGGACCAAGTTTGTATTCAGTGCGACCCCGGGAAGGGCGTCCAACTTGATCTCGTAACACTATACCCGGTGAACAATGGGACCAAACCCCTGTGCTGCAAAGAATACACAGCTAGTGAACTTGACAGTGATATGGTAAGTTCAGAAATGATGGAGATGACAGGAGTGGATTTAACTAGTTAAGCTAACAATGTAACTCCGGCGTACGTAATGTCTATCTATTATATATCGATCTTCAAGTATTGTCAACTTAATAAACAAAAATAGGAAATTATAAAGAGTCGACAAAATAAAATTATATCTAGTGCCGGATATTTTTCCTCGCTTTCATTTCATGATAGGGTTCAATGATTTTATCTCTCACAGAGGTATTAAGGTCCTTTTACGATTAGTCTAAAAATCTTGCACAGGGGCACAGAATTCCGATCATATTTATATATATGGCAGTATAGGTAAGCGAAATTCTTCATATTCGAATAATGATTAAAAAAAAAAATGTTTATTCGATGTAAATTTCAAATGTCATCATATGAACCTTCGGATGCATGTAACACCATTACATTTTAAATTATATTAAAATGATCAGAAATTGGATTGATTTAAGACCATAGTCATTCATTGATTTGTGATTAACTATAGGCCGCGTCAGGTTTCTCTAACTTCCATTCGGGTTTTCCGATTTTGTTCTCCTATGAGCATCACCGACGAATACCAGAAAGACGAAATATCTGTGCATGGCATAGAGTTTAGTTCTGATTTAATCGTACATGTCTTCACTTAAAGTAATTGTGTTTATTTAAATTCATAGTTTGATTCACATTTTTCTGATCTGTAGTGATCAAATATCTAGTTATATTCATTCAAAAAATGTAAAATTAAAATAATATATTTTTTTTTAAATATCAAATCTGATATGATAGAAGTTACACAGTTTGTACCATGGAATTTAGGTTAAAGGTGTTTCGAACGCTCGAAAGTCGAAATTCGATTATATCGAAATCGATCATCGACTAATAAGCGTGCTACAACACCGCGCCTTTGTTAAGATAACCTTTAGCTTGATGTTAATATTATTCAGTTAAATTATCATATTTTTTTGAGAAATGATTTTTATATCTTCAACTATCAAATGTAGATAAAGATTATTCAATTTCGTAATCTTAACACCATTCTAGCAGGTTATGATCTAGCCCGAGTTTCCCCTGGCCCCGACACCATATCTGGAGTACACCAGACATGGTGTCAGGGCCAGAGGAAACTCGGGCTAGTTATGATAAGACTAATATCGAAATCGGATGACTTCCGGATCCACGAGACTCCGCTTCGTCGTTTGACTTCGTGTATTACCGACGGAACCCGATGGATGTCGTACGTACATGTATACGTGTGACCTGTCACGAGTGCATTATACGTAAGAACCCAAAAATAACTCTGACCAATCGTGTGTACAATAACGCTGATCGATATTTACCTGTGAAATTACACCTGTGTCGCTTCTAGGTGAATGGATCAACGTGTATATATATAATTAATTAGACCGGAAAAATGGAATAAAGATAATGTTTTACCAGACTCTTTAGAAATTCCTTACATAGAATTGTATATATCTGGTTCTTAATAGAACATGATATCTCATTTGATAATGACTTCCCTGTTCTATCGTAGTATGCATATCGTATGACACACATACATGAATATCAACACAGGGCCGGAGGCGACTTATGTGGGGAAAATCACGCGATGTAAATAAATAAAATGTGAATCACTCCAAAATGTCTCATTAACATCACCTGCCTTTTTCGGTTAGGGTTAGGGTTAGGGTGAAAGAGTCTGTCATTGCCATGGCTGCCATTCACGATTGTGGTTTTAAATTGATTGAGCATCCGCCTTATTCACCTGATCTCGCTCCATCAGACTTTCATCTATTTCCAAAACTAAAAACAGCTATTTCAGGCACCAAATTTCAGTCCTATGATGACGTCATAGATGCAGTGGATGACTTTCTGAGTAGCCAATAAAAGTGGCATTGAGACCCTTAAACACCGCTGGCAAAAGTGTATATATACTAAAGGGGATTACATTGAAAAATAATGCAATAAGTCCGGCAAAATTCAAATCCTTCAATACGAGGCTCATAACTTATCAATCAGCCCTCGTACGGCAGAGTATTTGGAAAAAAAGTTTGCCCCTGTAAGCAAGGTTGTGGCTGTTTCAATGCCGAGACAAACCAAGTCTATTAATAATAATTGCCCTCGGCATAAATGTCCGATAAAAAAACGTTAAAAAAATCGCGATATGAACCTTCCAAGTCTTATATTATAGGACAAGGTCAACCGCCATGATCCGCAGAACTCCAACATTGACCGAATCTCCATACATGCCATACCTCCTAGCGGGATACAAATTCTTCCTTTAGCTGAAAAATCTTACCATGTCTATTGATAATAGACCCATTTCCCTGTTTAATGATTTTGTATCGCGATTTTTTGTTTACAGATGTGTTTGACGTAGTGGGAAGTGAATTGGTATTCAAAACTTTACAATGATAGCTCACATGTGTTGGTCGTTTCGGGAAATTAAATGGTATTCAAAGCTTTATAATGTTAACAAAAACTCGTGTCTTATCCAAATTAGAAAATCAACTAATGAGAATTGGATAAAAATGATAAATTATCTCCACTCGTTGGGGAACCTCTATATATGTTATTATTTAAATACATTTTTTTTTTCAATTTGTATCTCATTACTTTGTGTATAATGATTGTACATATTATCTATTTATATACTATAACTGTGAACTACAAGGTTTTGTAGTCACTTGTAGAAATGTTGTGTATGGTGTAAGAGAGGAAGACGGAGTCCAAGTCGTTGTATCTTGGTTTATTTAAGTGTGTAGAACTGCTTAGTCCAGTCCTTGGAAACCGACTAGGCCGGCTTGAGTGCCAAACCCAAGACTCCCTTCCAGCTATCTGTACAGGAATTAAATACCGATTGCCAATTTCCTATATCAGACAGTTACCTAATACCTATACATGGAATCTGTAGGCCACTAATCTCTTACATAACATGTCTGGTAAATTGTATGGCAGGTGACCAGCCTTTATACATGATTAAGTAGGTATATACTTAAGCTTAGTAGCTGACACAGTCTGTCTCATAACCGGGCTAACATACTTAACTAAATTATATTTTTGAAATTATAAATAAAACTATTTTTCGGTACATTCGTCCCTCTGTAATAATTGATGGCAAATTAGATCATAATTTCGGCATCATGATTAATCAATAATATGGGTACATGGGTACATTCGTCCCTCTGTCATAAAAATAATAAGCAGTATCTAAAACTTATTGAAGACTTGCATGTACTACATTGTTAAAATGAATTATAGCAGAACAAAGCTTAATGTAGTTATTTCAGTACTTTATAAAAAAAAACAAGAGGAAAAAAATACGATATGAAATATCATTCATGTGCTGTTACGAAATGAAAATATGAAAATAAAAAAAATATATTACTTGTTGTGACGTCTACCGTACACAAAGCCAAGTCATGAATGTCGCACTCCAATTAGGCTGACACTAAAATAATTAATGAAATGAAGCTTACCAAAAGAATTCCTAGTTGAGTAATAGTATGTGTTTATATCTGGATACTATAGAAACAAAGACAAATATTGTCCCGGCATTAAAATTGCATCGGGTGTTTCTGATCCGTAGATGTAAACTGTATGTTGTGTATGCCATACGAGTACAGTAGAATAATATTAATGTGCGTAAAACCGCATCACTTTCTCTGCCTCAGACATATAAAATGGTCGAGTTTCAATAATAATTAATCCCCGTGTTAAACCACGTGGGCAAAACTCGCCATAAAATATATAAAATGATATGTAAATGTAAAAATGTAAACATTCTAAGAAATCTTATGGTAATAATGATATATCGTAACAACACAATTCATGGATAAGTCATAACATAATTTACAAAGGAATAACAAATATATAATATTGTAAATCTATCCTTGCTTTGAGTGTGAAAACCTTTGAGATAGCCATTAATGACTACAAAACAAAAAATAAGATTTTGTAAATAAGATAAATTGAATTAACTGATGCTTAAAAACTGTATCATTAGCATTATGTAGTAGCTATTATGTAGTAATAAGGTAAATCATATAAAAGGTTTACTAAAATACTGAAAACAGTAGTACGTTAACTGTAAATGAAAAGCTTGTAAAAATATTCTTTTGCTGACGAATGTAGTTATTAATACGTTCAAATTTTAACAGGTTTATCATGATCATGTTATGTAGAGCTGTATTTATATTCAATGGCGTTAGTAACCAATAATAAAACATAATATGTATATCTTACTATAAAACATTGAAGTATATATATATATTTAAGTCCCGAAACGGTAATTCGAAGTCACTAATAACACAAATCGTGAATTGTTCAAATGTAGTTGGATCCATTGGTTCCAAGATATTGAATGGCAAAGTTCAAATTAATTTTAAGAAAATAAATGTTCATCATATGTGCTGCGGCAAAGTGATGAAGTTGATGAGGGCTTGCTTCTGCTGTAAAACCAACTTTTCTAACAAGCATGATATATCTCGCACAATAAGGCTGAGAAAAATAAATACAAAATGTTCCAGAAAGTTCCTTGATATAAGTGGTTATTGATGAATTTCCGGGTATAGAAATGTTATTAAAATCTTCTTTCCTGGTCTTAGAACAGGTATTTCAAATCCGTAGTATCACACCTTGAGGATGGAATTCTGGATATGAAACAATATAGAAAACTTCTTCCTAGCGTTAATCCGCAGGTATTTCTAGTCCGTAATATTACATCGGGTATGTGGTGTGTGATGAACATCTGGATGAGGAAACATGTAGACATTTTCTTCCTGGCATTAATACTGCTTCAGGTGTTTGCCTCTCCGTAAAATATGTTGTGTACTAATATGGTAGAGTTCAATTTACAAAATACGCCCCGTGTTAAAACCACGTTAGGCAAACTCTCCATAAAAATGTTATATAAAACAGTTATGTATGAACAATGTCTCTTCTGGAAGAGGAGTATATAACAGGAACTCTGGATACAATGATGAATATACATGGAACAGCACAACGACGAACAGTTTATTCCTGTTGACAATTAATATAAATACTTGAATAATTAGTCCTCACCAAAATTTGAGCCTGGTTTTTTTTTTCTTCTTCTTCATAGTCGGCATTTGTTTAATCTCATAAATGATCGTTGATCGTTTTCTTTGTGTCGTGATCGTATAGTGGTGATTCGTCTTGGGTCGCGGCGCCAATATAATATAAGTTGTTCCATTTGCATATGTAGTTTATTAATCCAATACATGTATATACACTATGTACAAAATATGACATCCTAAAGTAGTGGTCAGCCTTTCGGCCAGCGGCCGGCTTGAGTGCCAAACCCAAGACTCCCTTCCAGCTATCTGTACAGGAATTAAATACCGATTGCCAATTTCCTATATCAGACAGTTACCTAATACCTATACATGGAATCTGTAGGCCACTAATCTCTTACATAACATGTCTGGTAA
This sequence comes from Pecten maximus, assembly GCF_902652985.1. Lineage (NCBI taxonomy): Eukaryota > Metazoa > Mollusca > Bivalvia > Pectinida > Pectinidae > Pecten > Pecten maximus. The sequence goes on along the minus strand of NC_047028.1, from coordinate 36,876,891 downwards.
ATTGTATGGCAGGTGACCAGCCTTTATACATGATTAAGTAGGTATATACTTAAGCTTAGTAGCTGACACAGTCTGTCTCATAACCGGGCTAACATACTTAACTAAATTATATTTTTGAAATTATAAATAAAACTATTTTTCGGTACATAACTTTTTTTTTCAATTTGTATATTATTACTTTATATTTTATAACTTATATTTTATAACTTTATATATTATCAATTTATCTATTATAACTTTCTTTATTATGTCTTTATTTATTATCAATTTATTTATTATAGCTTTGTATATTATCAATTTATCTATTGTAACTTTGTATATTATCAATTTATCTATTATAGCTTTGTATATTATCAATTTATCTATTATAACTTTGTATATTATCAATTTATCTATTATAACTTTGTATATTATCAATTTATCTATCATAACTTTGTATATTATCAATTTATCTATTATAACTTTGTATATTATCAATTTATCTATTATAACTTTGTATATTATCAATTTATCTATTATAACTTTATATATTATCGGTTTAAACATTATCTTTCTATAACTTTTTATATTATCGCTTTATATATTATCAATTTGAATATTATAACTTTGTATTATATCGCTTTATATATTATCAATTTATCTATCATAACTTTATATATTATCAATTTATCTATCATAACTTTATATATTATCAATTTATCTATCATAACTTTATATATTATCAATTTATCTATCATAACTTTATATATTATCAATTTATCTATCATAACTTTATATATTATCATTTATTTATCAATACTTAAGATATACCTCTGTTGTATGTTCGCAAGAGTTAAGTATGTCCATTTTCTTCCAGGCAAGAACGCGTACCAGTCCGAAGTTTGGGCTTACCCTATCATACGATGACTATGGATGTCCGCCAGTCCTAGGTAAGCACAATATCATTCTGTATAATTGTACAAAGTAATCGTTTTATTATAAATTCTGATATTATCAGAAAATTTAATCTGCCAAAATTGAGGCTACGTCATTCTTTCTACACAATGTGAAAAACAAATGTTCTAGTCTCACCGCCTTGTGGTGTTTCGAGGTGTCTAACTATACATTTATGCACAGGTGCCGGACTCGTTTTATAAAATGATAACGTATAAGAGTAAATATAAATGAGAAAGGTTGTGAGCTCCCTCAGGCTTAAAATCGAATGTATTTATTTCTAAGCACCATAGCTTCGATTGTATTGGATTGGATGGATTTATTCCAAGGGGGCTCAGAACCTTTCTCATTTAAAAGTACTCTTATATGTTATAATTTAGAAAACGAGTCGGGCACCTGTGATTTATGATTACATTGATGACGATAAAAAAATGTAAAACTGATCGGCTTTAGCTTTGTATCGAGAGCAGAACCATGAAATTTCGAAACAATATTGAAAATAATTAAAAATATACATCTGTATATACATATACAACTATTGGTTATTTATTATAATCATATCTCTTATATTTTCAAGCATTTTCTGATAATCATAGCCTAGTTTTGAGATTTCTATTATGTTTTTTTATGTACATGTGTTTCGTAAACCCTGATCTAATGATATTTTTAATCCTCTAGATGGGAGTGTTATGCCCGCCGGCCTGGTGTTCTTGGACTTTGAAGGAAGCTCAGGTAACGCGCCAACATATGACTTTTAACATTTAAGATCCGAATGCCCACCCACCCCATAACCGCACCCCTCATTCTCCAATCGACTTCACCACCGCCACACCCTTTTCCAGAATTCTACACTTCAGTAGTCTCGCATTCCCCAGACTCTCGTCCTCGCTCGATACTGCCTCAAACGAGACTGCCTCTCGAGCGAGGACGAGAGTATGGAGTCTCTCGTTTGAGGCAGTCTCGAGCGAGGACGAGGGTCTGGGGAATGCGAGACTAACACTTCAGCATTCAGAGCTATCCAAATGATAGAATTATATTGTTCAAAGTGTTCCTTCAGGGCACTACGTACATGTCCCACGTGACTTGACCACAAGACACAAAATAATGAGTCAGTTTTGTGGTTTGTTTCGTCTCAGACAGAATCCCACGCTAACAGCAGGTCTCAGGATATATACTTACGTGTGCTGACTCATTAATTTTTACAAATAACAACATATTTAATTACTTTAAGAAATAAAAATATGAAGAGATTTGCCTGAAACACAAACAGCCATAACACCTCTTAAAATATGGATGCGTACCATTAAATCGCATACTTTTTATCTCCGAAAATGATCGAGTCAATCGATAAAAATATCTTTTTAATATTTTTGTGACATTTCCTCATATGAACGACGATTAAAACGAATTTTGAAATTCATATCGACAGGTTTTGAAATAAAAGACCACCGCCACAAGTTTATCCTAAATGTTTATTTTGTTAAAACCTTGAATAGGTGTTAAGAACTTAAATATTTCAGACGATTTCCCATTTCAGGCCTATGACCTCAAGGTCAAAGTCACAGTTGCTCAAATGTTATTTTATTTTGACTTGAAATCGCTATGCAACCCCCATATTACATGATTCTAGATCACGTGATCATCGTCACAAACGTCAAATTTGTTTCTTTAATTGGTGAACACGTTAAATTGTAACATTTGGAGCAAAGTTGATCACAAACGAAATATGTAAAAAAAAAAAAAAAAAAATTAATGACGTCACAATTAATACACGACATCGCGCGATTGTCTTTGAAAATAAAGACACGAATGTACCATATGACTAATGATTTACCCCCATATATACATTGCATTTAAAATATATAAATCATTTTGAAATTTTTCAATTTCATTAACAGAAGCTTACTCTCATGCCTGTTATTTGGAATTTTTAAACGAGTTCAATAAATTCCATTTAACATTGTCAGGAGAGAAATATTCTATACGTATAGAACAACAATGTAACATCGTATCACGTGACTTTTTCTTTGTGTTGCAGACAGTGGATTACGTTGGACAGAATATGACGGGTCTTACTTGAAAGGGGAAGTAACTCTATCGAGAATCGCCTCCTACACTATGTTGACAGTTCCTGAAGACGGCCTGTATGTTGTTTATAGTGATTTGGAATTTAGAGGAAGTATCGATTCTGATGGCGATGTGAACAAAGTGAATATTCAAGTACATTCCTTGGTACGATATCCAAACAAAGTCGTGCAAATGCACAGATTTTCACTTAAGGAAAATGATATAAAAAAGAGTGTGGCGACAGCCGTTCTCCAACTAAATGCCCAAGACGCCATCTTCGTCGCCGTTAAAGACATGAGTTATATATATGACGACTCTAAAATAAACAGATTCGGTTTATACAAGTTACATTAGTATTTGTGATATGACGTCATTGATGACGTCATTCGTTGTCGTAATTTGGTTAGGAACGCCATGGATTGTATCGGATCAGCTGCATTACCTACGGTACCGTTATGTATGGACTGTTCGTTCAAAACTACTTTAGTGCTATGTCTATTCGTGACACACTTGCCGAACCGAATTTCGGGTGTGACCCAGTCCGGCGTTCAAATCACGTTACTTTTAACAGGGACAGACTGAGACTTGTGATGGTTACATCAAAACCTGGACGTCTTTCACAATTTTGCTGTGGTTGTGCTTTGAAGCAAGTAACCAATCAGCATACAGATTATTGCAGCTGAACCGTCGGCAGATCTCGTGCGCAATATCAGCGCAACTCGACCCTCTTAGGTAGCTAGGTTGCGCTAATGAATATTTTCGAAGCCAAGCCTAACGGCGAGCATACAAAATTATGGAACCCAGTGAAGTCAAACTCATGGGGCACTCCAATCTCTCGCGGGAGCATTCGTCACATCTCGGCAGGTTCCGTCATACACCAAGGTACCGGAACCACCGGATATTAACCGAATGATCAATGAGGTGGCGCCGATATCCTCTCTTGTTGTCTATCCCGGGTGATAAAACTCAACCTCTTACTGGACATTCGCAAAATGGGATAAAATGATAGAGAGGAATACTTTTTGAATCGACCACTTGTACGAGTTAAATGTTTGTTGTATTGTTTAGATTTAGTGACCGATGATTACAATTACTTATATACAACACTGGAAAAGCGGATAGCTTTAAAACAGTATTGTTATCTCTGACGTTTTGTATGTTGACACGTGTAAATATATTCTGTAAACGTGGTTATTTTCGCAGGGGGTTAATTTCTTGATTTCAATGTGTAAACTATATGCGTTGGGGTGTAATTTTCGCGATCGACCCACCTTCGTTTGTAGTTCGAGATTACGCAACTTGATATCAAAATAATACGTGTGTGGGTAATCTTCGCGATCAAAATGACTCCGCGTAATTAGCGTAAATTTCCCCCTCGCTTAAATTTCCACATTTACAGTAAGATATTATGTAATTCAGATGTTTATTTAGTCTGGATGACTGTTTATCGTATACTCCAGTGATTCGTTTATGATGACTCGATGTGTGAAAATGTATGTCCCCGTGAATATGTTTCTTGTGATATCAGAAACAATAACCTGTCTGTTCTCACCTTTAGCATACCTCCCTTGGATACTTGTACTGTAGATTGCGTATATTTTGCAATACTTTATTTCGCGGTCTTACCTCTTCAGACATATTCTCGAATATGATTTCGCGAACGCTGATCCAGAAATGACTTTAATTCGCGAATAATGAGCTTTAAGAGTTTTGGACTTCGCAAAACACCTTTATCGGTACCTGATAGGTTGGTCGGCATCCAAAGATTTTATTTTTGTACATAATTTTAAATGATCTGAATTCGCCGTTGACACTCCTCGCGAAATACCGCGAAAATCAATCCCACGCGAAAAATAAGTGATTTACAGTAATTACTATATACATTGTACAACACATACTTTAAAGATACAATAGTACTTTTTCTGTACGCAAGATGGCGCTGGTCGCATCATTCATCTATTATAAATTCTTGCCGTACGTAATACACTATGGACAGTACTCGGGTACTTCCCTTGAATACAAATCTGACCATCAAGTCCCAAACCATTGTCATTGTACTTACCATTGTCGTTGTACTTACCATTGTCATTGTACTTACCATTGTCATTGTTCTTACCATTGTCATTGTTCTTACCATTGTCGTTCATGTATTTGTTTACCTTTGGTGATATCTCAACATTGAAATGTTTAATAAATGTTGTTGTTATTTTCAAACGTGTTTATTGTTTAGTATACGAATTTCCAGGTACCTTGTATTACCTGTTACAAATGGACAATGGCCAGGTACATTTTCTTATTCTGTTGGGGGTTTTTTTGTTGTTTTTTTTTTTGTTTTTTTTGTTTTGACATTCTCAAAATGGGTTTATAGTCAATTTATGATTTTCGCCTATTCTCCCATCGTCCATAAGGTAATTCGGATACCCTCAGCATTCGTAATCTGTCCTAAAGCATTGGTGGTTTTCGCCATTTCGTGAGAAGCACTAGGAGGATCTTCTCTCAGTTCATTTCTACGTTCACATTAGTCATACAGGTGTCCCGACACTTTAAGACTAGCCCTCCACCTCTGGGTTGCGAGTTCGAAACCTACGTGGGGCAGTTGCCAGGTACCGACCGTAGGCCGGTGGTTTTTCTCCGGTTACTCCAGCTTTCCCCCACCTCCAAAACCTTGCACGTCCTTAAATGACCCTGGCTATTAATAGGAAGTTAAACACAAACAAACAAGTCATACAGTTGTGCATGAACATGATGACTAACTGTCGGTCTGGACATCTCAATGTTTAGCTCATCTGGTCCGAAGGGCCGGTCGTCCGCCAACAATTCCTTTAAATCGCTAATAGTCATAAAGTGCTGAAAAGATTTTAACCAAATTTGTTCAGAAATATCCTTTGAGGAGGTGAACAAATTTTGCGTAAATGGTGTCCCTTTGGGTAGAGATGCGGGCCTAAAATGGAAAATAGATGCTAATCCTAAAAAAAAATCGCTACTTGTCACAAAGTACTGAATGGATTTGAACCAAATAGGGATCAGACTTTGCATGAATGGTGGCACTGATTTTCCTTGGGCTATAGGGGCGAGGCCCAATAGGAGAAATAGAAGCAAGTCCGCTAAATCGTTATCGCAAAGTACTCCATGGATTTTGACCGAATTCTGTCAGAACCATACTTTGAGGAGGGGAATGGTAACTCTGACCCCTTTGACCACAGGGGCGGACCCAAGAAGAAAAATAGAAGCAAGTCCTAAAATAATCGCTACTTGTCACAAAGTACTGAATGAATTTGACCCAAATATGGTCAGGAACCATTCTTTGGGAAAGGGAAACAAATTTTGCATAAATGGTGACACTTACTTTCTTGGGGCCATGGGGGTCGCTTGAATGGATTCAAACCAAAATTGGCCAGGACAACCTGAGGGGAAAGATTTTGCATAAATGATGATTCACACTGGTCAAGTGTGTTAGATACTTAATACAGAAAACAAAAACATCAACTATTAGTATGTATTTCAGAACTCAGGAGACCGTTAAGACCCATGGGCTTCCTGTTGGTAGTCGAAGGTCTGGTGAGCTTATGTCATGGTGCGGTGTCCGTCGTCCGTCCGTCCGTCTGTCGTCCGTCAACATTTGCTTCAAATCGCTACTAGTCCAAAAGTTCATATTGGTTTTGACCAAATTTGGTTAGAAACATCCTTGGAAGAAGGAGAACAGATTTTGCATAAATTGTGACTCTGACCCCCAAGGGGCCAGACGGACGGGGCCCAATAGTGGAAATAGAGGTGATTTCATTAAATCGCTAATAGTCATAAAGTTAGGAATGGATTTGAACTAAATTTAGTCAGAAACATCCTTGGGGGAAGGGGATTAGATTTTGCATAAACGGTAACTCTGACCCATAAGGGGCCAGAGGGATGGGGCCAAATAGGGGAAATAGAGTTAATGCCTTTAAATTGTTACTTGTCATTTAAGCAATGAACAGCGGTTTCAGTGTTCCCTAAAGGGTTCCCATGCCATTTGCCCACCATACATCTTGCTGCCATATCGACAATAACAACATTAAAACCACTGTTCATTACTTATATTTACATTGTCTTACCATTTCAACAAAAAAAAATACCGCCTTTATTAATGTCACATGACCTTAATCACTTGGTGTTATAGCCTGAGGCACTGGGTGCTATAGGCGTAGGGTGGCAACTGCCTCTTAGCATTGTGTCAATGGGGAAATGCGGAGCAAATGTAAATATACAGTTGTGAATGAATTTGAACCCAATTTAGTCAGAAACATCAATATAAGGGAGATAACCCCGGCTACAGGTGTATGCTATAGATACAGTTACAGTTTTTAGCTCACGTGGTCCGAAGGACCAAGGTGAGCTTATGCCATACCGTGTCGTCCGTCGTCCGTCCGTCAACAATTGACTTCTTCTTCATAACCACACATCAGAATTTGACCAAATTTGGTCAGAAGCATCCCTATGGGTAGAGGACTCAAAATTGTACAAATGATGGGGCTGACCCCCTGGGGGCCTCTGGGGCGGAGCCAAAATGGGTCAATCTGGCTATATTGATATAAACGACTTCTTCTCTGAAACCAAGCAATGGCTATCGCTCATATTTGCCTGGTAGCATAATTATGGGGTGGGGATTCAAAATTGTACAAATGATGGGGCTGGGGCCTGAGGGGTGGGGCCGAATGTGGTCAATTTGGCTATATTGATATAAACGACTTCTTCTCTGAAACCAAGCAATGGCTATCGCTCATATTTGCCTGGTAGCATCACTATGGGGTTGGGATTCAAAATTGTACAAATGATGGGACTGCCCCCCCCCCCCCCCCCCCCCCCCCCCCCCCGCTCATATTTGCCTGGTAGCATCACTATGGGGTTGGGATTCAAAATTGTACAAATGATGGGACTGCCCCCCCCCCCCCCCCCCCCCCCCCCCCCCCAGTGGCCTGAGGGACGGGGCCAAATGTGGTCAATCAGGCTGTATTCATATAATTGATTTCTTCTCTGGAACCAAACAATGGATATCTCTCATATTTTACTGGTAGCATCACCTTTGGGTAGGAATTTGAAATTGTACAAATAGCGGGGTGACCCCCTGGGGTCTGAGGGGCGGGGCCAAAAGGGATCAGTTTTACAGAATTGATATAACTTCTGCTCCGAAACTAAGAAATGGATATCACTCATATTTGCATGGTAGCATCCCTATGGGGTTGGGATTCAAAATTGTACAAATGGTGGGGCTGACCCCCGAGGGGTCTGAGGGGCGGGGCCAAAAAGGGTCAATTTGGCTCTCTTAATATAAACGACTTCTTCTCTGAAACCAAGCGATAGATATCGCTCATATTTACCAGTGACAAATATACTTAATCATCATTCTTGTTTCATATCTCATGAAATCCAGGTGAGCGATACAGGCCCTCTGGGCCTCTTGTCTTGCTACGCATACAATATAATGCATATCATAAGAGAAATGCTTAAAAATAAAAATTAAGACTAATTGTAGTACAGATGTGAAAATATGTTATGTATCAAAATCCTAACTTAATTGAACGCCTTTTGTTTTGACAGAAATTGCACGTGCATGGCAGTCATAGCATTACCCAGTTTACTCCTTTTGACTGGCTACGTTCCTATTAGGACACTCATTGCCCGGCTTCTTAATGGGTTATACTTCAGGTTACACTCATGACCCTGAAGTCCTTTGTAGAAATGTAAGTTGATGATGTAATCGTCAATACCACATGTGTTTTTCTATCCCATATTTCATCTGCTTATACGATAAAGTTCTTTTTCACGTCCTCAAACTTCCGTGCATTCTCGACCCCCATCGGCTCGGGAGGGGAATGGAAACAGAGATTTACGAGGACAGGGTGGGGGAGGGTAGAGGAGAATTCTGAGGACAGGGTGGGGAGGGGAGAGGGGAATTCTGAGGAGAGAGTGGGGGAAAGGAGAGGGGAATATTGAGGACCGGGCTGGGGATGGGGGAAGGGAAATTTGAGGACAGGTTGGGGAAGGGAGAGGGAAATTCTGTGGACATGGTGGAGAAGGAAATTCTGAGGAGAGAGTGGTTGAAGGGAGCGGGGAATATTGAGGACAGGGTGGGGGAGGGAGAGGGGATTTCTGAGGACAGGGTGGGGGAGGGGAGAGGGGAATTATGAGGACAGGGTGGGGAGGGGAGAGGGGAATTATGAGGACAGGGTGGGGAGGAGAGAGGGGGATATTGAGGACAGGATGTGGGAAGGGAAAGGTTGTGTAGTGCATTCGACCGTCGGTCTTCTACGATAGTAACATGCCATTGACTAAATTATCGCCTAATGAAATACCTTCCCATTGAATTTTATCAAACACTGATATTAAATGAGAGAGTATCACAAAATGTAAATGCCAGGACATTCAAAAAAAATATCCTGTGTGGTTTTAAGTCATTTAAAACATAAGTGGCTCAAGTCATACCCTAGTACATTTGAAGAGGGAAAAAACATTAACTTTTTATTATTTTATTTCTATAAACTTGTGTTTTCCTCCCTATTCTAAACATCGTGTTTCAAACTTTGAACATTTAAAAATCTGTAAACATTCCGTTCTGATTGTTCAAAAAAAAATATGACACATATAAACAGACTTCTTATTTCCGACAGCCATGAGAGAGAGTTCAGGACCGAGTCTCCCTTATGTAGCTCCTCACTAGACAGTCCGGTAGTAGAAATGAAAATCAAAATGGCCGTGTTTGGTATAGTTCTACTAATAGTAAGATTCACACAGTTGCCTTTGAGATGTACACTACTGTGCACTGTACCGTGCACTTCTACCAATCGTGAAGATTTCAAACATTAGCAAGAATACGTACGGAACGCATTGTACAATCGCGGTCCTCAGCATGAAGCCGTATACATTGGCATAATGCGTCCATGAGCTGTTCCCTCCAGGGTATCATATATAGGGTATGCATTTATGAAATTCTTAATTCTTCGTTATTAAAACTGGGATATTTGCGATCACGACAATGCAGAAAATGAGAACCATATAGGTAGGGCGTACTTAATTTTGAAAGAAAAAACAGCCTTTAAAGGATATGAGATAAGAAATGATATTTCTAAAAAGCTAATCATTAAGTTATCAGGATCGAATTGTTATAGGTAAAATATTTATGGATTCAAATTTTAAAACACAAATGTTATACGGCATGAAATCTCGAAAAAGGATAAAATACAGAATGGCTGGCAGTGACGATGTTACTTTAGGAGCATCGAACAGAGTGTATGCATAAAACATGAATATATTAGAACGTGTCGACATTTTTGCATCTTCGCTAGCCAAGGCCTCTGATTACGTTACACTCCACGAACCCTTGGCGGATATAGCCGTGTTCAAACCGTCGCGCCCTGGAATCCCAGGGCACCCAATCAAATCGCGTTTTACATCCAGGCTTGGTTTCGCATTAAACAAAAACTGCGGCACCCAGTAGAGAGTTACCTTGTCGACTATGTCATGGCATTTTACCTAAATACAGAGACGTACAATCATTGGGGAAACATTCACAGTGTTTGATCAATTTATATAAGTCATTGATCACACATCTCATCGAAATTGACACAAGCCTTCATGTGTGTCTGTAAACATCACCGATGAAGTACATTGGTAACGCTCATTTTGATTGGTCGAAAATTTCATGAATAAAGGGTGGTAATTTCGAATCTCCGCTAGAGGGCCAGAACTGACGACTATATCCGCCAAGGGTTCGTGGAGTGTAACGTAATCAGAAACCTTGGCTAGCGAAGATGGCATTTTTGCAGCGTGGAAAACAGATAAAGCCGTTTAGGACCACAGGCGCTTGCACAGAAAATATTACTTTTAGTTTTTTTTGTTTTTTTTTTTATATGACAGTGGTATGTGTAATCTGTTAAGCTGAAGGTTGGCAACAACGCCACGAGCGAAACGGCACCCCATCTCACTTCAATCGACTAAAAAACACCTTTTTTCAAACTGACACGGTGCATACTATATGCCACCGTCATCAGGAAACATTCATCTTTAAGCTACCGTTTCACTCAATACGAATGGTTAAATCCAAAACACAATAATCTGTGAAAACATCGCCGAATTCCTCGCTCTGAACGCCATTTTTCAAACGGCTCCCTCAGCCTGTCCAGATTCTTCATTTATATACGGAGTTGAAAGGTCATGTGATTGTATAATCGGCTGCCGCCAGGTGCACTTTTGGGGGTCATCCGGCATATTTTATTTTACATGTGCATGTACAGGACGTCGTTTGCGAGATCACGGACTAATAAGATAGCATGTTTTAATGCCAGTGATGAGATCGTCCTTTTCTTTTCTTCAACTGCATCATTTCGGTAGTTGTTGAACTTCGTTTTGAAATCGAAAGATTGCATGTAACGGTGCTCAGTAACTTGTTCAAGACAGGACCGGGGCATTATCAAGTATACCATGAACTAATAAACTAGCAGTATCAGTTGAAATTTTTGGAAGTTAAAATTTGGATGGGGTAATAGCTGATAGTTGTTTGATATTTTGTTTTTTATTGAACTTGCCATCTATTTAGGGTTATGCCTATCTTCAATTTAAAAAAGATATGGACCACTACATGACTAGTTAAAAATATATAGACCACACACAATATCGGTAAGAATAAGAGGTTATTCTGGGTGTTCTGGCGTTAGCCCTTAATACTACAAAATTCTGGCGTTGATACAAAATAACTACTACTACCCCTCAAGTATTCTCTTTTCTTTCTCATTTAAATTCAGTTTCTTTATTCTGTAAGCACTTCAGCCAGTTTGATCATCATTATCAGAGTAGCATTGGATGTTTACACACTCAATTAATCAGATAATTCATCAATAACTTAAATATTATATATGCGATGTAAAGTGGAATTACATAGATAATCAGTATTACAAAGAATACTTTACAATGCGTCAAACTCTTTGACATTGTCACTGGCGGATTTAAAGCCCTCCCCTAAAATTTTCAAAGTAAGGGTATCTTAAAAAAAGAATTCCAGTATCAATCAGCGAAATGATAGTATAAAATCATTAAAAATATCTCTCATATACTTGTTTTTATAAAACACACTAGGTATGAATTTATCGTAAAATACACTAGAATGCAGGATTTTGCATTTACCTGCTATCTTTTTGGAGGGAGCCGTTTGAAAAATGGCGTTCAGAGCGAGGAATTCGGCGATGTTTTCACGGATTATTGTGTTTTGGATGTAACAATTCGTATGAGTGACACGGTAAGTTAAAGATGAATGTTTTCTGATGCCGGTCGCATATAGTGTGCGCCGGGTCAGTTTGAATAAATGTGTGTTTTAGTCGATTGAAATGAGACGGGGTGCCGTTTCGCTCGTGGCGTTGTTGCTAACCTTCAGCTTAACAGATTACACATACCACTGTCATATAAAAAAAAAATGGAAGTCATATTTTCTATGCAAGCGCCTGTGTTTAGGACGACAGAGGCAGTTACGATAAATGGCAAGACGTGATGAAAGTAGTTTTCACTCAACTTCATATTTAGATATCCCGATTCAGTGGTGAAAACGTATTTCGTTTTGGAGTACTCATCACAAAAGTCAGGCAAATATTTTTCCTCACAAGAGAACTTCACAAAAATCCATTTTCTAATGATTTTGCCCGGATTCGTTGCTTGAAAGGTTTTCAACATATGGATACTCAAAACGTCGGTATAAGAGTTAAATAATCCAAACGTTGTCCCGTTCTGTGAAACGTATTCCGTATAGCCAGTTGTCTGATATACAAAATCGTAATACACGTGAACAGCAATACAAATTACAAAGTGGAGAACGAGTTCAGAGTTTGTACATATAACCAGGATCTTATTGGCTTCGAAAATAAAAATATATGCATGTACAGTAATTAATGAAGTTATTTTATAGTAGACAATTGTTGGTATAAGCTGACGATACTGTATACTGCAGTACGATATTAAAGGATTATTAATTTTAAATATGAAAAGTGAATAAACAAACAAGAGAAAAACAAAACCAGCAGTAATACAATACATTTTCAAAAGTAATTATTATAGAAGACCAATATTGTTGCGATTTATCTCCCTTTGACTCATATACTAGTATATATTTCTGGGTATAAGTATCTATCAGATGGAGCTGTCCATTGATATATTTGTGACATGTAAATGTCAAGTTATGAATAAAAATTATGTTTTTTTCTTTTCTTTTTTTGTTTGCTTTCACTCGTAGAACTAAACAGTATATACACAAGTATATGGATTCTATTACAAAAGGACCATTTATGTTCAAAATTATTATATTCCATATTAATAGTTTTGTATATTTCTTCTTCTATGTTTAAATAAATGTCCAAGTCGTTTTTAAATCTGTTTATATCAGGGAGACAATTCCCACGTTTATGTTTATAAATATGAAACTTTACTAATAGAAGTAGAATGTTAAGATATTTTAGCTCTTATTCCATGGCTTACTTCCCTAATATTACGTCAAAATTTTGTAGTTGTATATTTTAAGTTGCCTCATTGCACAGCCATAGGTGACATTCATGCCGGAAGTTTTCAATTATTCTGCATTCCAAAAACAAGTGTGTGATAGTTTCTATGTGACGGTTACACATTATGCATAGTGGAGAGTCTTTCAGGTTTACGTTCATGTCAATATTTCATTGGTAGAAATCATTCTGTGACTTGTTCTCCATTGGAACCATTTGAGCTTACAGTCTATAGTGGATTTAAATGAAAATTATATCATTTTTTCCACCATGATGTGTCTTTCACCAAATCCAGTTCTTTAGACCGTTTAGGTACATATCTGTTGCTTGTTTAAGAACACCTATAGTGAAATAACTAAAATAGAAGTAAACCCGTTTACTTCAGGAGATGGACAAAAAATATATTATGCATATCGTATTTAAAAGATGAGAACGGTGAGTAGATCTAATCTTAAAATGTTTCCTGTAAAAAACATAATTCTTATCCACCAATTACGGTTTTCGAAAAGCCAATACCACAGCCATCCATCACAGATAGCATATTTTCTCACTACCGCATTTTCAAATTCATATATTTTAAAGAATAACATACAAACAAAGAGGCTCTTCGGTACAAATTATTAGTGAAACAAATCTGAAAATAAACAACATGAACATATTCTGAATAATTCAGTAATTATCATGATTTTGTAAAAAAAAAAAAAAAAAAAACCAAGAAAACGAAGAAGAAATCTCAATCAAAGTTCATCTAAATGGCGTATCCAATGATATTATACAAGTCTATAAATCATTACTCTGTTCCAACGGAACTTGAGTAAGTTGGTCAGTTGCTAGTATGTATCATGGCTTACCATAGAACTTGCTGTTAACATGCAATTTGTTAAGCTGTTTGCTAATGTCGGCAAAGCATGTTTAAAAAGGCAACTTTCAAGAGAAGAGAGTAAGCTCATGTGGAACACATATATTGTACATCCTACCCTTGCCGTTATGCTCATAGGTGTCTATAGGAGGTAGAAGGGACATTTGATTAGCCGGATTGGACTTTATTATTGTATGAGACGAGAGTGTGATGAATTTATTTATTTTTTTTTTTTTTTTCTATCTTTTTTTTTGTAATTGTAGGGTTTTAACCAGAATAAACTTGATATTAACTACGTAGGAGGAAGGGATACCAAGATATTGTGTCATGTTTTGCACAATAATATCCACTTTGTAACAAATACATGGATATAAAAATATCGTACATTGATGTTTTACTGTCATATTCAGCAAGAAAAAAATCGCATTTCTCGCATAATATTCAAGATAAACATTAGATAGTTTTATCAATTAAAACTGGCGGTATGGTTGTGAGGGTATATCTTCGATCCCGACGCTTCTGCCGGTAAAACAAAAAACTTGGTCATTTGAGTTTGACTGACGTGGGTTTCCATCATTCAATTCCAACGTGAAAGCTACACCACCTGAGTGTATAAGGTACATTTACGGCTCCACCTACGGAGTTTCCGGTATGGATTGTTTGTGCAGATCTCTGATGGGAACATCGTCGGATGACAGTTGCCTGCGTTCGTGTGTGTGCCCGCTAAACAGCTACTTTTTTAGTAACCATAACTGCCAAACTTTTGGTGATTTAAATTTGGGTATGTGTACGAATTCAGTCACTGGCGAAGTCTGAAATAGACATGCATGTTTAATGAAAATCATACCTAAATCACTTAAGACGTTTCGTTTTATTTATATTATTAGATACGCTAATGCATAATGCATCATTCAGCTGACGAACCATTAACTGGTAGTCAGTGATGTTGTTAGGCACAAAAATGGCGTAGTTTAATAGGGAGATTACGGAAGTCATAATTTAACTTAACGTCGAATAAAGGCACGTGCACAGATTCCATAACTAAACGAATGGGATAAATTGGGCTATTTGGTAAAATTGATATTATTTGTTATAGAAGATTATACTTTGACTAAGTGTCCATATTCAGCAAGAATTGAAACGTAGCAAAAATGCGATAGGCGTAATTTCAAATTCCAAAAGTAATGTTTAGTACATGTACGTGCTTATGCTCACGGTACAGCGTATGAAAGGGTCACATTGAGTATACAGACCCTTCCTTTTGTTTTATCGCGTGCATATGGTACATACAAGTACATGTATTTATATCGGATAAGTTACATATACAGGCGGAAATGCCCCCATTTTTGTCTGTCTCAGTAGTGTAATTATAAAAATCGTAAGTAGGATACAAAAAGATTAATTAGATAGGCGACGATACATTCACAGCATGCAAACATATGATATTTCTTTGTGTAGCATTTCCTCACAAAGAAACACTTAGGTTTACTTGTAGTAATTGCATTCGTGAGAAGCTGATTTGAAGCAACTGGCGTAATAGCATACCACTTAATACAAAAACGGATATACATTTATAATTTATTAAGTTGAAGTGGGGTTCAAATTCGCCCAGTATCATTATATATTAAAACAATGTCTGTGATGCTGTGATTGTAGAATGGCGCACGAAAAGGCGTTACCGAAAAACATCATGATCCATCACTACTATTTATCTTTTATATTTATATATTTAAGTCTAACATCGCTTTGCTGTCAACAATTATTAAAACCTAAGGATGAGGAACAGAAAATTCCGGACAGCCTTGTACCTTTAGTGCGGCATTTAACGACCAAATCAATGAACAATGCCTGGATCAAATTGCAGGAGGAATTTGAGAGCTACATCCAAAATTTAACCACTAGGAGGGATGAGCTTTTGAATAAAACCGAGGAGTTATCGCAGCTCTACGAAAACCATCTTGCAGGCAAGTATATGGAAATTGTACAGATCAGTAATTAACTTATAATTTAGAAATAATCTTGTATCTTTTATCAAAGATGTCAACAAATTTGGTTTAAACGATATTTTATTGACAGGTAATCAAATACAGATGATACAATCAATACACACATTATATGTCCGACATCTTGTACGGAGTACTTCTATCAATCCGAAAACTTTTACGGATTACTTCTATCAAACCGAAATTTTGTACGGATTACTTTTATCAATCGAAAATATTGTACGGATTATTTCTGTCAATCCGAAATCTTGTACGGATTACTTACTATATATCAAACCGCAAACTTGTACGAGCTACATATGAAGCCATTACATTTTTAATACAAGCGGTGGTGTGATGGCAGTGTATCACATGTTACAATAATAAATCCTAATCTTTATCTTAATCACTCTATAGGAACAGGTCATGTACCCCGATGTCCGGTCACGGGTCAACAGACTTTTTTCCTGTATGAAAACTTTTGCTACCTGTTCGAGTCTATGCCTGTCTCTTGGAACAGGGCAAAGGTAATAGAATTACAGAATGTAACTATACAATATAAATCATAAATTTATATATGCATGTAGCAGATGACAAAAATGATGAGGAAGCATGGATATTACTATCCAGAAAAAGAAACCCCGTGTGACTATTTTGTTTGATTCCTGCAGTGCCGTATGATAAGCGTCTTTGAAAAACGCTACCCCTGACATAATTCACAGAGGAAGCCAGTCTGATTAAACGTAGATGTTTGAACGGTTGCCGAGTGATAATGAATATCTAAGGCTAATAAGATTTGGGGAAATCCTTTTATTAAACTTGAAGGTAGATGTCGTTTCGTTACATAAAATATTACTCTGTGTTATCTCTGTGATTTAACATAAACATCGGTAGCGATATTCAAACCCCACTTACCTCGAGATCGACTTACTATACGTTTAATGAGCATGACATCGCGATCTTCATACACAAAAATGGGAAAGCTTGTTCAGATTTGTTTGTCGTCCCAATAGGTTGAGTGTTGCTGATTGTCGTCTGTCAATGGGGTCAATCTTTATATCCGGTTGGTGTCTAACTTCGCTAAAGTAGTTTCCCCTCATTTACAAGTGGTACTCCTATATATTATTGACGGCGTGTTGAAAGTCACTTACATCATTATGGCGTCCATCGCCTTGTATCTCCCCAATTTGAACTGCATTTCTAGAACTTTTTACAATGCCACCGTACCCTTTGTCTTGTATCTCCTCAATTCGACCTACCCGTACGCATGTTTCTGGAACTTCTTAACAATGCCACCGTGCCCATTGTCTTGTATCTCCTCAATTTGAGCTACATGTCTAAAACACTGGAACTTTTTTTTTACAATGCCACCGTTCCCACCGTTGTATTTTACTTTTCCCTGTGTATTAACCCTCCTCCGCATTAGTGTTCACACGATCTATAAATTTTGCCTAAAATATCAAGCTTGGTAAATATTGATATAATTCCTTCACATGGCACTAACAGTGCATTGTTCTGGATCCATACGCCTATAGGGACTCTCTCCCTCTGTATTTCACCTCATTTACAACGTAACTCTATTCACCTTTTGGTTAAGGTGTCCCGACATTTTATCACTAGCCCTCCACCTCTGGGTTGCGAGTTCGAAACCTACGTGGGGCAGTTGTCAGGTACTGATGGTTTTTCTCCGGGTACTCCGGCTTTCCTCCACCTCCAAAACCTGTCACATCATTAAATGACCCTAGCTGTTAGTAGGACGTTAAACAAAAACAAACCAAACAAACCAAACCACCTTTTGTTCGCGTCATTTTATAGTCTCGGCCATCTTGAAAAGAAATATACATCTAGTCATGATTCGCACGAGGCGACTAAATTTGGGATATTATTTTCTCTTCTTTCCTTTATTCTTTCTTCTTCCTAATGGCCGTTGGCACTGACTCACTTCTTGCCTTTAGTTGATGAAATCTCTGGGTTTTAACTACTCGTCGAGACATACCAGAGTCTATAATAATGGTACATGCTACTTCTGTTTAGGGCTCAGCATTTTTAGGAGTGGGGCAACTGGTTCGCGCCAGATATCAGTATAATGTGACCGGGTGGAGTGTCCTGCTGGGTGTTTTCGGGGGTATGCTTCAGTGGTCAGGTAGCACTATGAAGTCGACAAAAGTTCCACTCTATCACAAGGAGGCAATCCCAATCTAATTAAAATCTAGATGATCATTCTCACTACGTTACATGAACATCTAACAATATCCCATAAGAGGCCACGTCGGGATGACCTTTTGGATTAGCCAATCAAATGACTACTTCAAGAATCTTGGAAGTGAATTTCATATGTCCGAATTAGCAAGACTAGAGTGCATAACTTGCACACTATGTCAAGTTGTTTTAAGTCATTTCGTCCCACAAAGTGTATAGCTATACAAGCTGTGCCGAAATGGTTTGATTCGATGATATCGACAAATTGACCATTCGCCCTGAAAATGAGATACATACATCTTAAAGGTCACCCCGACATGACCCCTTATAGGATGTGTTTAGATGTTCATGTAATGTAGTGAGAATGACCATCTAGATTTTAATTAGATTGAGGCAATCCCGAACACTCACCATACGCACGCATCAAGGAAGACGGAGTTTAAATGACAATAACTGTTGAAAGGACGTTAAACAATAAAATACACAACAAAACAAAATAAAAATAGTTTAAATAACAAATTCCAGCAGGCCGCGAGGTGTACTTTTCAACAACTCTTGAACCAAGGTATGCATGTAGTTTTATAGAAACTAGCGTTGATCTGAAATGGTTTTATAATAATGTAAGCAGAATTAAATTGTGTCTATTTCATTTCAATTAGTACTGGTATATACTTTAGTTATGTTTTGAGCATTTCAACATTTCACATTCCAGTTAAACTGTATCCAGATAGGAGCATACCTTGCTAGACCCGATACGTCAAGCAAAGACACATTTCTGGAAACGCACCCTCAGAGAAAAGGTAATATACCGAGTTCCTGAATACAAGATACAATCTTAATAAACTGTATTGACAGTTAGAAGTACATTTTTGTTTGTCAGTCGGTATTGCAAAAAGATCAAGCGAACATAATGTATCAGCAGGAATGAAGCAGTCGAACAAGTAAAATACAAATATTTAGAGTAAATAACTCATAAATTTGAAGACAAATAATATTTTAGCCAAACATGATTAATTTTTCAATGTAGGAATTCGCGATATTTGCGAAAAGAGATTGGTCATGCATTTGATTTGCCTAGTTGTATATGGTTTTGTACCTTTTAGCCAATTTCAGACGTTCTCACGAAAATAAATTCAATGCATTCTTTGAGTTGATAGATATTAACTCACAGTAATATTATCAAAAAGGAATCCATGTTACTGTAATTTAAACCTTTCCTAACCACAAACACGAATCACCAAATCTAATTAAAATCTAGATGGTCATTTTCACTACGTTACATGAATATCTAACAACATCCCATAAGGGGTCACGTCGGGGTGACCTTTTGGATTAGCCAATCAAATTACTACTTCCAGAATCTTGGAAGTGAATTTTACATGTCCGAATTAGCATTATTACAGTGCATAGCTTGTATTAGCTGTCAATTTGTTTCAAGTCATTTCGTCCAACTATACATATAGCTCTATACAACTGTGCCGAAATGGTTAGCTTCAGATACATGCTGTAACGAAATCGGTTGCTTCGAGGACATCGACAAATTAATCATTCGCCCTGAAAGTGAAATACACACATCTCAAAGGTCATCAGAACGTGACCCCTTATGGGATGTTGTTAGATGTTCATGTAACGTAGTGAGAATAACCATCTAGATTTTAATTAGATTGCGACTCACCGATCATATAAGTTTTTTTCTGTAATACAAATTACTCTCAGTCGTATCCTTTACCAGACACGGCTTACTGGGTAGGCGCAACAGATATGGACGTAGAAGGCACCTGGAGATGGACAGACAATGACGAGGATGTTAATTTCTCAAACTGGGGTGCCAATCAGCCAAACAATTGGGGGAGTGGCCAGGACTGTCTGTCTATCGGATATGAAACAGGAGGAGATCGAGTATGGAATGATGATGACTGTAATATGTATAAGCCGTATATTTGCGAAAAAGCAGTTGTAGGTATATTTTACTTACTTAAGGTACATCAAAAGAATACATTAATCGGTCTGCATCCAGACTATTTTATGACTGAACTGCAATGAAGATACTGTAAACGTGGAAATTTACGCGAGGGGGAAATTTACGCTAATTACGCGGAGTCCTTTTGATCGCGAAAATTTTCCCCACGCGTATTATTTTGATATCAGTTTGAGTAATCTCGAACTACAAATGGAAATAAAAACAGTTGGATCAATCGCGAAAATTACCCCAACGCGTATAGTTCACATATCGAAATCTTGAAATTAACCCCCGCGAAAATAACCACGTTTATAGTACACATCAGGCATTCTTTCATTTTAAGTGTTTGATCTAAATATTTTATCTTATACGTAACATGTCTGTATTCCATCTTGCCCATTTTGCTTGCTGACACTCGCTGGTTTTCTATGACGTCAATTTCGTAGGAGAGCTCTATCATATCATTGCCTTGTTTTATACTGTAATCATTCGTCTTCTTGTAACATTTTAAAAACTTTTTATTACAGTTTTCCGGATAATGGAGTAACATTCAAACATTGGATATTCGTACATTGGATGTTCTGGACATTTCCCAAACTGGACATTCGTACACCGAATATTTCTACACTGGACGTATATACATTGGACATATGTACGTTAGACAACGATATCGCATATTGTGGTTCTTTAAAGAAACGTGTTTAGAAATAGAAACAGACAGACAGACAGGTTCGTTGGTTAAGCAACATGCTACCTATTCGTTGACACTGTTGTTAGCTTCTGTTTGCTAAAAGAGGCGCGTCTTAGTGGCCTAACATACAGCTAACTGATTGTGTATTATAAAACGGTACGTGATAAATGGGTCTTCTACAATCTCAGTTTTGAAGGATCTACTTGATATGGTTCGACTCTTTCTGTGCTTTTCATTCTTACTCTATAGGTATCTCCTCGACACCCGTCCTCATATGACCCTGGATATGTGAGGACATTTAACCCATAAAAATAAAGCCTTTTGCTTAACCAAGTAGTGAATTAGACATTATAGAAGACAAACAAAAATAGTTTTTGTCAAACGCAGGAAGTACACCACATCAAGTATTTCTTTTGATTTTTTTTCGGAAAAACCGGTAAAAACACGATTTTCAAAACTTTTTATACATTTTTATACATTAAGAATATATTAAACAAAGAATACCGACATAATAGCGAAATCATAATTCCAATACGAGGGCAAAATATTGACAAAAAAATTCTTACAAGGTTTGTGTTTTTTTTATTCGGACTGTTGTGTATGATTGGACGTACGGCAGGACACAAAGAGTTCGAATCAGTTTGTAATTACGTCTTACATTATCTCTTCAAATATTTTTAAATCACAATATCAACAGGTTTGCAAATTAATAGGATAATTAAGTCCACATGTACTGGTATTCCAATGAATACAATGTATGTAATTGGCGATCCCGTTTTGTTAATTAAGCAAGTCTAATGATGGAGACTACAGCGCTACATGGTGCCACTCAAAGAAACTTTATTTAAATAAAAGGCATGATAAAAAAACAGAAAACTACAAACTACTTCTATACGACTGGTTCGCCCGTTGTCAGTATAATGTGACCGGGTGGGGTGTGCTGCTGGGTGTCTTCGGCAGTATGCTCCAGTGAGGTAGCACTATAAATCGGCAAAAGTTCCGGCCTAACTTAACTTAACACGAACATACTGCAGCCTCCCAAAACACACATACGCACTCACCACCTACATGCATGTTGCACGCACGGGAGGCCGTCCTTAAATGACCTTAGCTGTTAATAGGACGTTAAGCAAAATAAACCAAACCAAACTATAACAGCGGCGGCGACTGCTACGGCAGGTGACCCTCTACATGTAACATCACCTGTCAAAAGGGGGAGGGGTGCCACTAGGGAGGTGCCAGGGAAGTGGTGAGGATTATATGGGGAATGCATCGGGTGACCTCGAGTGGGGTCAATGCTTATCTAAGTAATTTATATACCACACATGTGCAGGTTTGTTTTTATATCTAAACTGGTTCGATGAGGGACGGCTCTCTCATCGACATTCATATTAAAATGTATATAGATAAAGTCAACGGTGATATTAACATATCAGTTATAAAGTGTACACAAAGTACTTAATCATTATAATTTCCTATAATGCCCCGAATATCAGGCCTAACAATGAAGCAAAACCAAGAATATATTACCTGACATAACCGTTTCAATATCTTAGATTGCTGTGTAGCTGAGAACGAGGCTGATTGCAAATGGAATTACCACCTACTCAACTTTTTTTTCTAGGTAGCAGAACACCATTTACCTCACTGCTACCGAGTATATTATTAAATACCAATACATTATTAGTTATTTTAAGTTATTCGATGTATGCTCACGGTAGATGAATCTAGTAAGAACTGATGAAGCTTATCACGTTATACTCATTTTGTGCGCTCCCCCCCCCCCCCCCCCCCCCCCCCAAAACAAACGACAAAGACAGACAGATAAATAAACTGTTATTTATTCGGAAAGCCAAAAATTATAAATCAGTAATCAAACATAAGAGACAGATTTATCAATATTACGATAAAAATCAATATAGAAAAACATAGTTATGATTTTTATGATACATGGAAAGAAATTACCTTAGGTCAAGAAACTCTAATCAGACAGGAAGCATGCTTTTCATGTTTCCAGTTACCTGGATTTGGTAACAAAGAATGTATCTTTTCACATTCAGTTGACTTTTTCCAATCTTAAAAAATTATTAGTGCCATGGTGATGATCGTTACTTTAACAAAGCCATGCTTATTTTGTGTAAAAGCCGTTTCCATGAAAAATTATGTGTTACAACTCTGCAATCAGACGTTACTAAAATTAAACTTAAAACTTAAATATTAAAAATCGGACAGACGACACCGGATACACCTCCTAAATATCTAAATGCATGACATTAAATCGCACAAAAAGGCTTTTGACATGAAAACGCGAAAATAAGTTGGTTACAGTATATCACCCTGCAAAGAAATTCATTGCATACAATTCAATACAAAACAGCTGCAATCCCTTTGCCTGAGGGTAAAAGGGTATAAAAACAAAAAAGGTTGCAAATATATACCTTTTCGTTGTTGGTGCACCGTATGTCTCGGTAACCAAAGGACGTATCTATGGCGGAAATGTAAAACACAGTTTCCTTTTAGGCTCACACAAGCAACGTAGTTAAATGTGTTAAGTATTAACATGCTTATGTAAAAACATTCCATAATGTTGCATTATGGCCTTTTGATGACGTTAACTAAACTATCTCTTTGTATTATTTAATGTAAACAATATTTAGTCATATTTACATAAAACATTATTTTCAAATTAGTAGAAATTAGAAAGGTTTTTCAATAACATGAATTTAAGAGTTAATAATTTTACATAATTTCTGTAACTACACACTACTTATGCTGATGATTTGATTGAAATCAATATTGATGATGCTATTCAAGAAGGGAACCAAATCTGAGTATATCAGACAATAAAGAACCTCATATTGTGTTGGTTCGTGTGAATGTTGTACCAATATGTGGGTTATTTATATAAGTGAACATATTCCTGAACGTTTCCGGCGCTGGGTAGTGGCATTCCTCTGACGTGCTGGCCAGATTTCTGCTGTTGTGTGCCAGTCCATCTGACACACCTCCATCGCTGTCAACAACCTGCCTATAGTTGCCTGTTTCTGGAATGTCTTTATCCAATACTGAAGAAGAGCAGTCATCCTTTCCTGGAAGTTGTCAGAATGGCATATAACGTGTTGATCTATGACTGGAGGCGACAGGCCCAGTTCCAGACACAGATTGTAAAATCCTTTGTCGATGTTGCAAACGATTTCTTCTATTTCGTCATCAGATGGAGGTCTAATCCAGGCTTCATTTGGAACCATGCCTGCCAAAAAATAACTTGTAAATATTCTGTTCAAATGGACGGGGCCAGTATTATGATTGCTTTCATTATGAATATAACTGCACAAAGTAACCAGGCTATATCAAATAAACAAACAAAAATGTACCACAAACACTGCATGCAATCTACACAACATACACTGACGCAAATATTACGATTGGCATGATAACGGAAAGGGACATTCCTGGATAGGCAAATATGTACCTTTCCTCACGGCTTCATGTTCAACAAAGATTTGTTATCCAATGGTTACATATTTTGACGAATATTCGGTTTTCTAATGGATGATGCTGACTATGAATAAGAAGATGCTGATAAAAAGTTATGATGATGAAGATGATGTTATGATGATTATCATTATAATGCAAAAAAAGGTGTTATGAAAATGATTATGTATAATGATGATGATGCCATGATAGTGGTTATGATGATGATGTACATCAGTGTGGAAGAAAGGATGGATGAATGAGTGTGTGTGACGTTCCAAATTCCATTTGTTTCATATCAGTGTGGAAGAAAGGATGGATGAATGAGTGTGTGTGACGTTCCAAATTCCATTTGTTTCATATTTAATTAATTCCAATTTTAATAAAAAAAATTTTTTTTAAAAAATACGATTTTTCAGTCACGTCTATTTCGTTCGTCTTTAAAAAGTCAGTGTGTTAAGAATACCATACCATATTATTCTCATTAATTATGCCAAACTCTCAAACCAATGATACTGACCCCGACAAGATGACTCCTTGTTCACCTCTATCACTGCCAAGATGCGGTCAGTTGCCATATCAGAATTGCCCATAGCCTTCTTGATATCAAGGAACGTCTGATTCGGGTAGGCGTTGGTCCATATTAGAAACATTTTTGTGATGATTGTGACTCCTGCCAAACCTAACGACTCTTTCTTGACAGTCTCGATCTCAGCATAGGAAATGCCAAGCCATTGAAACAACAGCTCAAAGGACGATCCTTCTACAAGATGTGACAAACGACCAAGTTCCCATGGTGTTGGCCTTCGATTTGGAATGTTCTTTTTTCCAGATTTCCTACCTGTATTATGATAAAAGTTAAATCTGTCCACTTTAGGAGTATAATCAGTCAATAGAAGATAGCAACAGTTTTGCAAACATCTTTTAGATATCAGCAGTCAAAAACATCAACTGATATACCATAAGTCAGAAAACATCAGTTGATGTAGAATAAGTCAGAAAACATCAGTTGGGTAGCGTCAGCCAGAACATTACTTGGATAACATGAATTAGAAAAACGTAAGTAGGTTTGTTCAATCAAAAATATCAGTTGGATAGCACTTATCAGAAAACATCCGTCCAATAGCATCAGTAAGAAGAATAGAGTTATATAACTTCAGTTGATGTAGAATAAGTCAGAAAACATCAGTTGATGTACAGTAAATCAGAAAACATCAGTTGATGTGCAGTAAGTCAGAAAACATCAGTTGATGTACAGCAATCAGAAAACATCAGTTGATGTACAGTAAGTCAAAAAAACATCAGTTGGATAGCATCAGTCAGAAAAAATTGGTTGGGTAACATGAAAAAAACATCAATTGGCAAGTTCAATCAAGTGCATCAATTGAATTGCATCAGTCTAAAACATTTGTTGAATAGCATCAGTAGGAAAAAATTAGCTGGATAAAATCAGCCTGACAACTTACGTCAGATTATTTCAGCTTCATAACACCAGTCAGATCGCGGAACATCAGTAAGATAACAGCAGATGTTTTATGAGTCAGTTTAATACAGCTAAGTAGCATCATTCACATGGTGCTAGTATGGTAGTATCCGTCAAATGACAGTGTAAATTAGGCGGAAATGCAGGTTAAGTACGGACTCTAGTGACGGTTTTCTGTAAATTTTAAAGTTAGCGATATATAACAAGGTCTGGAGACACATCCATTTAAAACATATCCTTACCTGCAACGCTGCCTTTGCCGCCAGCCTTGTCATAATCCTTTAAATAGTAATAAAATACAGTAACAATACACATTTTGACTATGTTGTGCATGTACTAGCTTCAACTTTTCAAAACATAAATCCTATACATTAATTTCTAAGATCAAGATCCATTTGTTATAAAGCGGACATTAAGTGAAAGAAAATAATGTATACATTTTATCTTTAAAATTAAAAAGATACTTATACACAGAACGATTGAAGTAATTTCTATATATTTATATCTCGGTGCGACAGATGTAAACCAATATCAACAGATAAATATATGCACACTACCTCTAGGAGGTCCCAGTATTCAATGTCCGCTCTTGACAATCGATGTTGCCCGTAACATTCTCCGCCTTTACAGGGCACACCCTTTTCTGATTTGATGATGCTCAGCAGCTGTACTGGGGTGTCATATGGACTCAAGTGGAATTTGCAGTGCAGTTGGTGTGAGTAATGAAAATGTTGTTGGTTAGACATTTGCAACACTTCCTCGAGAATGCGTTCAATGGTTAGCTTGACACATTTTCCAGAATCTGCAGGGAGCTGGGATTCTATGGGACTGAAAACTGTCACCGCTATTGTGGACCTCTCTGCATGCATGGACAAGATCATTTTGCTAAGATCGTCGACCTCGAAACATCCAAAACCCATATAAAGACAGTCTGTCGCAGACTTGCTATCTTTCTCAAAGCTTCGTCCTGACAATGGTGATGTTTTATATGTATTCAGAACCCGGGCAAGTATTCTTTGGAACAGTTCATATGGTACGAAAACGTCCTCAAATACCAAGCACAATGTTTTTGAGACAGCCAGATTTCTGCATATGAGCAAATTGACTTTGTCGGTAAGCCCGTCAATGTTTTGCAGCTCCAAAAGTTTGCTGGGAACGGTATACGTCTCGCTCAAGTATACAACTTTTGCAGCGGTTTTCGACAGCAGTACTTTCACTATCAGTCCAAATTTTTCCATCAAAGCCAAGAGGACGGATCTGAAGGGAGCAAAATCTTCGTTCTTTTTCATACTGAGAAGACATTCAATCAAATTCTGATTCAACTCGCCTTTTGTTTTGTACAACTCCAAATCTCGGTTCAACCGGAGGTCGTCCTTTGGGAGAAACTCGTCATCAGTAATCAGGATGCTGAAGAAATCAGCAAGCCATTGAGGATCAATGATGACATAATCGTATTCCCGGAAATATATCACAGACCTTGTACAATGGAGGAACCTGAAAAAATATGATTATTTTACTTGAGTTTAGCTTATTATCACAATTATCTGATTCATAGTTGTTGGAAACCTGAAACAATCTACAGGATACAGGAGTTGGAGACATTCCCACAAATTGTTCTAGCTATGAAAAGACAAAAGACACTTACCAGTCAACCAGTAATTAGTAAAGAGTAATATTTAGTGAATTATTAAGATACGTTACGTTATGGTAGTCATACTCACTCCAGGACAAGTTTTATCTCATCCTCATCCATCAAGGGAGCCAAAGATCTTTTGTTCATTTCAATCACCTCTGACAGTGGCAGGATTCTTGTTCCCTTTTCTCTAGCTTGAAATAAATCCAATTCAAACTTTAACCATGTAGTGGGAAGTTCTCTTTCCCACTGATCCTGGTGCTCCGCTGCTTCTGTGATAAATCCTCGCAATATTTCTAGATCTCTATCGTCATTGCCGAGGCTGTTATCGACGGTACAGAATCTCACAAAATGGAAAGGTGCAAGTTCTGGGAATTTTGTGATGCTTTCCCTAATTTCCATTATCTGTTTGTTATAGTCCTTCAAATAAAAGTTTAAATATTTTCACATTACATATCACCATAGTTACAAGAGGTCAATGTCAAATTGATAATGATTGTTAGCAATACTTCTTTATGATATCAGAAGGGATGTCGTAGTTTGTGTGTGTGTGTTTTTTTCCCCACGCATCATTGTAAATGTTGCGCCCCATTCTGTTGTTCATTGGTGTATTCATGCAAAATGTACATTGTTGTACTTTGTTGAAACTCCAATATTCCGATGACGTCACATTGATTACAGGTTCCGCGTTGTGGCTGCACTGTCTGACATGAATGCTACATTTAGCAGTTTGCAGTGTTTTTGTCAGTTTTCGATGTTTTAATTGATGCGATATAGTGCAGCAACATCAAATAACATAACCTAGAGATAACGTTTAACGAGAAACGGTAAGTTAAGCGTTAGAATTCTACTTTCACTTTGTCACAGCATTCCTGATTGAAGCAGGGATCGACTGTCATGGCATCGATGAAGGCCGTGGTTTGAGCAAAATATTAAACGTATAAACTTGTACGTATAACTATAAACGTTCTATATAATACAGTATGTTTTTGAAAAATAACTGCAAATAATACATTTAGCTAATTACGATTCATTGCATTCGTGTAGTGATTCTTGTTCGTTTCTATGCCGGCTTTCTACAATAAAAACACTGAAAAGTTCTAAAATCGGGACACTAACATAAATACGGATCGTAGTTTTTTAAAAAGTGCAACCTTGTATCAAACTTTAAAAAATATGAAATGAGATATTTTGGATAGGAAATTAACTCATTGATGTAGATTTTGCTGTGCACCTGAATGATTTCCGTGATAAATAGGGGGATAGTTTGATTATAAAGCCAAAAACGCTGTAGTTTGGCCTTTCACCAACAATAAATCAACGTTTTTGAAGGGAATCGTTAAAATCAATCAGATGCATAGGACTTTTCAGACGCATATAGATATACCCTTTCCATTGATTCAAGATACCTCGTTGAAAAGAGTGATTTAGATGTTGCAGTTTGCAAAAATCTATAACGGTGTTAATGTTACCGCATTTACCAGTCACGTAGCCTAACTAAATATGCCAGTGATGGCCGTCGTTATACAGAGGATAATGTGTACTTTCATTTGAAATGCTTATTGAGGTCTTACATCATTGTAGATAAGGAAATGAAGACAAGGAAAGGGAAAAAATAGTCTCGAAGTTAAGGTGCTAATATAATGGAGGACAGCATTAACAGTGATGCGCAAAAGCAGTGTTGGATTGTGGTTGAAATGTGATAAGTGTGCGGAACTAACTTCTGTTGCCAACTAACACCATGACTCCATGAACATGTGAACTATTATTCAGAACTACATTATGTACTTTATTCTTTACCTTCACTTCAGGAATATTTCGTTTATCAAGCTATGTCACAATCCTAAGCTTTCTCATTTCGCGCTAATTTAAGCCTTGTTATTTGACATCCACGATCACAAGTTTAAGTTTAACGCATTATTAAGTACCTTGCGGAGAACCCTGTGAAACGCTTACAGCGAAGACTTATTATTGATACTGGTATGGATGTTTCCACGTACGTGTCAACCTGCGAAATCTACTGATGTTTTACT
Organism: Pecten maximus; assembly: GCF_902652985.1. Taxonomy (NCBI): domain Eukaryota; kingdom Metazoa; phylum Mollusca; class Bivalvia; order Pectinida; family Pectinidae; genus Pecten; species Pecten maximus. The sequence continues at coordinate 36,847,069 of NC_047028.1, read as the reverse complement.
GGAGGTTTTCTCCAAAGTAGTTTACGAGAGTGGCGATTAATATGAATGGTGAACATTTTGCACCATAAAAGACTAAGTTATGAGTGGGCGAGTCGCTCAATCAGAAGCAAGGCGTGGCACCCAATCATCCGCTTTATGTATTCCAATGATCTATCAAGCTATGCCCTCAGTGTGTCATGGTATGACCTGACGTACTCGGAATTCTCGAGTCATTTACGAATCACCAATTCATAATTTTGTATCAAACTATTGACCCAAAAACCATGTCGTCGCTATAACATTTAATTAAATGTCAAATGTTAAAATACAGTGACATCGCAACATATCACAGGGTGATATTTGATCTCATGCTGCATGTGTTTCATTTGCGTAATATACAATATGGCGGATAATGCACACTTGTGACGTCACAGCTAGATAGGTCACTATCTTGGACGAAAGACATTCGCATACAGGTGTGCATCCACGATCTTCACAGTACTTTTACAACTTTATCTATCTAATAATTACTAACCATAACAAAAATCATCCAGGGTACACTTTAACTTAACTAATTACTGCCCTACACATGTGCAACAATTCGTGGTATGGTAATTGATTTCCATGGCCTTAGAATAAATAGGGTTCGTATACGCTTTATATTGCTAAATTTTGAAATTGATACTTAATCGTAAGCAATTGGTTTCTCTTTCAGTTATTAATTAGCAATCTTGTGGTTAAGTGTCTAAAAGTATGTGGTATCATTATAAATTATATCAATACATAGGTTTTTACTTGCTCGATAAATAATCGTTTGTTAGGCAAACAATGCTTTATAAATACGAACGTTGGAGAGCATGTTTCGTGCAATCAAACATTCAAATCACTTACCTTGGATGTTTTCTTTAACTCATCAAGAAATGTCCCAACGAAAATAAGCGGAGGTGCTTGTATTTTTTGTGTACTGACGTTCGGGGAACTTAATTCACCTGTTAAAAATGTGCCAATCAATCGGATCCATTTCTTTAGTCGATCTGTTTTGGAAAGGGATGTTAAAAAATCTAAGTACAGCAATGGAAGATTATTCTAATATGCACCATGACCATATCGCACGAGGTTGTAGGAAAGAGATATTTTATTTACATGCATATCAAATATGTTATAGCATTTCACAAAATATATAGGTACTACACCACTAGTTCAATTAAAAACAAAAACAAAAAACAAAAACAAATACAAAAAAAAAAAAATCTTGTTCACTCTAAATGTTGTTTTGTTTTCATGTATATCGTTTGAAAACAATATCTTTGTTATCTTATTATTGTTGGATAATCTTGTTATATGTTGTATGTCATTTTTATGCCATTCGATAGCAACGATACGAAATAGAAATAATGATACTTTACAAGGGCTTGATAATAAACTTACCAGTTTCTAGCTTGTCTTTGAGAAAATCTGTGAGTCTGAAGATTAGCAGGTACACGCCGTGGGACGAAATGAATATGTTGTGTGAAGCCTGAAATGACATATGTCCGCCCATATCCCACAGGGACAGGAACGTGTATTCGGCACCACTATGACGTGAAGCCTGTGTGACAGCCATTGCCTCCAATAATTCTCTCCGGGAAGGTCTTGTTGATAAACTTAAGGACTCCATTTCGCTGGTTTCTGACTCTACGAAAATATACTAACGGTTTCAGTAGCTTTGTCTCTATTGTTTCTCTTTCTTGTCTTATTTACATAGCTACGAAGAATATATTACTAAAATGCTAAGCCGTATGCGTAAGATAATTATATATCATTGTGCTAATGTACATGTATTAAGTTTAGCATTTAGCTGTCTAAAACAACTTTAACCTTTAAATAACTTACCTGTTGGTACACCAGCTTCTTTTCCTGACGTTTCTGTTTTCTTCATCACTGCTCCCATGCGTGATTCTATCACTTTATCAAGCGAACGACGATCCGTGAGTTGCCATTGTTTAAATTCCTGATTGATTGATAACCACGCGGGATAGACAACAGCTCCCTCGGTCGGATTTCTCGAGCGGAGGTCGATATCTTCATTCTTAAGACGAAGACATACTGTAGTTTTGCCGGCTGCCTCTCGGCCGGTAAAAACTACGCGTACGTGACGATATTTTTCCGTTTGTCCCTTAAAAAGCGCCAAATATTTGTTGTAGGAACCTGTTCATATGGAAACAAAAGGGCATTTTCAACAAAACATCGTCATATGTTGTGAAACGTTTTTTTATGAAATGATTACCCTGTTTAAAATCTTTTGGCGACATTTATTTCGATCTCTTCAGACTAATACCCGAAATATGTGATTTATACTTATAATAAATTCATAATAATATAGATATCATTTTTGCTAAATATTATAGAGAATGTACATAAATTCCAATAAACGTTTGAGGCAATGTTTATTTTAATGAATGTCTGAATCATATCCGCTATTCCGAGTCGTCTGACCACAGCCATATTTCGATTATAGGTACAGCGCTTGTTGGAGAATTTTTTATCCACAAACGTATATGTGATATATACGTCTCTGTGTTATCGGAGGTAGGAAAGTATCACAACACCGCTTAATTAAGATGAACAGGGGAATTGGTTGATTTGTGGAATGCCAATTGAAAATTCAAATAGTGTTTTCCAAGAAAAGCTAGTGAATACGCCACCGATGAGATCTGAAAGACTGGGTCTAACATGAAAACATTTTTGAAAAATGCACATGCTTACGGTCTATGCCAGATACATTATACTTAAGCATTGAACTGCTTTCAGTTGGCGCTTCATTAAATTTGCCTTTGTCCAGTTGGCATTCATCAGCCCATAACTTCCAACTGAATGCAGTTCAATGCTTTTATGTACATTTGACAACGATTTTTAAAGACTATATCCAGGAATTTTGCTTCGACGATGAATGAACAAATTATTATCGTCAAAGACGGAACAACCTTTTCAACAGCAATCTTTCGTTATCACTGACGTGACAATTACGACGTCACTATAAAAATGACGTCATAATAACGATTTGGAAGTTATGGACTCGTAACTTCAAGTGAGCTTGGTAAAGTTATATAGTTGGGCTGCAGTGTAAATGTAAAAATATTTAAATAACACACACACAAGTGAAACAATGATACTTACGGCCTATGCCAGATTCAGTAATAGCCAGGCGAATATGTAAAGTAAAACAAAAACAACATGAGTTTCAATTGCTACCCGTATTTGAAAATTGACAATATCCGTTGTAAACGTACAATTCTACATGTTCACAGTCACTTCATTTATGCAATTATGCAATGTCACAGATTTTTTTCGCCAAATAATACCGGCATATTTAAATGATTAACAGTATTGTCGTGTGAAAACACCGATTACTAAAATACTGTTGCTATTTTTAGTTCACTTATCAATTTCAGGTGTTAACCTCTCTTGCTAGAATTTTCCAGATTCAAGTTAACATTGCATTTTGTCATGGTTCGTTATTTAGTATCATATATTTAAAAAAAAAAAACATGCTGAACTTACATGATACATATTGAGGTAGTATTTCACTTTGTTCGAGTCAATACTGTATTTGACTACATTCGAGTATCATTAAGATCGTTTATAAACATCATTTCATTACCATATAGGATATAATTATGAATATACCTGTTTCTTTTATCGCAACACTAAATCGTATGGTAGTGATAAATATATGTAAGAATATACAAATTGTTAATAGTAAAAGGGAATCAAATGTTTACTTACCACCTATTTTCATGTTCAGTTATAGGAATGTGAATATGAAAAAAAAATAAGATAAAATCACTTTACAATATTTTATAAAAGAAACCCTATACCACCACTTTCAAAACAATTGTAAAACCAGTCTTTCATATTGACAGAAAGGAACTACCTAACATTTAGACTGTTTATTAAGATCGCAAAATGACAAAAGTACATAATTATGCTTTCCTGTTAAGTAAATATTTGGATAATCACGTTATTTACCCAAATGAAAATACACAATAGAACGATATGATATTTTCCAAGGATTATGTAGCTTGTGGTTTTCCAGGATTGATTGATAGCGTTAAAAACACCATATGAACTTGGGAGAGTATCATGTAATTATAAATTCTTTGCTTTGTACACCATTGAAGAAAAACAAAAAAACACAAAAGAAGCTTAATAAAAATAATGTCATTCATATGCAAACACGTGCCTAGGTCCTTGTATTGGTTGTACAATTTGCACATGATGATTATTTTTATTTATTTTTTTATTTTTCATTTTTCCAATTTTACTGATACATAAAGGATCATCATCATCTTCCAGTCAACTCATCAACAACATATTACCATATATGAGATGATCATCATCATATGATAGATACCATTTCATATACATGTGTATCATAGTAGCATCATTTAACACTCTTTATACAATCGTTATCATCATCATCAACAGCATCATCATTATCCAACACATTTATCAACCGGATCTATCATATAATAATCATATTTCATTTTTGATAAATCATCATCATCATCATCATCATCATCATCATCCGATCACCTACTAGCATCATGTACCAGAAAATTAATTAATTATCACATTAAAACAATCAACATCATCATCATAATTATCATCATCATTGATCAGTCATACCATCGATTATTATCAGTTCAATTGATTTCATATTTGTAAACCAAAAGAACAGGGTAAAAAACCTACTAATGCCAGATTATAGACAAATAACTACAGTACACAGACAGACAGACAGACAGACAGACAGACAGACAGACAGACAGGACTATTGGTTTCTGAACTCAACTCACGATGTTATGAAATTATGAATAAATAATTTACACGAAAAAATAGAGTCAGACATATATTTCAAACCCAGGAGACAACTGTCAATATCATTTACAAAGCAATAAGTTTTTCCCATTTTTTCCATTCCTTTTTAAACTTTTCCCTATAAGTATCTCCTTTTGTATTCGCTATAACTAACTTTTTGTATACTATGGTAGTCCTTAATTGAGTTAATATATATAGTGTTTAATTATCATGAGTATTTCGTTATCAATTTTACCATTCACATTCTGTGTAAGGAATCCAAAAAGATAAGATTCTTTATTAAAATCAAAAGGAATAATGAGTGCATCTAAAATATTTTCAAAACTAAGATGAAGTTTCTGGACCTCTTGACATTCTCATAAAATATGGATAATGGTTTCAATCTCGGAATTGCGAAGTGTACACATGGGAGATATAGCTATTCGAGTTTTAAATAAGAATGAATTTGTTGTTAGAATATGGTCTTTTATTCTGTACTGGACCACTGAAATTTTGCGTTAGTAGTTATAGCAAAAGGAAGCTTAAATATCTGTTGCGTAGAGAAGTTACTAAAATCAAAGACTCTATTTCATTTCCTCTGACCTGATGAAATTAGATTATTTTTTAACGGGATACTATATAAAAAACAACTTTAGACTGTTTAAAGAATGGTTCCATGTTAAAAGGAATAAAGGGACATATCTCCATTTCAATTTAGGAAAATCTAGATTAGAGAAAATTTGTCTGTATTTGATAGATTTCCGTAAGCTTGTGAAAGTACATGATGAATATTAATATTAATTGTAGTGGAAGAAGCTTTCATAATCGTAAATCAAGATATTAGTAATAATGACGACACTTCAAATCGTTAATGCTGATGTTAACAATAAAGAATAAATACGTAACAAAAAGTGTTGTAAATATGCTACCTTCTGTATAAATAAGACAACATAAATTTTAAAATTTCCAAATCGTACACTTTAGAAATAGCAAAATTGATACTTACGTTCTGTTATCAGGTTCAGAGGAGTGGACATGGAAAGCAAACGGGAATAACGTTTCAAGTAATACAGTACATGTATAACCCATTATTTTGGCTAAACCTAGATCTTCCGATTAAAGAAAATGTAATAATATTAACGCAATATAAATTATTCGAGTACTCGGACCAGCATATTTCTTCGGATATGAGAGCAATTGGCATTTTGGAGGGTTTCAGCGGAGGACACATTGACGATATCAGCAGCCTGATATAGGTACTAAAGTTCCTTCTTAACTCAGTGTATTGGTCTGTCAGTTGCGGAGCTACAGATCTAGATATACGTGTGTGTGTTCATGCATTGTCGATACTTTCAGACAAATCTTCCTGCATTGCGTATATAGCATCTTTTCAATAAACTTGTGTGCATAGTTTATATGTTTTGCAGCAGATTTATGCACGGAACGAAATAACTGTGATTGAACATTCAAAACATATATTTAACATGCCATTATTTTGTTATGTCTTCGATCTCATAAATCTCTCCAACGCCAAACAACATGATACTGAATAGATTCATTTGCTGGCGCCTGAACATCTATAAATACCTAACAGATACGGAAAATATTTCTTGATGCACACTTGTCTGTCAATATTGTTGTCGAAGGGACCTCGTACATCAACAGTAATGTAAACAGGCATGCATGCTGCCTGCGGAACGGTAGCATTGTAACGGGAATGGATTTCGCGAATTATGTACATTTGTTTTAGAGTTGTGTCCCTTAGTAGAAGAATGTATTTATGTATGTATGAGAATATTTTGTTGAACTATAGTTGAATTATTTTAAGTGTGAATCTATGTGTTCAGAATGTAAAGTATATTTAGTATGAGAGTATATGTATTCATACTCCACTTCTAAATTGTCCTTATACTACACAGGAGCCATTGGCTGGTTACTTTCCGTATGATCTGCAGTTCGTGGTTTGGAGTAATAGCTGTATTATAGTGTGTCAGTTGGTGTTATTCTGTGGTACTGTAAATATTCATTGTTGCTAGCTGTCGTATATTAGCAATTGTTGAAAACATACAGTACCGTATCTAATTCTTGGGGTTTTATATGTTCAAAACAATAGTATAATTAAGAACCTGGGTTGTATGTACAACGAACCACTACAGCATCATGTTAGATGCAAGAATTATTGCATTTGTTAGATTTTAAAATGCTTTGTTTTACATATTTCAAAATAAAATCGAAATAGAATAGATCTTATCCGTATAAGGCAGTGCTTATTTTGACGATTGCCTACATCTTGATCTGCTGTTTCGCAAGTCGTCTGACCACAGCCATATTTTGATTAGGTACAGCGCTTGTTTGAGAGATCAGCAGCCGCTATATTCAATGACCCCACACGTATTGCCATTGATACAAAGCCATACATCTTTATTTAGATCACATCTTTTTATCGTAAACCTAAAGTAAAATTAACCGTTAAAACCTTCAAAACCATTGTTTATGCTAGCTATGACGAATTTATATCGGTTATTTATTGCGTAGATTTATATAAAAAAATCAATGCGCCGCCGTCATTCATTTTCAATATTTTGATTAATCTCACTATTTAAATGATGTGTTCTTAAGTCCAAACTAGTCACCATCTACCTTATTGTATTGTAAAGTTTCGCGCGTCTGTATAACTAATGTGTCGGAATTCCCGTATTTTCAATCATAAAAAGAATAGAATTATTACTTACGTTCTGTTGTCAGGTTTAGTATTTGGCAGGCGGATATGAAAAAGATAATAAAATTGCCTTACACTATTTTATAAATATATACATATGTTGTATATAATGAGAAACCTTTTAATCACAATTATACATGATGTCAGGATTTAAGTCTATATTAGTATGCTTTTCTTGATTTAAGACCCTTTAACTTTACAAAATATAGTTCGAATCTTATCTAATACAAGACATGCTTCAATGATATATTTGTTAACTATCACCGTTTAAATGTATCGTAATTGTGTTTATCCTATTTATAACTAATAGTAATGTTCAAAAGTTCAAACTGTAAAACCAAAATCATCGCTTACCAACTGTTGTCATGTCCAGTGATGGAAAGGAAAATATGAAAAAAAATTATAAACATATTACTTTTCAATATAATGTAAATACTATATAACGATTATTTCGAAACAATTATTTCTTGGGTTTATATCCCAATAGTATAATATGTTTAAATGAAAATACCAGGTATATGGTGAATGTATCATGTTGCATGATACTAATAGTGGGTTCTGATCGCAATATCGCAAAAATATACAACAATACCTCCTCATAAGTTAAGAACACATGAACCTTTACAATTCGGAAGAAAGGCAATCACTCAGCTTTCTCTGACAAAAAGATAGCATTATGTGACAGATGTGGTATTTCCGAGGTTTTGATAACTAGATAACAACACAATAAACATAGTAAAATTACAAAACAATAACCAATTTCTTTTTAAATTATCTGTGTTGTACACCGTTGAATACATTATCATTGCATTCACGCTAACCGGTAATATGCAAATAGTCAAACAAAATAATCGAAAGTAATGGTATAAATTACTAACATTTCTTTTTCAATAAATTGACCATAGATTTTCTTCAAGAAAAAAGAAAAGAAAAAAGACATCCTATCTAAAATAAATAAGGCATTTTCCGTCGTAGAAAATTGAGGATCTACAATTTACATACTAAAACTCTAAATGCTGATGTTCACAATGAAGAAGAAATGGATACTGTACAGTTGTGATACTTCATGGGGTGAATATTTCGCTGTTGTGTCAAAAGGACCTTGTTTTCGGGTATCAAATAATGCACACTCAAGTCTTGTAGAATATGTCATCCATTTAATGAATCTAATCAAAATTTATATATTACTGCGATTAAAACGAAATCAAAGTTTCGCAAATATTATCAATTATGCAGTAAGAAACAGTCCTTATGCTATTGATTTTTGTTATCGTAAAATCGTAGGGAATTACAGTAGAAATGTTTAAAATCACGGAAGAAGGTTAAGAAAGATATTTTGTAATGATAACTAAACTACAGTTGAAACTTTCAAATCATGGAAGGTCAACATTATTTATGGTAACTATGTCGAATTGATATTCAGTGTACATATGTTTTGAATTATATATAAACACAGTAGTCGTTCATGATAGCAATTTGTGTTTAAGTTGAAAAAGAGCCAGTATATAATTTGTTATGTAATTATAGACCTTTAGTATGCATATTTATACATCCTTCTTTTCTTTTATCATTACTAATAGAAAGTGTAGAGAAGCAAAACTTCTAAAAGCTTTCTGTTTATAGATCAATGACCTTCACTTTTCTCCAGTGAAATACTTTCTAATACAAAAGAACAAAATTATTACTTACCAACTGTAGGTTCAGTAACAGAACGGCAGATATGAAAAAAAATTACGTTTCAAACCAATGTAAAAAAAAGATATTTTAGATAACGTTCAGATGTTTTGAGTTAGTTACATGATTATGTGCAAATACATATATCAAAATTATGCATTCTTGTCTACTCCCGACACAATGACATGCGTAAAAAATCATTAAATGAACGGGCCAGATAAAGAGGAAATTTTGCATGCTGCATAAATAATAACGGTATGAAAATTCGCATCATTAACAGACGAAAAGTTATATGGCCCATATGCCTAAAATAACACTTGTATAATATAATTACTAGTTTTCTAGTTTTTTATCATTACGATATCAACATGTTTCCTTATATAGCCTTCATGTTTGATTATCTAATGATTGTGTGACAATAGATACATGTAGTGTACATACAATTTTCATTTACCGGGTTATGCAAATAACTTTTTTGAGCAATATGAGATAAATGTATCTTTTATGAAATATTGATAATTAATATGCAAAGAACATGTATGCTCAGGTGCTCTAGAAATTGCCCTGGCTAATACATTAATTAGAAAAATTGCTCCTATACACACATTTTCTCCAGTGAAATACTTTCAGGTGTCGCCTTTGTAGTACAAAAAGAACAAAATTATTACTTACCAACTGTAGGTTCAGTAACAGAACGGCAGATATGAAAAACAATAAAATTTTAAAAAATCACGTTTCAAAACAAACGTAATTTTTTTTTATTATTTTAGATAACGTTCAGATGTTTTGAATTAGTTACATGTTAATGTACAAATACATATATCAAAATTATGCATTCTTGTCTACTCAGACACAATGACATGCATAAAAATCATTAAATGAACGGGCCAGATATAGAGGAAATTGTGCATGCTGCATAAATAATTACGGTATCAAAATTCGCATCATTTAGGTCGTTAATGTTGGTCATTAATGACAAATAGAACAAAAATGCTATCTTGATAAGAAAACAAAGACGTTTGCATTTTAGAAATTTTTATATAATCACGCAGAATATTCTGACAGAAAAAAAATACAAATAATGTGATAGATGATATTTGCCTAGGTTTTGATACATGTAATACTACAAGTTTATGAGGATATTAGATAATAACGTTATAAAAAATAATACTATCGTGATTGGTCACATTTGTATAAATTACCTGTGTTGAATGTCATTGAAAATATGCTTCACAGTGTACAAAATGCATAAATATTAAACTATCTATAAAGAGGAAGAAGACTATCGGCTCCCACGTCTTCATAGCATGTCGATCACAAACATTGGAATTTAGTAACGGTTTGGTATTGTATTCTTTAATATCCTATTAACAACTAGAACAACTCACTCCTTGTTTAATAATAAGAATAAGAAAACTTTTTTATAATCCATGAATGCCGTCAACATAACTAAAGCTGCAAAGATTGAATATTTATCTTATATATATGTATCTGTTATAATTTGGAAATACTCAAAATTAATTATCTACGTTTTAGTATTGTATTGTAATATGTGTACATAGATATTATGTAATAACAAGGCTGGAAATGATACTTACGTTCTGTTATCAGGATCACCAATGGTCAAACAATTATGAAAATAAAAGATTATCTTAAGACATTATCACAATATATATACCTCAAATATATACAAAATATATTCCATTGAAAATAAAAGATTGAAACAACATACGTGTAGATGCTTGTAATAGATGGTAAAGTTTGTTATTTAGTAAATTGCTACTTAAACCTTCAAATTCATTGAAGTAGGTCAACATTGCTAATGCTAGCCAAGGAAAATTCCATACGGATATAGAAATTGCATTTTACATCAATACAGTTGCCGCTTATTTTAAAATATTCTGTGAATTTATATCAGGAAGAGCTGTTTCAACTTAAAATATTTTTATCGACATTTTGCATTAAAATGTGCGTTATATATAAATATATCTGAAGTGTAGGACTATACATACAGTAAATAATCGCAAAAACATACGTACTTGCTGTTGTCAGGTTCAGTAATCACCAAGCCAATATGAAAAATAAAAGTAAAAAAAAAAAAAAAAAACGTTTTCATTCATTGAACGTAATAGAGTTAAACCTCTTATTCTAGAAGAAGTATTCTAAAACACTCATTGTAAGCTCACAAGATACGGATACATCGAAATTACAATATGGAAACTATTTTAAACCAAACGTCATATAGACACTTTTTTTAATGACAAAAATATCTTGTGACACAGTACCCCATTTGGTTACTAAAAGAGAAACTGGCTCTAAAAGTATTGTGTGTTCGTTTTGTCATTTTTTCTGCTATGGTGAAAAAAAAATCTAAGTGTATGCCTTACCGCCATTCGTTATATAATTATTATTTTGTAATTTTTCAGAACTTTAACAACATCAAATGAAGAGAGTGTCTATAACTGAATACCTGGGTTACACCGCCTCTTTGAATGCAAATGAAACTGTCAATTTGTTTATTAAGCACTTTTCAATTCAAATTCCCTGAAGTTGATCCATATAAATCATGAAGCTTTCTCATCGTAACATGCAAGCTACTTTGAAATTATATTACTTTCCATGCAAGTTATAACACTTCCCTCATTTAAAAACTGAGAATTGACACTTTAGTGAGTCAATTAAATTTCAGGCTTTATGTCAAAATCTTTTATTTGTCCACGTTCGTCTTTTCTCCCAATCAAGAATAATGTTTTTTGAACTGAAGTTGAGAATGGACAGGAGAATCGGACATCTAGTTACTTCATTGTGATATTATCATCATCATATCATAGAATATTTTAAATAATTTAAAGGACCTATTTCACAAACAATGAAATTTTGCCCAGGACCACATTTAACCAAGACCAGATGTTATCTGAAGCACCCTTAGAGTGACCACTTAAAAGTATAAAAAAAAATTCAAAGGGTCCAAGAGGCCTGTGCTATGGCCAAAATAAACTTGTCAATCAGAGGTGTATGACTAGGTTCACTTTTTCATCTAAACACTCAATATCTTATTTGATCAAATGATCTTATTTTCTGAAGAGCATGATTTACTGCAAATGTTGATCCTACATACTGTAAAAGTGGATATTTTCGCGTGTGGAAATTTTCGCTTAGCCAGCTTCCAAAGTGTTCGCGGTGTGGATATTTTCGCGCCGTCAAGATATTTTTGCGCTAACTTGTATCTTTTATATTTAGTATTTTTATGTGTTAATATATTCGCGTGTGGAAATTTTCGCGGAGATTTACTGATAGCGAAATAAGCGAAAATTTCCACACCGCGAATATTTCCACTTTTACAGTAGTTAGCTTAACACCGCACAATACAAATTTAGCAGTTTTAAGAAGAAAAAAACTTTTTTTTTAGCTGTTTTTAATTGTTTGCGGACATAATACACCCACTTCCAGTTCTTGTGTACCAGAAACGTTTTGGCACATTATATTTGCTTATCTTATTGAAAATTTCAAGAAATTTCATGACCGGTAAACTTGTCCTTCAAAACAATATATGCAAGGAGTCAGTATCTCGAATTTGCCATTATCAAATACAATGTTATTCATATGGCTGTTTATTTTTAAATTTATTCTCAGTTTCTCTTTTTTCAAACGATCGCAAAGATATTTAGAGACTTTTGACATTATATTATGCATGGAAACATATTATAACGCCTAGTAAGTGACCTAAAAGGCCTGCACCAGCTATTTGAATACAGGACTTTAATCAAACATGGAAAGTAAATGTATGGCCATTAATCTTGCAATTCATGAATGCCAGTTGAGTGGTAATATACATGCTGGATTGTATGAAATTATTATTTTGGACATAACATTTGCTGAAAGAAGTAACAAATTTATTAAACTTTGTGACTATTAAAATTGTCAATGAAAATGATTTTTGAATGAAGCTAAATCTCTTAATTTGCGTTGAGTGGATATGACGGTTACATTAAGGGAAATGTCATATTCATTCTCATGACTATATCAACATATATATTTGATTAAATACACTACCTGTAATAATATATACGTAAGAAATCGACAAAAATAAATAATCAACTCTTGTCAAATATTTTTGATTGTTATACATCTAGATGTCTAAATAATTGATAACCACAATCAGTATGTAATTCTATGTTCATAGGCGCACATCCTGATAAATAATTCCAAATTGTAAAATACGATTTAAGAATTGTGGTAAAACAGAAAAATCATTCAGGAACTTATATTATTCGCAAAACGCTTGGCTGAAAAATGTCCTGACAAAAGATGGCTTGTTGGAAGGAGATGGCAGTAAAATCTGCAAGAAATGTGACACTCAATATTTGAGGAAAAGACCACATCCTGAAGACGATGGTGATTATAGTCAGACATCCACATCGAGTAGTAGATTGATGGGCAATACAACTGATGAGAATTCGAAACCCCCGACAAAGAGTACACCAATACAGTCTCCTGAATATCACTGAATTCAAGTATGGTTCATCTTCTCATCTTAAATGTCTATACGCTTACGGTATAAAGACATTTGTTACTGTACCAAAGACCGTCCGCCATATTTTGCTGTTCCAGAAACCTCTGTGGTTTCCTCCTGATACACGTATTTTCAATGACCACCTCATTGGTAATTACTTGCATCCTGGTTCTGAGGTATCTATGACCGATAGACAACCAATTCAAACTAAACTAGGGGAAATATCAGTACAGGTAAACAATGCTCTCTTTGAGATAAGTTTATCAAAACTCTCCGAATCAACATTATCTAGATAATTTCACAAAGTTGTTGATGTTTTGAACACAACCATTGTGCCAGAATACCTTGACACAGCGCATCTTACACATGACGAAGCGCTGTTATACAACACAGTTTTTACAGGGACATTTTATAATGACAAGGTAATCCTTATCTTAGATAGTGCATACATTTATGTGCATAAAGCAGTCATCAAGAGTTCCAACGGACATCCTACGGAGGACAGAAAAAAATCAGTTACCTGAAGTTCATATCAATTGTATTACCTGATGGCTACGTACTACATACAGTTAGTCCTTACTTTGACAGCATCAATTATGCATCTACATGTATCACCAAATTGATCATGAAGATTTTGGATATTCTGAAATAATGGTTACATGAAAAAGACAACATTATTGTTGACAGTGGTTTCAGGGACGAGCTAGATCTCCTTGCCCAGTTGGGTTATGATGCTAAAATGCCCTTCTTCCTGGTAAGTCACAACCGGATCCCCATCAAGCTAAAGAAATGGATTCAATTAAAAGATAGATTGACTTCAAATCATCAATCATCGGGAAACTTGTTGGTATTGTAACTAATCTGAATCGTTGCAGATGGCCTATATATGTTTCAAACCCTCAGCGTGAGTAGCGCGACATTCAAATGGCAACTCGCATGACGTCTCTTTTGCAAAGAGGCAATGCCCTTGCAAAGCAGTAAGCAGGTGATCCAAACTTCACACGTAGAGCCAAAAGTGAATGGCAGAAACTTGAAGCTTCAAACATACAGTATAATGAAATATGGGTGTACCAGCATGCTAATGATATACGAGGTCAGATTCATTCACGCCACAATACCAAGTTTGCATCCAATATGAAATGAATAGAATGGAAGATCCAATCAAGGTATATTATTGTCTTTGTTCTTCAGGAAAACGGTCATCAGGTATGTGCGCTCATGTTGCATCGATGCTGTACAATCTGAGTTATTATATGTATTGGTTCGTGGGCAAAATTCTATTGTTCGTGAAAGAGGTCCTTTATCATTATTACAAAATCACATATATTTGTGGAGGAATTTCGAAGAAAGCCAGTATTATGGATATTGCGAAATGAACATCAGTACGCCACTTGTTATAATGCAAACAAGCCCTTGCCATTTGATAACAAGCACGCAAATATGTTCTCTTTTTTTTAATATATAAGAAATTTTAACGGAAGTAATTTTTTGATAGCAGCTCTATTCAAGGAACAACATATATTGAAAAATCAATAGATATGTCATCAATGTCCTGAAACTTATACACAAGACAAAGTTTATTTCAAAATTATTAACTGTTGATAGAGGTCTGTATGTATGAGAGACAACGTTCCCAGATTTTTTTTATTGATTGCTGCAATATCCAATTGATGAAGGTACGCTAATTCTACGCTAATTCTACGTGAGATAACTTGAGACTCTGATTTCAGATGGTCCATCCATTTATAGTCTGTTTTTAGTAAATTTCATGATTCGAAATATATCTGTGTGAACCAGTATAGTTTTGTAATAGAACTGGTTGTAAAGTGAAGACAGCTTTCTTAAAAATGACTTATCTTGTTTGAAAAATATAAAACAATTCAAAAAAAGGAAAATTTAGAAGAAGAAAAAAACAAATGACGTAATGTTCTGTGATACTAATTCATAAATACACCTAATATCCAAGTGTATTGTCACTGATGATTGCTGTCGGTCATTGCTTCGGAAAAAGCTGATGTATCATTTGAATTTTCGATTTCTGTTGAAGCCTGAAATTAATTATATAAATTAAAATGTCCCATGCGCAAAACTGTATTTAATTTAGTAAAAGCTCCTTAAACTGGATATTTTAAATATAATTTTAAATCAGTGTTGAAAGGATATTTGTTTTTATCTCAGATTTAGTTTAATGAAGTTTGACAGATATATTCATAAACTGTCCCTGTAATATTATAAATGAAGTGCAAAGAAGAAGATGTCACACATATTTCAACAGGCTTGTATTTGTCAACGTTTAGAAATATAACAGAATTTGTGGAAATATTTATCCTCCACTCACTCCCTGGTACCTCTTGTTTCTATTTATTGTCAGGACTGTTTAAACGGAATTTTACTATCTAATTTAATCATACAACACCATAAACATTGTCTAAATAATTCATTTTATTTTTTATGCATTATATATATTCAATAATATTGAGTCCGGCGAAAATGATTTTTGAAATCCTTTGCCAGCATAGAAGGGACAGGCAGGTGCTTGAATGTTTAAATATGTTTGAAAAACATAAAAATGTGAAAAATAATCTGTTTGAGGTATAACTTCATGAAAACATTTAGACTTAATTAAGTGTTAATCTTTTAAAAAGGTGAGACAGATCTGTGACAAAACTAACAGCAGATATGAAAGACATTCACACAAAAAGAAATAATACCACACATTTTGTATTAACAAAATGTTTTATTAACAAACCAGATAATTGACGATATTTTAGTATATATAAGGTAAATGATTAATACAAATAAAAAACAAACTTACGTGCTGTTATCAGGTGGGTGGGCAGCCAGGTGAATATGAAAGGGGGAAAAACATAACATTTTTTATATGTAGTCATAGAGTAGTCTTCCTTCGTCAGTTGTGTTGCTATATCGTATATTATTTATATCAAATTATTAGCAAAATGTAGTATATGCACGATGCGTTGGTGATCCGAAAATAAAGATTTGAATTTCCTGTCATAGTTGTACTGTGATGAATATTTATAATATGCGTACAATTTGCACCCATGTATGTAAATACATCGCGATGCAGGTATTCATATCATCTTATAGATGCTATGACCATGTCAGAGCATCGGGCTGACCATCAATGCGCCATTAAAACATTATATTTAAGAACGCCGATGTGGCGCAGCGGTATAGGCTGCGGATATTTCTGGCTAGGCGTTTGGGGCCCGTAGATCGTGAGTTCGAGGCCCGGTCAGGGCACGAGTCAAAAAGTTGCCTACCTTTTTCAGTTGTGTTATTATGTCATAATACACAATATAAAGATATGTTTTACCTTAGTCAATAAAATCATTCAAAATCTGCATTGCAAAATTACAACTTTAATAATTCATAACCTGTTTATGATTGTAACTTACATGTGTCTTGGGTTTTTAACCAAGCAGTGTCAATATATACAGTATATAAAACATACATACATATATTCTACATAGGAAATATCGAGTGATGCATCGAATTATACTGTATTAGAGCCTGCTATTTCGACAGTTCAAATATAAATGCATATCTTACACTCTAGGAAAAGATGAAGCTTTGTATTTTAGAAGAAATATAACTCTTCTCGTGGACAAAAGTAAATTAGAATAAGGTGACCGACAAGAAATTTCTCAAGGCTTTAATAGCACTTGGCGTTTTTTATGTTTGTTATTTAGCTGTCTGTTGAATATAAATAATGTGTCGCAAATGAATCCGGTATTTCTGGATGAGATTTACTTATATGAAGTTTTGATCAATGAAGCAATTCACAATCAAAAATAATAATTTGTTTATTGTTTCTCCATTCTAGGAATATTGTAAGTCATAGCAAGAACAAAATTAATACTTACCTACTGTTGACAGGTTCAGGAATAGCCAGAAGAATATGAAAGTGAGAAAATCAACTTTTAAATTCATAGTACTCAAAATGAATAGCGCTCTTATTCCAAACAACGTATTCTTAAACATCCCTTGTGCAATTTTCGATTTTACATATTCACAACCAGTACAAATATGAAAATCATTCTGAACAGATGCAAGAAAAACTTTGTCTGTATTATAAATGAATAAGGTATTCGTTTGTGCTGAGGTAGGGTATAGATGTTGCAGTTTTAACCAATTGTCGAAAAGAAATGTTCTTGTTCTCACTTAAAAGGTCATCTATATAGGAGAATAATGTTGAATTTAAACACGATCAAATATTTTAAAATTTGCACAAAAATAGCCATGTAGTGGTAAGATGTAGCATTGAATAATTCTAAGTCACACAGATGACTATACCTGAAAAATAGCCAATCTGTTATGCTCACACGTGTCTATAAAACAGGGTAGGAGCATCTGTTTGACAGGATTTGACGTGTGTACGTATTAAGACTCGTGTTGTTTTGACCTTGAAATGTAAATAGCGCCTATACTTACACAAATACGGTGATCATAAAAAGAAGTATATTTTTAAGACAAATTGTTAAACTGGTGACTTTTCCAGGTTTGAAATACCTCCTTATATACAATATTTGAGTGAAATTATTTACAACCGCCATTTGCATTTCCAGGTCAAAATAAAAACTGTGAGTATACATGTACATATCATAAAGTGAAATCTGGTCAAACCTATGCTCCTACCCTAGCTTTTTCATTTCCAAATTTCGCAGTGATCCGTGTTATGAAAATATGTTTCGAAATAGAACTGTTGACCATCGACGTTATTTTAAATGTAGAATATGTTATTTCAAATGATCAAAGGACCAAAATATATACTTACTTCCTGTTCTCAGGGTCATTTATGGCCAGGCGAATTAAAAAAAGAAAAGACAAAGAAATATTATTTACAATGTATACATAGCCCAAATACAAATGTACTCCAAAACAAACATCCTTAAACATACATTATAATATTACATTGAATATATTAGAATTATATGTTTCTTGGTTTTATTTCCAGGCATTTCAAAATATGTAATTTGCACTTAATTGACTTGCCAGAGGAATGCAAAAAAACTTGTATGGTGAATATTTATATTTGATAAGTTATTTAGATAGTGCATGTATATGACTAAATGAAAAAGGTATGTTTTGCTCTTTTAAAAATTTCAGTAAGGAAGGAAATTTGCATGTGAAAACAATAAAATCATGTAAATTTTCTACTGACAGAAAAAAAACTTATACCCATCTTTCCCACGTCTTCGTTGTCTCAAACTTTGGGTGTCAATTTGTCATTCTGTTTGGTGTGACATTTTGGAAGGTCTTCTTACATCTGCAGGTACATAGATGTATATACAAAATGTAAAAGAAAAAAAAAATTCCTTGCAATATGAAATATATAGAGAATATTGAATGGCTTCCCATTTAATACAACATATATTTCACAAGTATGACAGAATATCGATATTTTCACGAGTGCGAAGTACGAGTGAAAAATATCGAAATATTCTGTAATACGACTAAATAAATGTTATATTAAACGGGAAACCTTTCAATTTATCTTTTTATTAAATTTTATATATTTGAAAACAAAATTAAAACATCGACAATTAATAGTGTCAGAAAGTGCTGGAATCAGTAACATAATGCATAACGTCATCTCTTCGTGACGTTACTCCACGTCAACTTGACGGCGCTATTCTAAAAGGACTGATCAACACCATTTAAGCGTTTTCTGCTGTTATCGGAGAATATGTGCATGAATAGCTAACGTCAAGTGAGTATTTTGTCAAAACCTAGTCTGAATATTTCAAAAATACAGCAAAATAAACAAATTATCTATCTTCGCTTCGATTGGAAAAATCAGCAAGTTTCAATGTGGTGAATACAAAGGTTCGATTGTATAAGTTTTATTAGTTTGTTAAATTTCTTTATTTCATTGCCAAAAATGCAATAAAAATATGTAATTTTAAAAAAATAAACAAAAAAATCAAGATTTACCGCAAGGCCTTTCTACTTTCATAGGTGTCTTCAGTCGGATTGTTTGTTTATTTGACGCTGCCAGGATACTGTAAAAGTGAAAATGTTCCCGGCGTGGAAATTATTCGCTTATTTCGCGACCATTAAATATCCGCGAAAATATTCACACGCTAATATTTCCACCAAATACCATAAAATACAACACGCAATTTCCTAGTGGTATACCCTACATTTGTATGTCGGCATTCAAGCGTCATTTCGCCCGTGATGTGTAACGTTATCATGGTCGGTCAAGAGACATGCATTGCTATATTAATTTAAGTAATGTGTAAAATGATAGTATTTTATCAAATTTAGTGTTTATTTATTATTGAATTTTCTTCACTTCCCGATAATCGTGATCATTACTACATTAACGTTACTGTACAGATTAATCAACAGCACAGGTTTCATTTGTTACACAGAAGGTAACCCTGGTAAATACTAGCTGCAATATACCGCTCGGCTAGAGAGATCTGTCGATCCCTAGCGGAGGCATGCGATTTAAATTTGATTGATCATGCTCTGTTACAATATTGAAAACATAGTATACATAAGCTATTGCGATTACGAAAGGGCAACTGTAGGTATATATATATATTAGAGAATTAGGTCAAAATATCAATAGATCTGCTTTTAAATTGCCCAGTCGTATCTAATTATCTACCAAACTAATTTGATACCTGCAAATTAACCATCGCTAAATGAGACACATGTGTTTCTTTTGACTGTACACTCATAAATGCTTACCATGTCACTCTGTATGACCGGACCGCCGATCCTTTCAACTTTACCGCGGGCGCCACCTAACGTGGCCTGTCTACTGAGCGTGAGGGAGGAGGTTTACAGGTAATTCCATAATTGGGAATAATTAAGAGATGTTCAGTAGCAAATGAATTATCAAAATACTACATACGTTAAAACTGTCTTTGACAATACACGCATGATTTCTTCATTAGTTTGCTATACAGTACGAGTACTGATATATTATACATAGAACGCTATACATTATGAGTACTGATATATTATACATAGAACGCTATACAGTACGAGTACTGATATATTATACATAGAACGCTATACAGTATGAGTACTGATATATTATACATAGAACGCTATACATTACGAGTACTGATATATTATACATAGAACGCTATACAGTATGAGTACTGATATATTATACATAGAACGCTATACAGTATGAGTACTGATATAGTATACATAGAACGCTATACAGTACGAGTACTGATATATTATACATAGAACGCTATACATTACGAGTACTGATATATTATACATAGAACGCTATACAGTATGAGTACTGATATATTATACATAGAACGCTATACAGTACGAGTACTGATATATTATACATAGAACGCTATACAGTACGAGTACTGATATATTATACATAGAACGCTATACAGTACGAGTACTGATATATTATACATAGAACGCTATACAGTACGAGTACTGATATATTATACATAGAACGCTATACAGTACGAGTACTGATATATTATACATAGAACGCTATACATTATGAGTACTGATATATTATACATAGAACGCTATACATTATGAGTACTGATATATTATACATAGAACGCTATACAGTACGAGTACTGATATATTATACATAGAACGCTATACATTATGAGTACTGATATATTATACATAGAACGCTATACAGTACGAGTACTGATATATTATACATAGAACGCTATACAGTACGAGTACTGATATATTATACATAGAA
This sequence comes from Pecten maximus, assembly GCF_902652985.1. Lineage (NCBI taxonomy): Eukaryota > Metazoa > Mollusca > Bivalvia > Pectinida > Pectinidae > Pecten > Pecten maximus. Next base: position 36,825,610 of record NC_047028.1, on the reverse strand, counting down.
CGCTATACAGTATGAGTACTGATATATTATACATACAACGCTATACATTGTCGGGGCCTAAAATTGCAATCGGCTGTCTAGTGCGTGGTGTATGTATTTTTTTCTGTCTCAGACGTACTGCAATGATCACACATACAAACCATTAATCTATTGAGTATTGGTATTTTTACTGGGCTGATCGACGCGAGCTTTCAATGGAAGTTTCTAACAAAAATGTTACTTTACGTACAAGCCCCGCAAACAGTTTGGAAACTGACTAAGCGAAACTTTCAACGCTTAATTATCCCTTTAAACTTACACGGTTATTTTGGTGCATTGCACCTCAGCGCTTATGTAAGTCTTGATAGAGTACACACTGTAATTGATACGTACCTATCCAAATTCAAGTAAAATTATCTGTGTATGTTTGGTTTTGTTGTACAATTGTATACACTGAATACATCACTAGCCAAGTCAATTGTATGGCTCAAGACACCCCCTCCACACATGGCTTTACCCTAGGATCCAATCAAGGGGGCGGATCCTTCAGGACTCCCGATTTATTTCAAAGTGATATTGCGTCACGGGAACAGATTTTTGTTTTACGACATATCGAGTGTATCCCGTTGGTATATCAATTACAATTACATCTTTTACTTTGATAAACGTTAACCTCGATTATCCGGAAATCCCACTTATACGAAACAATCAGAAACATCCTCGACTTGATCCTCACCAAACGAGATTGACTAAACGGTGAACACTGAAGTTTCAACATTAAAATACAATGTATCTAATACATTCATGCGGTTTTACATATTCATTAACGTTCTATGACGATCCTGGTAATATAAATTCTGTTTGGCGATAGATTGGAAATACGGGGGTCATTACAGGACCATCAGCTAGGGTATCATGATATCGTTAGTCCATCTTTCCCGGAGGTAGTGACAAGTAAAAATGTCTGTCTGACTACATAATTTCTTAATTTACTGAACAAACACAGCTACACAGCTAGAATTTATAAACTTCTATCAACTTGTTTTGATGATATTTTGTTTAAATAATTAGTCAAAACCGTTATTTTTGTACACCACTGGGTGTTGTTGTTTATTTTTAATGGATTAGGATTTCAAACTAAGCATATCACTCTCAATGCTACAACGAAAAATGAAGGAAACTCAATGTTCAACCTTACCTTAGTTTCCAACTGAATCTGTATCGTCTCCCAGCGCTTTTCAGTTGGGCGCCATTTTAGAATCACTCATTTGGTAACGGTGTATGTAGAATAAAGTGTGGTTCGTACCATACTGCGTTTTACCATATATAGCGCCTTGCTTTGCCTCCGCCACGTATATAATACACCTTAACATGACAATACAATAAGTGTTGATTCAAACTATGCTACCGTATATGCAGTCATATATAACAAACAATACATATTACTTTAGTGGTAGATTCTCATCATTGCAATTGCAACAGTGCAGTTTCACAATTTCCACTTGCACTGAATTATCACTAAAAACGAATTTTGAAGTGAAACATAGTTATTATGAGAATAACTGCATGGTGTTTGAATAACGTGTGGAACAAATCGTGTAAATGAAATGAAGACAATATATCCGGGTTTTTTTTCTAGTTTTACTTAAGATTCATCACATTCCTATCACTTTATCTGAATATAAGCTTGCTGAGATTCGAATATTCGTTTATTTGTTTCATAAGCCTCACATGCAATATACTGAAACGAAAAGAACTCTGTCGTTTGTGAAAATTCAAGGTTGGTCTGACCTCATCTCGATATAAAATTTATGGGAAAGGTTGGACAGAAGAATAATGGTTATTGTCAATATCCCGTCCAATTCGAAAAGTTCGTGCAACAATTGCAGGTCGATGGGGACACGGTATTAATGAACCCAGAACGCAGTTTGTTTTGACAGGCGTACCCTTGGATCAACCTGAAATTGTATGAGAGTACTAGACGTATATAAAAGCCATTTTAACAGCCGCGAAGTGGTTCCATATGTTTCAGTAACACTATCATTACATTCTATAATATCTTGTTATTTTTAAGGTAAACCTGACAATTTCTAAATGCGTTTCTTTTTCCTATCATTATAGAAACCCATTGGAAAGTATGTTCGTTTTTCCTAGTTCTGTCGACATGGTGTGCTATAGGTTTCCGAATTTTTTATTTCTGGAATGACAACCGTAGAATTTCCATATACTATCTCAAATATAATGGTGACGTGCGACTATAAAGACCAATTCTATAAAGAGCTATCGTATACAGTCCTACGGAGTGATTTGGGATTCAGTTTTATTTAAATAGAACGTAAGCACTGATCGATCGTGTCTTAATAATAATACAGTAGGTATACAAAAGAATCCTTTATGCCACATTCGTTTCCCATATATAGTACGCGAACAGTGTAATTTGAGCTTTGCTATATAGCTAACGTTTTAGTGGCAAAATATGTCCTCGTTATGTCTATGTAGTAACACTATTCCAGGGGTAATTATTTTAAACTGGAGAGGTAGTTTCTTTCAGTGTAAAGTATTGATAAAAATAGAATACCAACTAACAAACACCATTACGATATCTTTCATTTTTTGATTACTTCAACTAAAGGGAGAAATCCCATAAACATATGTTTAAGTTAAAATTTGATTTCAGACATGCTTACATGCTAGTATAATGGTATTAAGGGAACGAAGATTGAAAATATACAGGGTAATGGTATTAGGTATTGTACCTTACCTAAAACTGGACATGCAATAGCATGGGACTAACTTAACTTATGGTGCAGTTTGATAAATTGCTGTAAGAGTGAAAGAGATATGCTTCAATTCCTTACGACCTTCCTTGACATAGAATGGTCCGAAGATGTGGGCTCCACTGTATGCGAACGGTGGTTCGGGAAACAATCTGTCCGCAGGCAGGTCGGCCATCTTCTGTCCTTGAGTGAATCCTCGCAGCTTGTGACACGTCACGCATTTAGCTATGTAACCGGACGCTGCAAAACTACAGCCGACCATCCAAAATCCATTCGCTCGAATTTCGCCGGTAGTTATACCTCGACCCTGATGCTCGACGTTGGTGGTAATGACGAATCACAAGTTCAGAGACATGATATTTCCTGGGAAGAATAAGAGGGTACTTCGAGTGTGTATCGAATTCGCCTCGTTTAATACGACCACCGACTCGTAGAACTTCGTTTTCATCCAGGAAGGGGTCCAAGCTACTACACAATGAGGACGAGCTCTTAAGACAACCCTTTTGTTTTTAATTACAACCTCGAGTTGACCTTGAAGTCCGCAGAACCTCGACCTCTTCTCGGAAGACAGTTCCATGAGCCAGCTTTCTGATAGCCGCATCGGCCTCATTGCAAATCCTCTACTGAAGCCTTGTCTTCATAAGTAGGCGTGACCTTCCGCAAGGAGGATTCACTTCGGAACCCGAACAGACTTGATCCTTAGTAGTTGCTTAAATTTCAAGAAGCAAAGAGCAACTGCCCTCTTGGCCCTTCGCTAATCTGAAAAGAAATCCAATCTGTCTACAAGAAGGCTTGCCTCAACGCATGCTGACGCAGTTTCAAAACCTTGAACCCTTTTTACTTTCGGATCTTCAGATGACAAGGACGGTTCCAACTGGGCACCATAATTGGCTAGTGGGTCAGTTTCCCTTAGAAAGTGTGGTCCGCTGAACCAGATCGAATGATCGAATCATCAGCTGTTGCATCACGTGATGCTATATCTGCTTGGTTGTCCTCCGAACTTACATGCTTACACTGAGAGAGTTATGTGTGATCGCGGATTTGCTGCACTTGATTGGCCACGAAAACATAATTTATATGCGAGTCATTGGTAATATATCCCAGAACGACACTACTATCCGGCCAGAACCATTCTATGACGTTACTGTAGCCAATCTCCCTGACCAACATCGAACCCATTTGCACCGATACAAGAGCAGCCGCCAGCTCTAATCGTGGGATAGTCATTGGCTTTAACGGAACTACTCTGGTCTTGCCCATGACTAATGCGCAATGAATCCTACAGTCTGTATTGACCAGTGGAGCATAAGAACATTAACTGTATCCCTGTGAACTCGCATCAGAGAACAGAGGCTGTTTCTCTAAAGACAGGTGGCTTCAGACATCTGTTGACCTTCAAGTTCTTCGGATTGTTGAGGTCAAGTCTCCATCGTCTCAATCTCATATTCAGTCTGTTTGATCCTTATACATCTGCTGTAAACCATTTCAGGACGATGTTGAACAAACTGGGAGGTTTGCCGAGTGTGATTGGGGTTGAATAGATAACTGCCTCACACAGAAGACAACAGAACAAACAGTTCATAGGCGCTAAATTCTAATGATAATATTTTGAAGTGACGTGTCTTTGTATTGTTTCTGTGACGTTTTCGTTGCACTGAATGGCAAATCCTCAAATATGGGTGTTATGCGGACATATTAGATCATGGCTATTACAACTGAAATTTATCGATTTGTAAACAGTGAAAACAAATCAAATAAGGATTTTTCCGTGGACAGAGATATCCCAACCCAAGTGTTGGCTGGTCAGCATGAGGCCTGTAAGATTCTATTATTATTATTAATAATATAACAAGCTAATCGGTAAAAAGTGTTTTTGATATATTGATCTAAGGTGTTAAGATACTGTTGTATATATACCCAGTCTCCAATGAAGAATACAAATTATTTGTCTTCCAAGCCAAGTGTGCTATACGTAGTATTCCAAGCAAATACTTTCTTTATTAACAGTGCCTGATCAGTAATCCCGGCAAGCAGTCCCAAGACAGAACTTGATAAAATCTTATAATCATAATCAGCTAATGAGAAATTAACTATATTGTACATCGACTGATAATTATATAAACAGTGGCATTGACCTTTGACCTTAGGGCCTGAAAGGTATTTCAAAGAGACCGCTTTTTCAAGAAGCACGGGATGAAGTCTATTTCAAAGTGCAATCCAAATAACAGTACTATATTGTGCAGCAACCAAACAAGAGGGCCTATGGGCCTGTATCAACTTCGTGCTTCTCTGGACCTCTTGGCTATTGAGAAAAAAATAACATTTTAACATAGTTGACTCCTGCGACCTTTAATATAGATCGATCATTTTAACAAACTTGGTATCACTTTACCCAAGCATGATTAAGGCCAATTATCAGGTCCCTGGGCCTCTTGACTATTCAGAAGATTATGTTTTAAATGTGATGTTGTTTAGATTTTAGATTTTTAATTGTCATCCGGTGACTGGATGCGTCTGTATCTGGTTAGTATTTATAGAAACAATTATTATAGCTCCTACTCCTAGTGGCTAATATTTTGTCTATAAATACCAACCATATGTAGACGCCTGTGCAGCCACAAGGAATCATTATTATTCATGTTTCCTATTATCCTAATGGATTCCAGTTTTATCGGGAATGGAATTTTATTGTGGTGTTTTATTATAAATATTATTTTATGATAATATTGTGAGAACTGAAAAAAATCCTATTTGTAGACGCTTTTCAAACTATCTTTGTTCCGGATTTTACTGACTGACTTTTGTTTGTAGTATTAGATATGCAAGTATCATTTCCGGAACCATTTTGTTGTTATTTGAGATATAGGCCCTAGGTGGGTATATTATATGTACATTTATATCATAGGATAAGATGAATTTTATCTAACGTTTAGACAGTTTGTTCACACAATTCATTCAATTGAATGTGCATGCGTAAAACTGATCGTAATTACTGGTAATTGTAATGGACAGACGATGCTTACGTTCGTGAAATTCATTCATCATTGCAGTTTTATCTGTTAATAACCGATTTTTAGTTGCATTCTTCGCCTTCTAGATCTGGCCATGGCCTGTCCCACTTATCAATGCAATTGGTGATGTTTAATTTGCTCTGTACTGAAACTTTAACTATTCAATGTTCTACATCATTCTAAATCACTGCTGGTTCGCTTTCCTCACCCTCAAGTCCATGTACATTATATTCGTATTCGGTAATTAGTTGCCGTTCACTGTGCACAATATCTGAATATTTGTTAATCACATGCACTATATTGCATGCGTCAGTATACCAGAGACATATATCTCTATATATGTCTCTGAGTATACAAATAAAGTGAGGATAAACTAGTCACATAGCTGACTGATTGTAGTATGTACATTGTAACCTAACATTGTTTTGGAACATACATTTTAAAATGATGAGAAAAACAAATGTTTTAACTGTATAAATGTAATCATAGACAATGCAATATCTGACACCTACGGTACTAAGTGCAAGACATCACTTAAATGATAATGTATTGCATACACAAATGTAAAGCCATCCTTTGGTTGAAGAAAACTGCTAATTTTTTTACCAGTCTGTGCAACCCCCACTATATATACCCTGTAATTGTCAAATTGACAGAGGGGTTAACGTTACTAAATATAGAAAATGAAAAAAGAACTGCTACAAGGTATCTTTCAAGTTTCTGAACCCATTGGATAGACTTTGTCACTAAGTAGTATATCATTGGCTCTATGTATTCATAAATAATTCCATGTCACCTACATGTAGCTGAGAGCAGTGAAGATCCCCTATTTGCTCAAAGATATGTAACACCTATAACTGTATAGCCCTATAGTGTAGACCTGACATACAACTGTATCATCTAATGATCAAGAGATTCCATAGTGCTAATATGATATGATATGATAAATAATGGATGCAGGCAATATGCCTCTATATCCATATCTCAATTATTCAATTAAAATGTTAATGTTTCTTCCAGATGTCGCGTTATAACCCGCAAAATGGTTGTATTTCAAATCAAGGTTCCTTCCAGTGGATATCAAGGTTTATTTCAAAATCTTTTATTGTTGGAGAAACAACAACATGTTCGGGAAGACTGTTCCAGAGAAATACTAATTATATATATATAATACAATAACAAACTGGTTGAATGCTATATGGCCTAAAAATGCACTAATTGAAATATAATATTTAAGTTATGAAATGTCTGTAATAGTTTTCTAACAAAACACTTACAGTAAAAGAAATAAGTTAAAAAATCCATTGAATATTTGGGGTTTTTTTCAAGCTACTTTCAATACTGTGCATCGCTGACAGCATATAGAGGCTGCTTCTCACAAAAACACATAAGATGTTAGAAAAATAAACAAAAACGTTTGCAGAATGGCCTTTCTGCCCTCTTCATCTTCATCTTCAGGTGAAAGAAGCTGAAAAGGGCGAAAAGGCTTTGTATAATCACTTTAATTATTTTTTAGGACCAAACATTACATAGCCTTGGCTATGGAGTTGGAGAATTGTAGATTTTTTTTGTAAAAAACTCAACTTCTTGAGAGTGGTATTAAAGTATTAATGTAACTTTTGATATTGTATAAAAAATATACAACAGTCTATTCTTCATTTTAATCTACCATAAATACTATGTTGGTGATGTAGCATCTCTTTGCTTCATATTTGCAGGCAGACATATTACAGATTTGAAGATAACGTTTTCTGCAACATGGGATAGACACGTCTGATCTAATCATGGCTGACAACTTTCTCATCGCTGTCATCAGTATTTTTCTCATATTAATAGAGTTCTGCCAAGGTTTGTATAACTTTCTGATGGCTGTTGTGTCTTCAATATTCTTCTCATATTAGTAGCGATCTGCCAAGTCTTGTAGATCTTTTTGATGGTTGTTGTGTCATCAATATTCCTCTCATATCAGAAGAGTTCTGCCACGGTTTATACATACTCTTGTACTAGGGTGTAACACTTGACTTTGCATTGTTGTTAAACTCGCAATAATAATTATTTCCATAAGAGTTATGTCCCTTTCAATGATTATTTGTTTTGATGCTGAAAACAACTTTGAAATCATCAGTGTCACCTTTTATGAAGTTCTTTGTAAAATTAACATTTTGCAAGAATGGGAAAATAAAAATGAGGGAAAGTAGTCAGGTTTTTTGGAATATGCATAAAAAATACACATAAAACAATTACATGTATATATAACATAAAATTTTAAGTATTGTAGAAGGGAGATAGCCAGAGTCTAAATCAAAATTGTCTAATGTTGAAAATCAATATGGTATTAGTAAGGCTTTGTTTATTTTTCAGGGCAGATTTGTAAATATCATCACTTACATGCAGACTGCTACTACAGAATCGATGGAATTTGCCTCTCACACATCACAGTCGACATTAACCAATGTGATGATCCAATCTCGATCAATCTGTCTATCACTGTAAGTTACAACAATGTTTGTCCAATACTCCGTATCAGAACAACATGGTGCGAAAGATTTAAGTACAGTAAAAGGTTGAAAAACATTTAGTCTCAGTCTAGCTATGGAACTTCCAATCATTTACCCTGTCACACACTTGCCTTTCACCTAGACGACCAGGGTTCCGTTCTCTGATTGGGTGAGATAATGTATGGGGTCAACTGCCACATGGATTTTCCCCGGGGAAGTCATGTAACCTTCGATTTCAAAAATTATATTCTCAGGACCCAAATAAGGTGGATCAAATACTCTTCATTGATAGGTGCTTTTCTACAATAGTGAATTTCATGACCCTCAAGTCTCACTTTGTCCCTTGGGAGGGGGTAAAAGCAATTGTATAATAATACACCCGTACAATAACTGTATACTATAGTTTATGAAGGGGAATCTAATTTTTGAGCGTGATTTGTTTAAACGAAAGTAACTTAAACTTGTTTATTGTGTATGATCTTTCTGTTATATTTTAGTGCAAAAATCCAGCAGTGGATTGGAAAGCGTCGTTTAGTCGAGAGGTTGATAGGAGGATGGTCGGCGGGTTTGATCAGGAAGTTTTCATAACAGTACAACAAGGCTTCACAGACAACAAAAAGTATCGAATCAATGTAAGCACAGTCGTAAAGATGTAAAACATCAGTTATTTGGAAAAGGTGGAGTGTATTTTACAGCTATTTCGATGATATTGAAAACAGAATTTATGAAAAGATATTTGTTTTGAAAAGATCATGATTATTTTGGAGCTGTTTCAATGATATTTAGAACAAAAAATGTATAAAAAGAAATTTGTTTTGAAAAGATCCTGTTTATTTTGTAGCTATTTCAATGATATTTTAAACAAAATGAAGTGTGCAAAAATTTATACATGTACATGTACATGTAGACATATTTACGATCAGAACAGAAGTAAAAATTTCTGTACTGTACTTTGATATGTTGTACAGTAATGGTGATTAGAAAATTTAACTTTTATTTTGGAGAAGTTAGAGACTGACACATTTTAAATGAGAGCAACCTTGTATTGGCCGCTTTCATTATTAATAACGATACAGTAATATATCATATATTTCTTAATGTGATATTACCATTTATGTTTTTGTTCTAGATTGATTTCATCTCTGAAAAAACGGGAAGGGTTCATTTCATGGATGAGAAGTTGGCTCTCATAACAGAAGGGTGTGCTACTTGTAAGTTTGATAATTTAAAAATGAATAGTAACTCGGTGACCGAATCAAAATTTTATATATATCTTTATATTTCTGATAATTCTTTCTGTACCGTTGTCGTCTAAAGTCGCCATAAAAATGTGCTTCCCTCTTCCCTGTTGTAAAATATAGTCCTTAATGACACAATGGATTTTGATGAAATTTGTTCTGGAGCGTGATGTATGTATGAAGAGTGTGTCTCTCTTGGAGTACGAGAGAGGAAACTTGAACAGGGATATGATAAGATTACCTCTACTTTACATACATTTACAATATATTTGATTATTATACATATATATCATGGGTGTCTGTTCAATAGTCCAGAATATTTGACACGAGGTACTGGTAATCGACCGATGTTCTATTCACTGAGTGCATTCCACCAAGTGAAATAGAACATCAGTCGATTACCAGTACCTATACTGAGGGTCAAATATTCTGGACTATTACACCCATCATATACTTGTTTTATTACATAATCACTAAAACACAGTTAGAACCACTGACATCTCGACTCTCCTGTAGGCCTAGAAGTCACCATGACTGTCGTCGGCAGTTTTGACATCTGAGTGACTCTTGAAAGGAAAGGACAAAATTACGAAAAATAAAATCACAGGTGTTCAATAGTTGCATGTGACCAAATTCCAAAGCGTCATAATTAAGTGTTCAATAATTCACATGTGACCAAATTCCAAAGCGTCATAATTAAGTGTTCAATAATTCACATGTGACCAAATTCCAAAGCATCATAATTAAGTGTTCAATAATTCACATGTGACCAAATTCCAAAGCATCATAATTAAGTGTTCAATAATTCACATGTGACCAAATTCCAAAGCATCATAATTAAGTGTTCAATAATTCACATGTGACCGAATTCCAAAGCATCATAATTAAGTGTTCAATAATTCACATGTGACCAAATTCCAAAGCGTCATAATTAAGTGTTCAATAATTCACATGTGACCAAATTCCAAAGCGTCATAATTAAGTGTTCAATAATTCACATGTGACCAAATTCCAAAGCGTCATAAGTGTTCAATAGTTCATACATGACCTTGCAAGAGTCATTTTAGCCATGCAATAGTTCAAAATATAGCTTAGTGTGTAGTTAAAGAAAATCAGATGCATTATGTAATAAAAACATACATGTTTGTTTTAGTGAATGACGCTGCTAAAGTGGCGGTGGGAGTTCTCATACCGCTACTGGTTCTATCGATCGTAGCCCTGGTGGTGATCATCGTAATCAGGAAAAGACAACTGAGGAAGCAACAACTTACACAGACAATGTTAGTGAACAACTTAGAAGTTCCTTGTCCCTCCGACCTGCCAGGTCAGCTGGACAGAAGTGAGGAAACGGATGCCAGTCAGGAGTCTTCCTCCAGTAGGAGTGTGATTAATGGAGATGCTGTGGTTTTCTCGCAGCTTCCAAGGACGCAGATCGTAAACGAAAACCCGACTTGTTGATAACCGTCACTATTTATTGGATTTTGTTTATACAGAAAATTATCGTAGCTTCCGAGGACGCAGATCGTAAACAAAAACCTTACATGGTAATAACCGATGCTATTTATTGGATTTTTTTTATACAGAAAACTGTATAAGAAGTCTGATTCACTTCAAAGCTTAAACTATAGGAATACTTAATATCTTGATGATTTTCAAATTATACCACATTTTTTCTCAAGACTCTACTGTTATATTTTTAGTAACAAAAAAATTGAGGACGCATACGGCTTATTTGTGAACTACTTTTATCTTATTCTAAAATCGATAATTCTGCAATACAGTACTTCCCATGATGAGCTAATGATGGTGGATTAATGGTATCTGCACAAGGAAGTATATTATATGCCTATTTGTACCACAATACCTTGTGTTATTCCACTCTCAGGCCATTGTATAAATGTGCTGACTGTTGGATATATATGTTATATTCCACAAGTGAGAATATAACCTTCCGGTCTTTTGATTGGTCAAGAATTCGAACTTTGACCTGAACTGCAATTGTTATTAACCTCATCAGTAATCAAACGGCATACTGTAAATCACTTATATTTCACGTGGGATTTATTTTCGCGTTAATGCGCGAGGAGAGTCAAACTCAAATTCAAATCCCTCGCGAATATTTGTATAAGAATGACAAGAATAAGTGACATCCATTTTGAATCTATCGTAATCTTTAGTTGGTGAATAGACATCGTCGTTAAAGTAATAATAAAATGATAGATTAGATAATCATACCAGAATGTAATTCTATATCACAAAACAACAAACTTTCACGCAAAAAATCTCGCTGAACACTAATATTGTAGTTGAACTCGGACTTAATTACCTTCTAGACGACGTTTTAGTTAATTCAAGTCCAGTATTTACTGTCCCAATGATCCCGGATGGTCACCCGGAAGACGTCGTACTTTATTACCTGCGCTGTTATTTATGTAAACTTACATGTATGTTGTGAAAGCTTTGTAGCCGTTTCAGAAGAACACACAATCTCTTGAACGCCAGAGTTTCTAGTCCAGGTGTTTATTAATATGAGATGGAAGCCTACAATTAAATAAAGTACTAATAATACCAATGGACAGGATAATTGTAGGAAATAAATAGATAATAAGAGATAGAGTATACTTTTACATGAATATTATAATATAAATGAAGATATTATTACACTATTATAATATTACTACATATCAACAGTATACTGGTTAGTCTGTCTTACCAGGTTCCAGGGGATGACAGGCCAACCGCCCAATTCCATGCCATAGGTACAAGTGAGAGTGCAAGGGATTGAGGTGTGTGAGGGCATGTGGCTGTGCATGCGCCTTCGAGTATTCTCGAGATGCATGCACAGTCACAGGTGATTGATACTCATACATTCCACTCTCTCAATCAAGCGACACTAACATGCACACATGGACAGGCTAGGCCCGGATTATGTATTGAGTAATATATATAATACAACTATATAAATATATACACAGTCTACATACTTCCCTGCTGAGTGAAATGAATCCAGGCATTTTCAATTCTAGATAAATTCCAAATTACTAATATTCAAATGTAATGGAAATCTAGTTTGAACCAACATCATTGTTCCAGCACATGAGATGACACCCAAGTGGAAACTATGCAATTATATCATGTTACACTAAATATATTGAAGCCATCGAGGTGTTTTAACTTGTTGAAGCGAAACCTATGTTTTCAAAATATTAAGTTCATTAAACTGGTAAACATAACTATATAGTATCATTTTTACAAATGATAGGTTATGAATACTATCCAGGGCATGGGATTTATTATGGACGTCCTATGTACCAATTACCCTATATATTGCATGTTATGATGTAACTTTGCCTACTGGGTCCAGGGACAATATATATCACTCCAAGCTGCACTTTTACAAGTACTTTGGATAAATCCCATTATAACTCATAGAACTGGTAAACAAAACAGTCTAATCTAACTCTAAATATATCAAAGGAACTGATCAAGTTGGGATCCAAGGGAGACAATCCATAACAGTTATGAAGCTGTTATTACCCAATGAGGACCATTAGACCAATTTAGGTTTAAAATATTACAGGATATAAAGATAAAAACACACAAATCTCTGATCTAATAGTGGAGAGGTTGGGGATACCCCTACCGGTCTCCTTAGACCAAACTGATTCAATTAAAATATACATGAATACTTAAAACATAGTAAGGATAATTGTACATATTTTCTAAAGATTTGTACTGTTACGTTACTGTTATACGAATACCTCATTGTCATTGCCACTTACAGCCTGTACGGGAAATATCCTGTATAAATATATACACAGTCTACAGCTTTATTTACATTAAACGCACGTGGAACAACATGTTTCTTTTGTTTAATACACTTGCGTATAGCGTTTACAGGTACGGTAAATACAATTCAGTATGGACAGACACCGATATCACATGACTGAATCACGTGACATTTCTTGTACCGTCACATGACTCTCATAAACAAAATGGCTACCAACCTGGAAATATTGCCGACCTGTTAACGTCATTCGCGAATTAAGGGTCATTTTGAAATCAGAATTTGCGAAATTATGTATTCGCGAATAAGTCGAATGAGGTGAGTTCGCGAAATTAAGTACTCGCGAAATATAAGTGATTTACAGTAACATCACTGGTATACCTTATTTTGCATACTTCGCCATGTTCCCATTTGATTCAAGCTGATATTATATTGGTAGAAACAGGTCACACGACCTGTGATTATTGGATATGGAATTTATTTCACACTCGTAAGTTATTTTTCAAAAGTTGCAAAAGACACATGCTTAAGCTCATGTCTTTTGTAACTTTCAAAAAATAACTTACTCGAGACGGAGTGAAATAAATTCTTTCATATCCAACAACCACTCATTGTGTAACCTCTATATATCATTCATTGCATTGTTAATGTGCATGTACAATAAGATGGGGTGTTTTTCATTGAGCACCCGTAAACAGAGGACTAGCTTAAATTTTTCTTCTTTTTCAAAAGTCTTATGATTTTCTTTTGGATTTGAGTAACATTTGTTGTTTCTGCTGCCATGACCTCCAATTCTTTTTAATCTGTGATTGTTTGTCCCTTTTTTAGCAGATTTTATGATACCATTGATGGCAAAATATTTTAAGTACAAGATCAATTTTCTCTGAAATTTGTGTACCGGTTTTTTTTCGGTTAGTTGCCATGTTCTTGGTACATAATGTATTTCTTGTTCCGCTAATACACCTAAAGCACCTCCTATATGAAGAGTTACACTCACGGCGATATTAGGTACACACTACATATTACTGTTTGTCTAAGAGAACAAGAAATATTTGTATTTGTACTGGAGTTTCCACTTTTGAAATATAATGATAATGTGATAGAGTTATCTCCCCTATTTTGTATTTTAGACATTAATATTATATTGATTGACATGACTAATTGTCTAACAGATTTATAAGAATGTGCATGTATGACAAATCTTGGTTTTGTTGTTTTATATTGTAAAGTTTTAGCTTGATTTCAATTGTTCTTTTTTTTTTTTTTTTTTTTAACAAAAATGTGAAGTAAAACATTTTTGTTTTAAGTTTTATTTTCCAATTGAATCCAATTTAATACTGTCCTCAAGAAAAGTGAAAAAGAATCCTCAAAATCGTGAAACTTTACAGGGCTTTTATAATCCTGAAATTTAGGATTAATCAGAATCTATTCATAATATTGTACATGTATAGTTTATCAAGTGAATCTCTTGTTTTGAATACAAAGTTAGTTGTTTTATCAAAGTTAATGAAAATCAGGGAGACCCTACTTGAGGGAGATATGTAAATACTTTTAAACTGTACTCTTTTGAGGATGGGACTTTGATGGTCTCCAGGAGGGAGATATGTGAATGATTTTTAAACAGGGCTCTTTGTGGATTGGACTTTGAGGGCCTCCAGGAGGGAGATATGTAAATGATCTTTCAACAGGACTTTTTGGGGAGGGGACTTTGATGGTCTCCAGGAGGGAGATGCATATCTGATATGATTTTACATGACGCAAGAAGTCAGGTTGGTGCTTATGTATATATGGTTGTGGATTGTAAGCTACAAGCTTGTGATGTATTTATTCATTCAGAGCCTAACTGTACATGTTCATCCTTTATATTACTAATGATAGCATACATCTTAATTATTGTAATATCTGTTATGCCCATTTTTCTGGACTAATCACATCTTTCCTAAGGTTATTGATCATCAACAGATGTGTATGGTACAGATATTTAGGCTTGTTTCCCGGGTTATAAAATTCTGATATTTTCTGTCTGCCTTTCTGTTGAAGTTGTTGCCCTTAAAAGCTTCGTCATTTCGCTGTTTTTTGGGGTAATCATTTGAAACACAGAATAAAAGTAACAAATCTTGATTGAGGCTGGCTTAATGGAGTATTCATCATTCAACGATTGATGGGTGCAGCTGTGCTGTATGAAAACTAAATGGCTGATTGATGTTTGAAAATTTCTGCGCAAATCACGGCTGATGTATGTACATGTATTTACTTAATGAAATATCATAATAATGAAAACAAACATACAATTTCTGGTCTATTGCATCATATTGGGCAGAAATATTTTAACCTGTATATATGAATTATGTCTCTCCTGTGGTCAAGAACGCCGGCCACGCAGCCTCAGGTGAAGGTCCGATGTGTGGTGTTGGTCACTCCCTACCCGAGGCAGTTGGTATTTCTCAGGAAGTTGAGAAATGGACCCGTTTCACCATCTGATAGCATGAAAGGGGCCTCTCGTGTGTTGTTGGTGTGGTAGTCACCAACTGCTACAAGAAAACCCTGCTTCAAAATTACTCTCGACTGTTCATGGGGCAATATACCCAGTTACCAAACAAACATTTTTTTTTTTTAATTCTTTCATATAAATGTAATCATCTGTTTTTATAAAGCCACTGCTGGACAGATGGACATTTCAATGTTTCTTTTGTATCATCAAAACTGTCATGGAGAGATACAACATTTCTCTACATTAGAGTTTATAACACCACAGATTTTGATCACTGGTATTGTAATCTATAAGTCCATGGTTAAAATACCATACAGGTACTTAGATTTTGAATTTGCTATGACATATCAAATATCATAATGAAAACATGTTTTACAAAATATCCTGCCTGCTTTATTGAACATAACTGCATTTACAATCATGCCTTATACTGCACATTACCGTCTCTTACCAAAGATTATCTCAAATTACTCATCTTGTCACTTTTTTGTCAAGGCCTGCGAAAATTCAAACTTTTTTATAGACTTGTTTCATAAAATCTCAAATTAAATTAAACCCATTTAAGATCCTATTTACCAATATATATTTATGGCCAGACATCTCATCATGGATCAAATAATCATCACTCAATGTTAATCTTCTGTCTTTGATGTCATCATTTCATGAATTTGTTTAAAAAGATATATACATGTATTCATATGACATCATCAACATTTTATGAATTTGAAATATATTCCTGTTTGTATTTCCTTAAGATACGTTTGTCATATCATTTATAGTCCAGATAGTCTATTGTTTGGCTTTTCTACTGTGATGAAGTGCAGATGTTAATGTATAGTGTTGTACATAATGTCAGATTTGTGATCGTTAAGGTCAGATTTGTGATCGTTAAGGTCAGATTTGTGATCGTTAAGGTCAGATTTGGGATCGTTAAGGTCAGATTTGTGATCGTTAAGGTCAGATTTGGGATCGTTAAGGTCAGATTTGTGATCGTTAAGGTCAGATTTGTGATCGTTAAGGTCAGATTTGTGATCGTTAAGGTCAGATTTGTGATCGTTAAGGTCGTGTTTGTGATTGCCAAGGTAAGATTTGTGATGAAGTCCAATTGTGATTTGTCATTTAAACCTAAATTACTGTATTAAAAAAAATGTGCATGTAGGCTATGATTTAAGGCTGTAGGCTAGGATTTAAGTTAAAATTTATTTTGTTGTTGAAGATTTTAAACTATTTTTTTGAAGGAATATCAAAAATTGTAATGAACTGAATAACATACTATTCATGCCATACACGAATTTGTTATATGTACTCTTTTATAGAATTAGTTGTAAAATTTTAAATTTTGTTTTTTGTTTTTTTTTTTACATTCACTCTCACTAACAATTCTGCATTTTCTATCAAAATTGTACTTTCATGAGACATAACTGTTTTTGTGGACTAGGGTCATTATACACCAAGGCTATCTGCACGTTGTGTGATCAAAGGACAAAAATATGTGCAAAATAGCACTTTTAACACACAGTTAAATCACAAGTCATTTCGTAGTTTCTCTTTTCATTTTTTTTTTTTTTTTCAAAATTTCTTTTTATATATCCACATCACAATAATATAAGTGGATGAGTGCATTGTTACATTCTCATCAATATGATGATTTGAAATACAAAGAAATGTCTGAAAAAAAAGTGCTGTCATAATTTGGTATTAAGAAAAAAGGAAAAATCATGACAAGATAAAATTCATACTGAACATATCAGTCGATGAATTTCTACAATTGAGTGTTTAAATAATTAAAACTAACAAAATGTTTTCATCCAGATCATTGTACCCATTGAATCAATATAATTAATTAAGTTACTGTATCTTTTTAAGTACAAGACAAAGAATACTTGGACAGAGATACATGTAACATAGTTTATCCTGCAATAAGCACTGGGGTTAACACATACCTGTAGCCTCTGGCTCAAAGTCGGGTTTTTGGGGGGGGGGGGGTTCTTACCACAAAGGCAAAATGTCTTCATGTCAATTCAGTTCAAATTCAGGTCAGTTTCATGTGAAATGTTCAGGTCAAATTGACCTGAAAAGAGCAAAATATTCAATCATGTCAAGAACTTGACTTGGATTTGCCATTAAAAAATATTCAGGTCAATTTCTCTTGACATAAATTTGACATAAATTTTGTTCTTTGTGAAATTCAGAAAGAAATCAGGTCAATATTTTTTTCAGGATAAGTTTATCTCAGGACGTTTTGCCTGTGTACAAGATGATGAAATCCCAATTGTGGGTAAAACTAAAACAATAGATAATATAAGGGTGGACTTATTACTGAGCGAGGGCTTATTTCAGGATAAATAGATATATAACCCTAGTTTTTAAATGCAATATTTTGTTACACAGGATCCTCTATTGAGATTAAGGGGAGAGCTTTCTGTTATATTGATAACAATTTTTACATGCTGTTTATGAATAAAGATTTTATTTGGAAAAAAATTCTGAAAATGCTTTTACTTTTTAGCTCGCCTTGTCTAAAAGACAGCGAGCTTATGCTATGATACAGCATCTGGCTTCCGTATTCAGTCTGGTTGTCCAACGTCCGTCAACATTTCCTTTAAGTTGCTTCTTGTCCTAAACGACTGAATTGATTTTGACCAAATTTGGCCAGGCACATTATTTGATAAAGGAGATCTCATCATATCTTGTATGAAGAAAAGGTTCCACAGGGGCCAAAGGGCTTGTCCAATAGGGGAAGTAGAGGTAAATCCTTGAAACCACTACTAGTCCTGAACAACATACATACTTGATTTATATCGGGTGGTCGGGTGGCACAGTGGTAACACACTTGTCTTTCACCTAGGTGGCCGGGGTTCGATTCCCCGATCGGACGTGAAAAGGTATTGGGTCACCTGCCCGACCATGTAGGGTTTACCCCAGGGTACTCCGGTTTCCTCCCACAGTAAGACCCATCGCGCGCTTCCACCCGGGCCAACAAGCGTGATTAATATAAGTTAATGTAACTTGTTTCACAAAAGTTTACACCTT
The DNA here is from genome assembly GCF_902652985.1 of Pecten maximus. Lineage (NCBI taxonomy): Eukaryota > Metazoa > Mollusca > Bivalvia > Pectinida > Pectinidae > Pecten > Pecten maximus. Next base: position 36,806,796 of record NC_047028.1, on the reverse strand, counting down.
TACAACTTGATTTATAAATTCCTTTTTTTGTATTGTCGATAGCGGCGGGGACACTGTAACAAACTGTATCACAAGTGTTGTAGTATTGCTGTGATATGGTGGTTGATTAGGGTTATCTTTGTTTGTTCCAGGTTAAAAAGTGTCATTGTTAGTAGCTAAACAGCGAGTAACACGTGTGGCTTTTTCGTGGTACATACCACACTTTCTTTCGTCCCGAAAAAAAAAATCGCCGTTTAAATTGAAATTAAATGAATGTTATTGCATAAACAATACACAAAAGGATTGAACACAAGGTATCACAACTTATCAATGTCCTCTCCATAAAGAAATGGTTTTAGCCAAAAAGGGATTTTTTGTGTTTTGTCACAAGAAACATCAATTTAAGCTTATTAACTGTTTTATATTACATGGCCCTGATCAACGACCATAGTTTGATAGACGATTTTACCTGCCATTCAGTATGGCCACGTTTATACATTAAGTATCTTTCCAGACTTTCAATGGGATATTGATTAACACATCGGCCCATTTATTGATGACAAACAGGTGCATTGATTTCTGAAGTGTGATTTTGATCATTTGTATCGGAACAAATAGAGTGTCCCTGAATTCCAAAACCACGCCACGAAATATATTTCTTTGACAATAACGAAAACCACTAAAACGCATCGGGAATATTAAACCACAGGCGTCTGGTTTCGGTTAGCCCCTACTATAGTCGGAGAAGGGGCTAATATTATTTTTAATACTAACCAGACGCCTGTGATTACACCGACTATTTAAAGCTTTCAATCTAAAGGGTTCGATGTTATATACAATGCTACTTCCTTGAACATGATACGATTTGATTTAATCAGCTACTCAAAGGCGGTTCTAGTGAGATTTATTTGAATTACTTATTTTTAGCTCATCGGTTGCGAGTAACCGTTAGCTAATGCAGTACCCATGGCGTCGGCGTCCGGCCCGAAAACTTTAAACATTTTAAGTTTTGGAAAGCTTTTAAATCTAAAAGTAGACGCCTCACAATTTTGTTTATACATTCATTAGAGGACTAGAAGTGATGTTATGGCAAAATCAAACATAACAAAAAAATGTGATTTTTTCCGCATTTTACCATTTTGTGGACTTAACTTTTTCGGCACCGAAACCCAATTTATAGTTTTTTATGGCAAGTTTTTGGAAAGCTTGTAAGTCCTAAAGTATATTTATTTGGTTTATACATCCATTAGAGGTCTAGGAGCGATATCATGTGACATACAATTTCAAAATGGCATGCTTATACAGTACATACATAAAAAATGAATACATAGTGTGATTGCTGCCGCAGGTAATTTTCGCAATCACCGATTGCACTTTTTCTTTTTACAGAAAAAGAAGAAAATAAAATTCGATGATCGTTCAGACACGTGGCACCCAATATTAAGTTCAACTACACCTAGATATAGACATATACAAACTCCCAGATCTTACGAAACCAATTGATTATATGTATACCACATCCGGATGAACAAAGAGGGGAAAATATCGAGTTGTCACAGTTTTGACATCTCGACCTTTAAACTAGTACGGCCAGAATAATAACAATTTCCACAATAGGACTTCGTGTTTAACACAGTTGTTTCATCAAATCAATTTTAATTTCTTGATTTCCATATGCAACAGATTAAATGAGTACAGTCCATTTATATGTAAGATGGCGGAGAACATCGAGTAGAATACAATTGAGTGACCTCATAGCAATGTTGTCAACGTCCAAAAGAAAATATATAACCATTGTCATTGGCTTAAAGCTGGAATATATGAGTACTGTTAGAAGTAGTCTGGATTAAATTCTAAGGTTTTCAATTATTTTACCTTTTTTGTCTGTAATAAACAGCATTAATTCATAGACGGACCACAAGCGTTTGTTTCTGGTTAGTATTTACAGAAACAAAATATTATTTCCTACTCCTACTATGATACTAACTAGAACAGACGCCTGTGGACGCGGTGGCCGAGTGGTTAAGGTGTCCCGACACTTTATCGCTAGCCCTCCACCTCTGGGTTGCGAGTTCGAAACCTACGTTTGGCAGTTGCCAGGTACTGACCGTAGGCTGGTGTGTTTTTTCTCCGGGTACAACGGCTTTCCTCCACCTCTAAATCCTTAAATGACCCTGGCTGTAAAGAGGGCTGTTAATAGGACGTTAACTTGGCAAAATAAGCCAAACCAACTGTGGACCGGCGGACGACGGAGGTGACAGGGTTTGAACTGGACACACAAAAATAAAATGGTTTCCATCTTTGACGTCATCACTATTGAAAAGCGGAGACTGCCTTTGAGCTCTAAGTAATATGATACCTACATGCTCCTGTGCTTGATGTATCTGATTATCACCTGTACTTAATGACGTATTTATTTAGTGACGTCACGAGGTAGAACTGCCTATCGTTATAATGATCTGCGATATCCATAGAACCTACATTTAGAGGAGTTTTCTAAATTGTTTCTATCTTCTTGGATAAAAGTATCTTTCACGTGTTGGTTGTATAAGAATACAAAATGTTTTTCATTAGACACAGACTGGGCCATCTATAAAAGCATCATAGGAGCCAATGCTGGTACTCGAAGTCGGAACCTCCGAAATAACGGCGGACGTTGCTGCTAGGCCACCACCGCTCACAACCCAGTCAAGAACGTTCTGCTACATTCCTCTCTCCTTCAACAAAAGTCATCGACCCCGAAGACACACACGAGACCCTATACCACCTCCGTGGGTATTTAGTTTGGGCGCCAAATACAACAGGAGAGGAAAAACACAACGATCAGACCGGGACTTGAACCCGGAACCTCCGACTTCTAGATGGGCGCTCTATCCATTTGAATTTCCTGGCTATATGTAAAGCTACCGGCGTTCGGCCTGTCAAAGTTCGGCTAGACAAAGTCAGTTAGTTGGGTTTTTTTTTTTTTTTTTTTTGCTAGACAAAGTCAGTTAGTTAGTTTGGTTGTTGTTGTTGTTTTTTTTTGTTTTGTTTTTTTGTCATTTTTTCTTTAAGATTTATTTCGACCAGCTAACCACAACAAGATTTCAAAATGTCAATAAATAGACTTATTAACAGACGCTTTTACTCCTTCTGAACTTCTTTCGATAAATGCAAGTGAACTTTTCAAGTTGTGTTGCAGGACCAAATCCCAAGACTTCACAAACATATAGTTAAGTAAAAGTGATGTAAGTATCGAATTATGACAACCTAGTTTACAGTTGAACGATTCCTTAACTTTCTGTTGAATAAAAAATAAATAAACAAGGTTTTCTATGTCTGTATGCATTCTTTATTCGGCATATACATATACATATTTTTTTTCTTCATTGTATTGGATCTATATAAGTAATGTCTAAACGAGTCATGCCTCAAAAGGTATACTATCAATTTTTGCGTATTAATTATGTATAATTCATTGTTATCGAATTCATTTAAACAACAAGCCTGTGTATCATTGTTCTTTAAGCCAATTTGTATACGGTATTGTATTCGCCTCTCAGTGTGGCATCATCTGAATGGGAGATCAATATCTACGGCGAGGTCTCGCTGATCTAGGAAGTATATTTAGACGGTGACCTATATATCGCGTGACTTTACCTATACAGGTAAATATGATTGACAGGTCTAAACGTGCATAGTATACCTACATATATATATACCCATGGCCATTGTAGCTTCTTTTTTTACCTATTAGAGCTGCACTGCGCATGCCCCCGGAAGTGGCGACCATTACAGGTAATGTCAACATTCTGTGAAAACATTCCGTCATTTTACCGGACTTGTCAGTGTGCGGTTGTGAGATAAACAGCGGTAGGCTATTAGGGTAAGTTGTGTTAGCATTAGTAAACCGAGTTTATTTCACATCAGGCTTTCATAGCGGACGTTAGGGAGATGTGTGTGAACATTTTGATGACGATCCAAGTGACAGCGACTCAAGCGGTGTCCAGCTGATGCATGATCCCTGTGCATATATATATAGATGACTTGTAAACTCCGAAACATATGTCTATATTATAGATTGTTTACGTGAACATTAAGAGCTAGATATTTTTTTATGTTAAAAGGAACATTGTTAGTCTGGACACTGGACACTTTGGTTTGTGTGTACAGTAGATCTAGATCCTTGTTAACGTTGGTCTGGACACTTTGGTTTGTGTGTACAGTAGAACCTTGTTAGTCCGGACACTTTGGTTCGTGTGTACAGTAGAACCTTGTTAGTGTGGACACCTTAGTTTGTATGTAGAGTAAAAACTTGTTAGTCTGGACACTTTGATTTGTGTGTACAGTAAAACATTGTTAGTGTGGACACTTTGGTTTGTGTGTACAGTAGAACCTTGTTAGTGTGGACACTTTGATTTGTGTGTACAGTAAAACATTGTTAGTGTGGACACTTTGATTTGTGTGTACAGTAAAACATTGTTAGTGTGGACGCTTTGGTTTGTGTGTACAGTAAAACATTGTTAGTGTGGACACTTTGGTTTGTGTGTACAGTATAGAACCTTGTTAGTCAGGACACTTTGGTTTGTGTGTACAGTAGAACCTTGTTAGTGTGGACACTTTGGTTTGTGTGTACAGTAGAACCTTGTTAGTCTGGACACATTGGTTTGTGTGTACAGTAAAACATTGTTAGTGTGGACACTTTGGTTTGTGTGTACAGTAAAACATTGTTAGTGTGGACACTTTGGTTTGTGTGTACAGTAAAACATTGTTAGTGTGGACACTTTGGTTTGTGTGTACAGTAGAACCTTGTTAGTCAGGACACTTTGGTTTGTGTGTACAGTAGAACCTTGTTAGTGTGGACACTTTGGTTTGTGTGTACAGTAGAACCTTGTTAGTCTGGACACTTTGGTTCGCGTGTACAGTAGAACCTTGTTAGTGTGGACACTTTGGTTTGTGTGTACAGTAGACCGTTGTTAGTGTGGACACTTTGGTTCGTGTGTACAGTAGAACCTTGATAGTCTGGACACTTTGGTTTGTGTACAGTAGAACCTTGTTAGTGTGGACACTTTGGTTTGTGTGTACAGTAGAACGTTGTTAGTGTGGACACTTTGGTTTGTGTGTACAGTAGAACGTTGTTAGTGTGGACACTTTGGTTCGCATGTACAGTAGAACCTTGTTAGTGTGGACACCTTAGTTTGTATGTAGAGTAAAAACTTGTTAGTGTGGACACTTTGGTTTGTGTATAGTAGAACCTTGTTAGTGTGGACACTTTGGTTTGTGTGTACAGTAGAACCTTGTTAGTGTGGACACTTTGGTTTGTGTGTACAGTAGAACCTTGTTAGTCTGGACACTTTGGTTTGTGTGTACAGTAGAACCTTGTTAGTGTGGACACTTTGGTTTGTGTATAGTAGAACCTTGTTAGTGTGGACACTTTGGTTTGTGTATAGTAGAACCTTGTTAGTGTGGACACTTTGGTTTGCATGTAGAGTAAAAACTTGTTAGTCTGGACACTTTGGTTTGTGTGTACAGTAGAACCTTGTTAGTCTGGACACTTTGTTTTGTGTGTACAGTAAAACCTTGTTACAAAAATGTAGTCTGGACACTTTGTTTTGTGTTTTCAGTAAAACCTTGTTAGTCCAGACACTTGGTTTGTGTGTACAGTGAAACCTTGTTAGTGTGGACACTTTGGTTTGTGTGTACAGTAGAACCTTGTTAGTCCAGACACTTTGGTTTGTGTGTACAGTAGAACCTTGTTAGTCTGGACACTTTGTTTTGTGTGTACAGTAAAACCTTGTTAGTCTGGACACTTTGTTTTGTGTGTACAGTAGAACCTTGTTAGTCTGGACACTTTGTTCTGTGTGTACAGTGAAACCTTGTTAGTCTGGACACTTTGTTTTGTGTGTACAGTAAAACCTTGTTAGTCTGGACACTTTGTTTTGTGTGTACAATAGAACCTTGTTAGTCTGGACACTTTGTTCTGTGTGTACAGTGAAACCTTGTTAGTCTGGACACTTTGGTTTGTGTGTACAGTAGAACCTTGTTAGTCTGGACACTTTGTTTTGTGTGTACAGTGAAACCTTGTTAGTCTGGACACTTTGTTTTGTGTGTACAATAGAACCTTGTTAGCCTGGACACTTTGTTTTGTGTGTACAGTAGAACGTTGTTAGCCTGGACACTTTGTTTGTATATAAATCAGTTACTCCAACAATGTTAAAGGTTTTACACGACGAGATACTATTGACAGGCACCGTGTAACAGTCGGCAAATTCATATCCGATAGAAAAAGAGCCGACCAGCGGCCTCTTATGTTATAGGAGTAATAAATCAGTATTCTTTCTTTTACACTTAATTAATAAATGTGATCTATATATAATAAACTATTCCCTGTTTCAGATTTAAACTCCAGGATGTACGACTGTTTAGCCCAGGAAAATCTATGACCTAACCAATCATGAGTTGGAGGGATCCTCGCCGTCCAAGAAAAGGACCGATCGTAGATTTTGATCGTCCTTTTGATCCCGAAGTAGCAAAGGCGTCTGTAGCTCAGAAAACTCCGCGGCAGGAGGAACCACCAAAAGAGGAAGATTTGGGAAATAAAAAACAGTTCTACCCAGTGAGCAAACACTGGCAAAAAGAAAAAGCCGATATGTTTAAAATTGATGTGAAAACTTATTTTAAGTATGGTCCTCGAAAATCTTTTTATGACAAATCACCTCCAAAGCAAACAATTCCTATCCGAGCAGACGGTAATTGTTTCTTTCGTGCAATCAGCGCAATCATCACAGGCAGTGAAAGCGACCATTTGCGTGTGCGTGAGTTAATTACGAAACATATTAGCGATCACCCTGATATGTACCGTACGTTTCTCATGAGTCGAGGTGGAATGAGCGAATACCTCACCAACATGAGACGACCTAAGGAATGGGCGACCGACGTCGAGATTCTAGCTACGGCAACAATGCTCAAGTCCGTTGTGGAAGTATTTTTTCCGTGTAGGATTAAAGGAACCACGGAATACCGATGGCAGACATTCAAACCCCTAGATAACCTTGACATTAGTCATCCCGCCATTTACATCTGTAACAAGAATGAACACTTTGAACCGGTGTTGGACATCGACCCAACTATTGGAACATCTCGGGAAAGACCGAGGAATTTCCGGGGGGCAGCACACGGTTTAGATTACTGATATTTTTATTTAATTATGAATTGCTTTTAGCATTTGCGTTTCACATTCACAGACTGGACACTGGTTACTGGTATAAAGCGTCTTGTTGACTGTGGTCTTAAAGATCGTAACTAGTGACTGCGATTATTTTAGATTCACAGTTGCATTATCTGATAAAGTCTATAAATTCCTATATTGCCTGAAATGCCACCTCTATATTACAAAACCTGCCTATTAAGTTCATAATTTTGCTCCAAGTATAACACAGTGGTATATGAACCTTTATATAAAGGTCACCTGCTTATAAAGGCCACTTTAATTTAGTCCCTTGTTCTTAGAGATCATTTTGTTCTGACACTCTTCCAAATTTTATGAAAGGAAATGAACGAAAATAATTTTCAATGATTTAATTTGCGATTTTGTTGGATCCTATGATAGCCTGTTGTTTAAAACTGACAGGAATATACTGAGTCTATTTTACAATAATATGTGAAACAAGTACTAGTTATACCAGCTGATTATATAAATCACTTTAGTTGGCCTCGATAGAAGTGCGTGAGTTCGAGGTTTTTTTTTTTGAGAAAACCTGCATGGTCGACCAGGTGACACCTATACATTTCACATTCGATCAAGGAATCAAACCCTGGTCGCCTAGGTCGAAGTCAAATGTGTTACCACCAAACTTATTATAGGAGGTCTTAAAGAAGGTTAGATCAAAATCAGCCCACAAAAACTAGTACAGTATACGTATTTATCCCAAATAAGCTCCCTCGAGCTCCCCTAGTGTAAAAGTTACTACCGTATATATCCTCAAATAAGCCCCCTCCCCTGGTGTAAAAATTTAGTGCTATATGTAATTATCCTTAAGTAAGGTCCATACCCAAGTGTAAAAGTTAAGTACCGTATTTATTGTCAAATAAGCCCCTAGTGTAAAAGTTTAGTACCATATTTATCATCAAATAAGCCCCCTCCCCCATTAGTGCTAAATTTTAATATTTTTTTGTGGAGAGCTTATTTGCATACTACTTTTGGCTAATTATTTTTGAATTGATGTTTCTACAAAAATATTATCATATTTGTGTGACAGGGACTTGTTTGTGGAATAGGGGCTTATTTGTGTGGCATTTGGCTTATATACAGATAATTTGGATAAATAGTACATACTGTGCTTTCAAAATGATAATGGTGATAAAAAAAATATATGTATTCTTATCATGGGACATGAAAATTCCTTGTAAACAGCCAAATAACAGGTCATATTTGTCAGCTTTTACCTCCCTTTCATCAAAAAAATATCAGAGAATCATGTTTGTATTAACAGTTTCCTGTACTTGATATACTGTCTGACTTTTATTCGTCGGTTATATCGTAACTGAAATACTGGTATTTGTTGTCAGATTTTTGTTGTGCTTGCTTTGTTAGGACTCTTAAATGCTGTTGGATTTTAATTGGAAGGTTTGATATATGAAATGATGTGGTTTATAATTTTGGCTGTTTCTATTTCTGTATATTTTTTTTGAAGTTTCCTTTTTTTTTTCTTTTTTTTTTCTTTTTTTTGTCATTCTTGTATATATATTGTATATGAAATTTCAAGTGATAATTTGTTACATTGATGCAGGTGATTTTGAATGCGATGACATTGTACCAAACAATGTTGACAATTTTGTAGGAAAAAAAGAAAGCTGATTTGTGTGTTTGCAGAATATTTACACGGTATGTTAATCATTCTGAGGTTTACTAATCATTTTTATATTGTTTGGGTTTTTTTTTTCTGCTGTGGTTGTCCCTTATTGGTACTAGCGTAAAGCTTGACTGCTGGTGTACATTCCATCATTCATACCTGTATGACTCCACTATAATTTCTCCGTCCATTTCAAAACATTTTTCCAGGCATACCTCTGGTATTATTTCACCTCAAATATATCGCTTGTTTGGCAAATTCATTTTGTGATGTTGGAGTGTCAGTTCTAAAAGTAGATCAGTGTGACCTATATAATGAACTCTGACCTATGACCTCTTTAGTATTGTGAAATTAATTTTTTTTAGAAATAATTATTTTAATAAAACACACCTTGATTAAAGGTTTCCTTTTCTAGTCTTAGTAACAATAATTTTTGCCAATAATTTGCCATGAAGCTTTAATTCAAATTTTAAAATGCAACAATTTCATTCTAGCTTTAATCATTTTTTTTTTAATTATTTCATAACAATTGTAAATTAACACCATAATTTTTGAAAACAAAAAATCATATCAAAAATACAAGCTTTAAAATAAGGGTTTTAAGGAACTAGTTGTGAAGCAGCTGATTATTGTTGATACGTAATGGCTATATTTATACAATGTATGCTGATTGTTAAAATAGTGAACCCATAGGAATGTGATTTTTTTATCATCAATGTTAACATTGTTGTCTATATATACAATACAATACAATGCAGTACAATACAATACAATATAATACAATACTCTTTATTTAATGTCGTATATATGATACAAATAACATTAGCTCATCATGAGAGCTATTATCGCGACAACTCAATCTTGTATAAATTTACTAGTAAGACTAATGTACTCAGAAAATACTTTTAACTCTGAAAATTGAATTTTTGTTTCAGCATTGCAAATCATTAAGATATCTTTAAAATGTGTCGATTTGCAAAAAAATAAATAAATAGACAAATAAATAGAGTTAAATAAACAAAATAATTCGAAAAACATCTATTAATTCTATCTTCCTTTTCTAATGTTCTGTGAATTTTTCAATTGTGAAAGTACACGTCTAGTATTATTTTTAATTGCAATAATGAGCATTTTGTACATACATCTTCACGGTATGTTTTCTTTATTTCAAGCTGCCCTTCAATGATAATAGCTGTTTGATAGGACGTAACACATGTAAATAACCAGTCGTTCTAAGGGAGATAACTCACATTATCTTTTCTATACCCTGTTATAGACTTTACTAAAACATTTACAGAATAATTAACACAAGTAAAATATGATCACCATAACAACACAAACCTGTCTGCACACTAGTACTATTCCAAATTATTCTGACTTTGTATCGACATTTTTATATCAATTTGGTGTTGATACACGACTCTAAAGTGATTTTTAAAAAAAAGTTGGATAAAACGTCAGAATAATTTGAATTATCGGCGCACATGTAGACATCATTATAATACTGTTGTATTTTGAGGTTATTTCTTGCCTATTTTGATCAAATTTATAAATTATCCTTGACCTTGCGGCCTGCTTTAGTCCACACCATATGAGGTTGCCTAATGGAGGAATATATAAATACCCCTGCCAATGGAAAACCAGTTTGCTTCAAGAAGATTCTATTTCTTTTTCATTTATTGCCTGTGAGGTGCCTTGCTATTATATTAAGTAAACTGGTTTGCTTTCCATTATTATTGTAAGAGGGATTTGTAACTAGTTACATATTTTGTTTACTCTTGATATAAGAGGCCACATAGTGTGAAAGAATATCTTTTTTTGTTATTTTGTTTATGAAATTTGATTGTAACATGATTTTATTGAAAATTTAACATGATCAAAAATATTTTTATTGTTTCTATGAAGTTACTGAAGTTTACAATTTTGAAAAATTATATAAAGTTAATAAATTCACTATGTCATATCATGCCACCTACAAATAAATATCCTTTAATTCAATTTGCAAACTAATGGATTATATAATTATACTTTGTAGCAAGAAACTATTAATTTACCCGACAGTATTTAAAAATTTGTAGATGTTGTTTTAATGATAAAGATCCGTCCATTTAATGTTTTATTGTTGATAATGTTTTATTGTATTTTTCATCCGTCCATATTATGTTGACATAGACTGATTATTCATATTCCCTATTTCACTCTCGGATACACCGCACCCCACAACCTAACAATGTTCTGGATTTCCATAAAATATCTACTATCAGTATTTATAATCGAGATCCTTTTCGTCTGTTTTATTTCCACCGAAGAAGGAGTGATTATTTTCATATATATTCCCAAGGTGTCAAGTGAAATATTATTACATAAATATATTGATGAGAAATTATTGAGCACACTGTAATTTAGAAATTTTCTTTGTGAAAAATTTGAAAATTATTTTTCATTTACAAACAAAAGAATATTAAACCTGTTTTGATTTAATAGAATGAAATTGGTAAATTTGAAAATTATTTCTCAATTACAAACAAAAGAATATGAAACCTGTTTTAATTTAATAGAATGAAATTGGTAAATTTGAAAATTATTTTTCATTTACAAACAAAAGAATATTAAACCTGTTTTGATTTAATAAAATGAAATTGGTCAGATGAGATGTATCATTATATTATTACTCCATAGCTAGGGTGACTATAGATTGGGGGATGAATACAAAATAATGATCCAGGATAATGCTGTAAGTGTTTGATAAAATGACAAATGAGCAAAACGTCAATTTCATTTTGGTAGTTATAGCTTCAAACTCCAAGGAGAGTAAAAATCTAACAAGGACATTGATACTGCAAAGGAAGGATTTCTTTGAGTTAGAAGGATTAAAATTTGCACATTTTGGAAAATCACATATTTGTACTAAGCATCTTGTGCTTTCACAGAGTGAGACTTTCTTCTTTGTGGGGCCGCGGTGGCCGAGTGGTTAAGGTGTCCCGACACTTTAATACTAGCCCTCCACCTCTGGGTTGCGAGTTCGAAACCTACGTGGGGCAGTTGCCAGGTACTGACCGTAGGCTGGTGGTTTTTCTCCGGGTACTCCGGCTTTCCTCCACCTCCAAAACCTGGCACGTCCTTAAATGACCCTGGCTGTTAATAGGACGTTAAACAAAAACAAACCAAACTTTCTTCTTTATAGAGAACATAGTTTTCAGATAAACATCATCAATGTCCAAGATCATGTGGCCTGATTTTGGGGAGTTAAGTTTAACATGAACACCTCTCTCCCCCAAAAATGGCTTCAGGAGTTACATAACTATACGAGGATAGCTGGACCTGTACACTTTTTAACTAGTTTATGAAAGAATGACATTTATATTGATATATCAGCAAAATTTCCCTCTTTTATACGTAGATTTAAAGTATGTTTCAAAATTACACAAAAGATGTTTGAATAGACAAAATACACTGAACACTGTGTGAATGCAAGGTTTTTCCATTTTTTCTTTCTCACCTTTTCCAAAAGTTGCTTGACGGTTTGTTTTGCTCACTAGGATTTCTACATCTCAATATCTTTCTGTATCAGGAAATTTATTTTGAGGGTGGTGGACGATCATTTTTGTTACTGACCATGGGAGTATGAGGGCTTGTTGCCAGATGTAGCAGCCACATGTTGATGAAGTTGTTAATATCACAAAATGAGTTTTGTTGTCATTGGTACATTAAATTTATTTGTGAAATAAATTTATTTGTGAAAGGAATTCATGTTTGTTGTTGATTTTAGATACAGTCGTGTGAGACTGCAGCAAGCTAATGATACAAAAGTATGTAAGACTAATAGACTTTATTTACCGAGGATAAAAAAACCTGTTTAGCAAAGCTAATGATACAAAAGTATGTAAGACTAATAGACTTTATTTACCGAGGATAAAAACCTGTTTAGCAAAGTTAATGATACAAAAGTATGTAAGACTAATAAACTTTATTTACCGAGGATAAAAAAACCTGTTTAGCAAAGCTAATGATACAAAAGTATGTAAGACTAATAAACTTTATTTACCGAGGATAAAAAAACCTGTTTAGCAAAGCTAATGATACAAAAGTATGTAAGACTAATAAACTTTATTTACCGAGGATAAAAAAACCTGTTTAGCAAAGCTAATGATACAAATGTATGTAAGACTAATAAACTTTATTTACCGAGGATAAAAAAACCTGTTTAGCAAAGCTAATGATACAAAAGTATGTAAGACTAATAGACTTTATTTACCGAGGATAAAAAAACCTGTTTAGCAAAGCTAATGATACAAAAGTATGTAAGACTAATAAACTTTATTTACCGAGGATAAAAAAACCTGTTTAGCAAAGTTAATGATACAAAAGTATGTAAGACTAATAGACTCTATTTACCGAGGATAAAAAAACCTGTTTAGCAAAACTAATCTTCCACCAGGTCCTCTTCTTGGCTAACCAGCGGTTACATAAGGATTAACATCAATTATTTTTTCTGTTATACAGTCATAACAGAAAAAACTGGAGTGTACTCTATATAAACCGCGAACAGTTTTTTATGTTATGACTGTATAACAGAAAGAATAATTAATGTTAATTCTTATAATTTAATTTCGTCTTATACACACCAAGATATTTCACTTTCTTTGGCGAACTGTTTTCTGTGATAAATTATTACGCAACGTCATCAGCCAATCAAAAATTACGTTACATTTCGCAACGTAAAAAATTTTGTTATGGAGGTATAACAAAATTATTTCATCCAATGAAAATGCGTGTTTCATACAAAATTAAATTATATTATGCTAACCTTCATTTCAAATGAAATATAACTTAACGTAGTGTAACCCTTGGTTAGCGGCGATGCAGGGTCAACAGTAAAATTGATTAGTAAAAGACAAGATTGCTGTTACTATTGAGACATAAACTGTTGGTCTTACTTAAAACAACAATTATTAGCACAATTATTTCAAAGATTAAATGGACGTTCAATACAATTACAACTAGAAATTGTTGGCTAACAATTTGACAGGCTTTTCACACTTTGAGGAACTTATGGCAAAATTACCTTTATAACCTTGAATGTAGGTCAAGGTCATTTATTAAAGAAAACTTTGTAGAGCTTGATCCTATCATACTTCATGTCCAATATCATGTCCCTGGGACTCTACAATAAAACTATCACAAAAGCAATGAAATGTATTCTATGTGCTGACTCATAATTTGGTTTATTTGGTTTATTTTGAATAACGTCGTATTAACAGCTAAGGTCATTTAAGGACTGCCTCCCATGCTTGTGACATGCATGCGTATGTGTGTTTTGGGAGGCTGCGGTATGTACGTGTTAAGTCTCCTTGTGATAGGCCGAAACTTTTGTCGATTTATAGTGCTACTACACTGAAGCATTCTGCCGAAGACACCCAGCAGCGCACCCCACCCTGTCACATTACACTGACAACGGGCAAACCAGTCATCCCACTCCTAATATGCTGCGCGCTAAGCAGCAGTAGCAACTACCATTTTAAAGACTCTGGTATGTCTCGGCTAGGGGACAGAACCCAAAGCCTTCCTCACAGCGGCGAACGCTCAACTAAAGGCCTCATAACGGTTTTCAATTATTTCATTTGCATTAACAATAAAACTTAAACATAAAGTCGATAGAACAAGACAAATATAATTAAGATATGTGTATGTTTGTAGAGATACATTTGGAAACTATGAGGAGAATAGGACCATGTGTTTCGGTAGCAGAAGCGTCTTTGGCTTGGCTTTATTGACGACACGTTCACAAAACTATATCACATATGCCTCTATGTAGTCTAACACGCTACATCGAATATTTCTGTATCCTATTGCGTTCATACTACCATAAACACAACAAAATTGATGTTCAATCCCTATTTAAAGTAGTGTGTTGGGTGTACTTGACGATATGTAATTCTTTGCTTCACATTTAATCTTACAAATGTAACATATCGTATTGAAGTGATTTTAGATAAAGGCGAAATTATTATTCAAAAGACAAATTGATGTCGCCTTTAATTTTCAGTTCAGTGAAAAAAACTAGAATATAAAGAAAATATATATTGAGCGATCTCGGCGTCCATCAGTGCGTTACATATATACTCTCCGCAATTATCATGATTTGTTTGTTTGCTGGGTCTATATCGTCCCGTGAATAGCCAAGGTCATTTGAAGCAGGGTATCCTTGTAGTAGTTGGTGACTACTTCACTGAATTGCATACGGGAGCCCCGTTGTATGCCATCCAGAGCAATTAGGGTAAAGTGTCCTTCCCTGGGACACAGCCACGATATCACAGACTGGCCCGTTCATCAGGTTCCCTTATCATTGAGACTTACGTCCGTACAAGAGCACTTTCTTCTCAGAAATGGCGATAACAAAATTCAACTTTCAAAATTCAAGACGGAAATACATCATTTTAATGTACATGTAACAATAAAAAATTCAATGATTTGTAGGTAAGTCAAATTAAGATAAGATTATGTTCTCAAAGAAAGGGGAAACCCCATCGAAGCGTTTATGAATTGAGAAATGGTTTGGCCGAAATCATGAAGCCATAGGTGCTTAGCACGTTTATAAGTCCTAGACCAATTATAGACTAATATACATATTCTCTATATATTGGTATATAATCGGTCTTGTACTTATAAGCGTGCTAAGCACCTATGATGAAGCAAATATTACAAAGATTCTTTCTGGGTTTTGTAATCAATGCAACGAAGAAAATCTGTATTAAGGATTTAATACAGACGCAAAATTAACTTCATGTAGTATTTCGTCTTTTACGAATTCGGAAAAGCATGGTTTAATTGATTTTTGCAATCAAGAAATTGAAAACTTTTACACGCAGTGGTCTATCTATTGTATTAATTTGCACGTGCAGTGTAGTTTATTGTGTGGATCTTGGAGATCGAGTTCAAAAAATACAAACACGTGTTCTGATTTCATTCTGAAATTATTTTAATGATAAACTATGATAATATGAGTACAGATACAAATCGAAATACAATATCACCACATTTCTTAGTGTATCCATTATATAATGCATATCTGATGACGAGTTATGATGAATACAAATTTTGTTCAAAGAAAAAGATAACTATCTCCATTAAAACATACAAGATGATTATGTATATCATTTTTCGAGAAACAGGAAAACGTGCCTGACAAGTAGTTTGCATTTGTGTTCACCTAGTATTGTGCAAGCTAGCAGGCCGTGAACCAATCGGGAAACGTCGGCACTTTCCGTTAACTCGTTAATGGAAAGTGCCGACGTTTCCCAATTGGACGTAAACCAGTGTGGAAAAGTACAAGTGGAAAAAAAAGAACTCTGTGTTTGCGCTGTTTCTTGGTTGTTGGAAAGGTCAAAGCTTGTATGACTGTTCTGATGAGGTTCATAAATACTTGTTTAGTACATGTCACTGCAAAAATATGACGATAAAAAGGTTATTCTTGAAAAGAATAAGACTGTGTTCCGCCTTACAACTATCGGTCTTATTCAGGCTATGTCAGGCTCTCCAAATGAGAACCAAGGAGGTACCAGTTGAATAGTACAATGCATTGTCGAATCACAGGGACATGTTTAGTCTTATATCTAAACAATAGCCAGAAATACCTATATATCGAGTCTTTATATGTAGGTATTTCTGGCTATTTTTTAATGTTAGACTTGACATGCTCCGGAGGTCGAATCAAACTTACATACCTAAACCCCGTCTCGGAGTCTCAAGTCGCACTGACGTTTGGGATTATCTCGATATCTCCACCAGTATAATTACGTATTGTATGTAACTGATTGTTCGGTTAATATCTTCTCCTATTATACAAACATGTAAATATACATACCAACAGCATTTAAACGATATATAGAAAATTAATGTTGCTGAAAAATAAATAATTAAAATAAATATTTACACGTTTTGTTTACGAACGCAAAACTGCAGTCCCCTTTCTTACACGTTTGTTTATAAAAAACTACTTCCGTTTGCTCTGCATCTTTCCAATACCATAGCAGTTAGAGTACAATATGCAAATCAATCATGGTGATATGACCACTATTATGACGTCATCAATTTGATTGCAATAACACCAACTTCAAAAACTGGATTAACTAGAGTGCATACAAACAAAATGAATAACCACTAATATGATTTTTATTACGGGTAACAGTATTTCCCGCAAAAATGTTTAGACAATGAATCGTGAATGTATCGTAATGTTGCATCTATCTGCAATGTAAATATCAAATTAACATCATTCAAATGCATCAGGTGTTTTTCTTATCCACGACACATATACTTATATATCCTCGATACTAACGTGGTACAGTGTACACTTAAAACAAGAAATATCTTTTTTAAAAGATGAACGACATAGTTTTAATGCTGGTGGTTATAATGCAAACTGCTGGTGAAATAAGTTAACGACCTAATGCGTTTCAGCAATGATAACAAATCAGTTTGAGTCATTTTTGGTGATAATAAGGCTGCATTTGAATCTGGAATATAAGTTTATTAATGTGTCATTTAAAAAGATACATCCACTTATTCATCTTGCATTCAATCTTACCTTTGTTTTGTTTTTAACTGCATTCTGCATTTTACATTTACCGCTACATTGTCCAATCACATACTTCATCTTGACCAGTAACGCCACCTGTCGCCTCATATCCGGGACCAAAAGAATATTATACGGCTATGCCGAAAAATCATCAGGGTGTAGGCGGACATGCTACTTCGAGTACTGTAAAAGTGGATATTTTCTCGCGTTGAAATTTTCGCTTAGTCAGCCTCCAAACTGTTCGCGGTGTGGATATTTTCGCGCTGTCAGTCATGATGAAAATATATTTTCGCGCTGCGATGTCATTTGCCATGTACATAAAGTAAGATTATTTTCGGCAATTGACAGCTCGCGACGATCGGTCCAGTAAATATACCAAATTTTGATCAATAGACACGTTTAAGTTAATTTGTTGTAAGTGTGGTCATTGCGTTACGTCTGTGTGACAGAAAAAATATATATCAGATGTATTAGCGTTGTTTTACATTGAAAATACACCACGTACGAGACATCTGATTGCAACTTTAGGCCCCGAAAATGTATAAATAACAGGCGTTATCTGAGGCAGCAGTCGCACTCCAAATGTGATGATGAAGATGTTTGTTTTGATTGTTTGATTGAATCCGTCCACCATCCGAGACTACTCCAGTAAGTCGACCTCTGTGTCGTTTCTCAAACCTGGGTACCTGAATACCCCCTTTAAAGAATTAAATGAAGCATAGGGTTTCATTTCGACATTACGGTCGACAAAACTGGAAATACACATATGGTCCCCCGCCTGCTGACGGCGGTAAACCTCGATGAGGAGAATTCAAGATCTCACCGGCTTGATGGACTTAACCTCAACACACGGCTTCCTTTCTTCAACAGGATAGGGAACAGCACTGCAGTGTCCTTTCCCGAATCCTCGGAGGACATGGTCAGGAAATAATGGAACAACAGGGAAGTTCCAGTTCCAGACTTTTGAGTAATGTTTGATTGTGTTTGTTTTTTTCCCTGTTGTTTGCTGTATGTGTCGATCCGGTTTTGACTCGCCTTGGTGATCAGCATCTTATCAAAACCCATAAGTGTGCAACTTGTATTTCTTTCACCACCAGCCATGGAACCGAACTGGAGAACACTTCTTTGGCACGAGTTTCCTGTGTCAAAGTGTCAGGGTTACAACAAATAAACAAAAAAGAGAAAGCGACTGTGGAGTTTTCCGGCTATTGCCCCTAAACCACTGTTGTCTGGAGACGTGACCAGGCAATTGATAACATATAGGGGCTTTTCACCACCCTTCTTGTCCAAGTCTTAAAGCAAAAGTGGTGTGTTGTAGACGTAATGGCTATGTAATCTAAAGTCATGCTGCTCAACCACCAGGACCATCTTCCCTGGACTTATTGGACGAAAACCACGACAAACGGTTTGGCTCAAGATTAAGCTATTTGATTTTGATTTCTTTTCGTCAGGTTCCTCAACTTGGACCTATCTGGCATGGTCTAACCTAACAGATCTTAGCTCCAAAACTCCATGTTTCATTGGAACACGCAAGTCGCCGGACAACGACAAGATAGCAATCCACTCCTGAAGCCAATTTTTAAAAGAACAATTCTTACTATTTAAAGGAGTTGTAGTAAGTCTTTATGGGCTACGGTCGAGGATCAGATTCAATATACTGGTACGAATTATTTTTATTGATAATGAACGAATAAAAACTATCGCAATGTATCATGGACACGCAAAATAACATCTAACTTACCTTTAAACATACGAATGATAAATCAGGTCGTACATACGAATGTCGTTCATACGAAGTCACGTTTCCAGTTTCATGGCGAAAGGACAATTGCTTGGGAGACATTTTGCCATCTCGCGGGGAAAATCATGGAGGTAAACCACATCTCTTTTCCATTCCGGTCTCCACATCTTGTGTCGCACATCCTTCTCGTCCGCCATTGCACACGTACCATATATTTTTACCTTTGAGATAATGTGGGAGCTGTTTGTCCCCTCGGTTATCCATCCATATTTACTTAGATTACGTAATGCTTATCATGAATAATCTATCGGCTCTGTTTAAACAAGTACGATTTGTATTTCTATAAAGTTTGAGTATGTAACCAATGATTTGAGAGGTCACCAAAACTGTGATAACACTGACTTTTCTGTTTCAAGAACTTTACAAACTGGCGTAAAACTAAGCTATATTGAAATGTAAATATCGTTATTTATCAAGATAGTCAGCAATTACACAATATAATTTTCATCACTGAAATAGGATAATATATAAACAACAGAGAATGCTATAGAAACAACAGAATCCATCCACTAAAATAGGATCCTATATATAAACAACAGAATCCACTCGCTGAAATAGGATCCTATATATAAACAACATAATCCACTCACTAAAATAGGATCCTATATATAAACAACAGAATTCATTCACTAAAATAGGATTATATATATAAACAACAGAATCCACTCGCTGAAATAGGATTCCTATATATAAACAACAGAAACCATTCACTAAAATAGGCTCCTATATATAAACAACAGAATTCATTCACTAAAATAGGATCCCATATCTAAACAACAGAATCCACTCACTAAAATAGGATCCTACATGTAAACAACAGAATCCACTCACTAATATAGGATCCTATATCTGAACAACAGAATCCACTCACTAAAATAGGATCCTATATCTAAACAACAGAATCCACTCACTGAAATAGGATCATATATCTAAACAACAGAATCCACTCACTCAAATAGGATCATATATCTAAACAACAGAATCCACTCACTAAACAGTAAACAATAGAATCCGCTCACTAAAACAGTAAACAACAGAATCCACTCACTAAAACAGTGAACAACAGAATCCCCTCACTAAAACAGTGAACAACAGAATCCACTCACTAAAACAGTAAACGACAGAATCCGCTCACTAAAACAGTAAACAGCAGAATCCACTCACTAAAACAGTGAACAACAGAATCCACTCACTAAAACAGTAAATAACAGAATCCGCTCACTAAAACATTAAACAACAGAATCCGCTCTCTAAAAGAATAAACAACAGAATCCGCTCACTAAAACAATAAACAACAGAATACGCTCACTAAAACAGTAAACAACAGAATCCACTCACTAAAACAGTAAACAACAGAACCCACTCACTAAAACAGTAAACAACAGAATCCGCTCACTAAAACAGTAAACAACAGAATCCACTCACTAAAACAGTAAACAACAGAATCCACTCACTAAAACAGTAAACAACAGAATCCGCTCACTAAAACAGTAAACAACAGAATCCACTCACTAAAACAGTAAACAACAGAATCCACTCACTAAAACAGTAAAACAATCCACTCACTAAAACAGTAAACAACAGAATCCGCTCACTAAAACAGTAAACAACAGAATACGCTCACTAAAACAGTAAACAACAGAATACGCTCACTAAAACAGTAAACAACAGAATCCACTCACTAAAACAGTAAACAACAGAATCCGCTCACTAAAACAGTAAACAACAGAATACGCTCACTAAAACAGTTAGAACGAATATTCATACCCTGCCTACACTGCTCTCCGGCAGGGTATGAAGTCCCTCCCATTGCCGATAGTGTAGCAAGCCCCGATGTGATTCACATCGGGCAGTATTAGCAGTGGTAAATTTTTTCTCGGATAAAAAAACCCATGTAAATTGATGATTCTAGTATCTATGATGAATATTCAAGCAACAAACCTGCACATTACTTCAAATGTTTGACAATAAATGGTAAAATCCAAAACGAGCAAGACACACGGAGATATCAGTTCAAACATACCGCCATCTTTGATACAAGTGTAAAGGTCAATTTCCTTATAAGGAAATCAAAATAAATTGATGCTAATGAGGTTTCCCGCGAGATTTCAACAGAAAAACAGATTCGGAGTAATATATCTCGGTAAGGAAGGTCAATTCATTCTGAAATTATTTAATTACGCAAAGTAAGATTCGCTTTCTTCACAAAAGTTACAAAAGAGTGGTTAAATATCTCTGATTATGTATTTATTTATCGTAGTAGCTTCATCCATATATGGATCACGGGTTCCATATTTGGGTTAGAATCCTCGCGAGAGTTCTTCGAGAAGTATCATGGCGGATCATGGAGACAACTCCGAGCAGTATGATATCAGAATATGCGAATTAAAGATTTCTAGATTAGACGGTAGGCTAATACATTGCAAAATTGAATTAGAAATGTTTCATTATACGAACTATTACTCCAAAGTTAAACGATATCCGCTATTTGTAGCATTTTCGAGGTTCACTGTTTTGCTACATTACGAGCAATGGGAGGGAATCGTAGCTCTGACGACGACCATCTGTCAAAAATTATCCGTCCGTCGTCCAGAGCTACGTTATCGCAGCTATAAAACAGTAAACAACAGAATACGCTCACTAAAACAGTAAACAACAGAATACGCTCACTAAAACAGTGAACAACAGAATCCGCTCACTAAAACAGTAAACAACAGAATACGCTCACTAAAACAGTGAATAACAGAATCCGCTCACTAAAACAGTGAACAACAGAATCCACTCACTAAAACAGTAAACAACAGAATCCACTCACTAAAACAGTAAACTACAGAATCCGCTCACTAAAACAGTAAACAACAGAATCCACTCACTAAAACAGTAAACAACTGAACCAAATACACTAAAACAGTAAACAACAGAATACGCTCACTAAAACAGTAAACAACAGAATCCACTCACTAAAACAGTAAACAACATAATACGCTCACTAAAACAGTAAACAACAGAATTTACTCACTAAAATAGTAAACAACAGAACCCACTCACTAAAATAGTAAACAACAGAATACAGGTGTTGAATTGTAAATTTATTTTCTGTTAAAATCGATAAAACGAACGAAATATTAACAAACTATACATTTCCATGGAGGACCTTGGACATGAAGAAATAGACCACGTGATCTAAAGGGCGACCGCCGTCTGATTCATCGATGACATTCGCCATATCGATTCAAGTCAAATCAGTATTAGATTCTCTCAGGTTGGTTGTCATATTTTCTGGTCATCCCAGTGGGGCCAGAACTGGACCTTCAGTCTATCGACATAGTCCAGAATGTTCGGACATTCTTCCCGGATAACCTGCATCATCGGAAAGTCCATCGGGACACATGTGATCTGGGTCAGGAATCCAAACAGCGTACAGTCAATCTGTAGGACAGAAATACGTCTGATGAGTTTGTCTCCGATCGTCAAAACCGTCAAACAGAAAACGCACCTCCTTCCTTTGTTTTATTTCTGTCACCAAAATACCAATTAAGAATAGAAATTATAAAAATGTAAAAACACAGCAGCAGATTTCGACAATTATTGTATTTTCATATTTGTCACGTGATCTCAGGCAAATCACTAATATCGCCTCAAAGCATCCTTATCAGTTAGTTAATTATAGGTAGAAGGTCTTGATTGATGAGTAAGTTCCTCAGGTTAAACAATGTGTCACGTGATCTGGTACGATATTTCAGCGAGATCGCACTTTATTGTAACATTTTTTCCTATAATCTTCGTCATTAACTTTTCAAATGACGTAATCGGGAATAAGGAAATAAAAATTATTCTGAGAATTGTTACTTAAGAAGTATATATAATAGTTTACCTGACAATTGTTACTTAAGAAGTATATATAATAGTTTACCTGGGAATTGTTACTTAAGAAGTATATATAATAGTTTACCTGGGAATTGTTACTTAAGAAGTATATATAATAGTTTACCTGGGAATTGTTACTTAAGAAGTATATATAATAGTTTACCTGGGAATTGTTACTTAAGAAGTATATATAATAGTTTACCTGGGAATTGTTACTTAAGAAGTATATGTAATCATTTAGCTGAGAATTGTTACCGAAGGTTTTTTGTTGTACTTGTTTATTTCAGATAGTTTCTGTAACAAATCCTTACCAATGTTGGGAAATCCCCGAGGAAATATGTCTTTGTTCCAAGGAAGTTTGAAATAGCCCTAACGTCGTCACAGCCTATCTTGTAAATTTCTTCGTTACTATGGCGACCAATGCCATGTTTCCAAGCTCGGTCCTTCAACTGAAAACATAGTCCTGAAAAAAATTTACTCTACACAAATAACGAGATATCAATTCAAAAATGCAATCGGTTAATTACTTGTGCTACAATCAGCAAAAGTAAATGTACAGTTGCTCTGTCAGTGACGATGGTACAGCAGCTGTTTTACTATAGTATAACTCGGATGAAGTAGAGTATTAGTACACTAGTATTACAACAAATTAGTAACAATAATTACAATCACTATTTACCCTGAAATAAGATTAATTAACGTATAAAACAATGCGTTATATTCATATATGATCATTATAGTTGTAATAATTATTACATTATTACAGGGGAGAATTAAGCAGTGTTTTTTATGTAAATTAACTTTATTTATTTTACAACAATTGCGAAACAAGTTCTATAAACTTATGTCAACCATGCTTGTTGGCTCGGATTGAAGCGCGCGATGGGTCTTACTGTGGGAGGAGACAGGGAAAACCCACGTGGCCGGGCAGGTGACCCCATACCTTTTCACGGCGATCGGGGAATCGAACCCTGGCCGCCTAGGTGAAAGGAGAGTGTGTTACCACTGTGCCTCCCGACCATCCCTAGGGAGTAATATGACTGTGTATCTTAAAGAACAGTTGAAGTTTTCGACGGGATCGTCTCTGGGTTAAAGGTTCACAGTCCGTTTCAGTATGAAGTGATTGTTGATGCAATAAAATCCAAGTTTGAACTGACATAGTAATACTGGTGTAAATAGTTCGATCTAATATTCGAAGATAGGGAACATTCTATTGTAAAGTGTTAAGTAGTAAATTATGTTGATGTTATAAACGGTGTGGGCGAGTCCCCCCCCCCCCCCCCCCCCCCCCCTCTTTGCGAGTCCCCCCCCCCCCCCCCCCCCCCCCCCCCTTTTGCGAGACAGAATTTTGTCCAAAAGCCAAAATATTGTATTCAAAGGATTGTGTGAAATGCACGCAAGATATTTGCACCTTCCAATGCAAATTAAGTGTTTGATACAGTAGAGCTTTTGATAAAACCACACTTAACAGCTGTTTCGTCAATATGACTCGTCAGTAATGCTAAGGGTCTAAGTATTGGTAACTAGAAGCAACTGAGGAAACTGGATAGAAGTCAAAAGAAATGTCAAAATAAAGATAGAAAATTGCACCGGCCGTATAATTCAATAAATTTTATGCTGATAATTTTCAATATTGGATTTCAAATGAACGGCACGTACAGGTGTAATGCTGAATCATGTCTCTATTCAGATGAATCAAAACGAGACATGCAGGTTACGGCAAACCTCGGTTACTATATATAGATCCACCAGTACGGTACTCAAAATCATCAGCCTTTGATTTATTTATCTATTTATCTATTTATCATTATTATTATTGCTTCCTACGATTCGTACCCATCACCGAACCTCTGAACGTCAATGCAGCGCCATGCTAAAATAGTACAGGTTCGTCCCGGGAGTAAGACATTTTAATCGGTTACCAAAGGTTGATATCATGACCGTATCAACCTCATTAAATGTTCATAACAGTAAATTGTCTTTGGAATATTTTTCTTTGCTGTAATTACGTTTTTGTCGCCAGATGAAGGGGAAAGAAAGACAATAGCTTATAACGTCTAGTTATTCATCGCAAGAATAATGAAGGATAAGGCAAGAAATCAGAGATAAAACACTTTTAGATATCTACAGGAGAACGCAACGCAACGAACAGATACATACAGTATGGTGTCAAGTTAAGGCCATTTCGCAATCTCGAAATCTCGCTCTGACGACTTTCAATCGAGATCGCTAGATGGTCCGGTTAAAGCTATCTCGAACCTCGAAATCTCGCTCTGACGACTTTCAATCGAGATCGCTAGGTGGTCCGGTTAAAGCTATCTCGAACCTCGAAATCTCGCTCTGACGACTTTAAATCGAGATCGGGAGATGGTCCGGTTAGAGCCATCTGGAACCTCGAAATCTCGGTCTGACGACTTTAAATCGAGATCGGGAGATGGTCCGGTTAGAGCCATCTGGAACCTCGAAATCTCGGTCTGACGACTTTAAATCGAGATCGCGAGATGGTCCTAGTCACAGGGACCTGGGAATTAGTTACAGTCTACACGTATTTGGACCTTCCTTGGTGTATATAGCACATTTATATATGAACAAAGGGGATGACATTTTTACCGAATTTTAATCTAGCCCCCCAAAACGTCTCAAAATGTGCTATACACACCAAGGAAGGTCCAAATACATGTAGACTATAACTAAGTCCCTTTGGTCCTAATCCGTGTTCTCATGATCTCGACCTTAATTCGACCAAGCGATATTGCGAGGTTGCCAGACAGGTTCATGGGTCTAAATCTGGGAAAGTTCGACGTACATTGTTCCCGATGTCGGCTCCAATCGCTTCGTTCACTTCATCTACCTCATTATATCTCACATACTTCTTATAATCCGCCTGGTGGTGAACATGGCGATACAGAAATATGGTCCTGAAAACAGCAAAGTACGGAGTTAGTTTTGCTTTTACAGAAACTTTAAAACGCCGACACTCCGGAGGCCATTATCAGGGGACAAAAATTAATTTCTGTGGATATGTTTAAAATGTCATCGGCAGTAAATACATCCATCTTTTTCAAGCATTATAGAGTACAAGTTCAAGTTCTTTATTGACTTTGAGTCTTCCGACTCATCAGTATCATATACATACATACTATACAAATTTTACATAACATTGACAACATCAGACAAAACAAGAAAACATAGATTCGTGACAGAGACAATATACTCGGAGAGCATAACTATGTTAAAGAAGCTCTTTTGACATTTGCCACTTTGATGTATTTGGCCAATTTTTCTAATTCTTTGGTATTTTGCCCGTTAAATAATTGTGTCAATTTTAACATACTTGTTGTTTTTTTTAAAAGTAACTTTTCAAATATTTCTTACGAATATCAGAATAACATGGGCATTTTAGAATAAAATGAAATTCATCTTCGACATCATTTAGATTACATACAGAACAAATTCTCAAGTGTCGCTGGATATTTTGATAACGACCTTTTTCTACATTTCAATCATAAGCTGACAGTCGAATTTTAGTAATTTCTTTTAAGTACCCTTTCCCTAACGCTTTTCTCAAATAACCCTGAATAACAAAATCATTGCTAAGACATAAATAAATGTTTGTTAGAACAACTCCCCGGGTCAACAATAAAACGTAGGGCACCCTAAGAATCACCTTTCTTTTTAAAACTACGTTTTAATTGTGTACATAATACTAGTAATGTATATGACGTCACCAGATGCAATTAAATTATGACGTAAAAGGACTTTAGTTCGTCGACGGTGACATTAGCAACAACTAAACCACGTAAAAGTTTGTCTTTATTACAAAGAGTACCGGCAAGTACTATGATTGATCACATGGTAATATCAGAGGCGAAAATGATTCTAAAAGCAATTAGATTATGTTGTGTCATCGGGGTCAATTTGTGCCGAAGGGTCAAGGTCGAATTTGTCGCAAACATAGTTATACAGGAGTATAAAACGATACCAAAAATTTATACATATTACAGTTAGGTCAGACATGCTGTTATTTGATTGGCTGATGTAAATTAATGAATTAAAACTACAATCTGAACAGCCTGTTAGCAACACCAAACAAAAGTACATATTGTTCATAGAACAACAACAACATGCGTCAGTGCGTGTCTAGAATTAAATGAATAAATAAATACCTATCACAGCTTCTAAACAAAACAGTTCTTCCCTTATAAGGAAATGTACATTACACATCCAATCGGTCCATTCGGCTAACCTCGGCCGATTCCGGTACCATTCATAAAAAAAGTAGATACGGAATCGGCCGAGATGTGACGAGTGTCAATCGGTCGTGACAATGTATAATATAACCAACTAGGGGAGATCACTCTCGAAACGACGGTTTGCACTCAGTACGGTAGATCCCGCATATGATAAGTCAAACATATTAAATCTACCAAAACTAACAGACTGTTCGCACTCTAGACATGACTTTAATATCATCAACTTTTAATTCTTTTGTTAAACATACCAGATTGAATTTTCCTCCACCATTTTTAAGAACGATATCCCGACCGCCTTGAGCTCTGGGGACACGCTGGGATAAAGTTCTTTGTTGAAATACGTCGCCAGTGTCTCCACGATGAAGTTAGAATCCGGTATTTCCTCCTCATTAAACATGACAAAGGGACTTTGCTTTTTCCTGGAGAATCCGATGTGGTCTATTACCTGCTCGTGGGACATGGAAAAGATGAAACACACAAACACATTCACATGTTTTACATTCACACAAAGTTTCGTTCCCTAGTTTGAACTTTGAAATAACTGGAAGGAAGAACAGAGAAAAAAACACATTCCTACAGAAATCGAACTCGGATCTCCGGTGTGATAAGCCACGAGTCTACCTCCTGAGCCAAAGAAGCATGCTCCGTCAGCTGAGTGACAGAGACTGTATCTAACACTTTGCACAAGCCACATTGACCGGTGCTTATTTACACTAATGGAATATATACAAAGGTCGTGACTAATGGACCCTGCAGGTAGGGCGTAAGAATTGTACCTGCTGCCCCCATTGCATGATCGTAAGAGGCGACTAAATTTGGGATCTTATCGTTTCTCTTCTTTCTGAACAGCTTTCTTCTTCCTAACGTCTCCCTTGATACTGCCTCACTATTTGGCCTATAGTTGAGCGTTCGCCCTGTGAGGAAGGCTTTGGGTTCTGTCCCCTGGCCGAGACATACCGGAGTCTTTAAAAGTGGTAGTTGCTGCTCCTGCTTAGCGCTCAGCATACAAGAAGTGGGACGACTGGTTCGCCCGTTGTCAGTATAATGTGACCGGGTGGGGTGTCCTGCTGGGTGTCTTCGGCAGTATGCTTCAGTGAGGTAGCACTATAAATCGGCAAAAGTTCCGGCCTATCACAAGGAGACCTAACACGAACATACTGCAGCCTCCCAAAACACACATACGCACTCACCACACGCATGCATGTCGCACGCACGTGAGGCCGTCCTTAATGACCTTGGCTGTTAATAGGACGTTAAACAAAATAAACCAAACCAAACTTATGTTAAACAAAAGCAAAGTTAACTGGTTTATCTTAATTAAAAGAACAGTTGTCTGGTTTATCTGGCGTTTTGGTGACTCTACACTTTGTTACGTTCATCAGACAAATCGAAAGTGAAGCAATATATATATTTTATTAAATTCCTAAAGTTTAGTTCCTGTTTCTAAATATTTCGAAAATAGGTCACGAATATTTAAAAGTGACTGAGCATATATCTTTTCCAGTGTGTTACTGAGACAGAATGGGTATATTGTCAATTTGCCACAGATTGACAGTGGCCATAGTTAGTTATTTACCTGTTAACCAACCAATCAACCAACATCAATCGATCTGTAATGTGAAAATCTATTTATAAATACACTCTGTTATAAACCTCGGGTTAACAGAGAAAATCGTATCGTGATTTGATACTGATGGTGATGTTGATGTTGACCGTCATCTATGTAGTAGCAATATCCGGTGTCGTTATATTAACAAATTGAGCAAATTCATACTAGTAATTACATATTGGGATACAGATTAAACAATCATAGAGCTACCTCATGTGGTATGTCGTTCATACGAAGCCACATTTCCAGTTTCATGGCGAAAGGAGACATGTTCGGGAGACACCTGGTCATCTCGCGGGGGAAATAAATATTTTGACTTTAAAAAAAAAAATTTCGAACGAAAATGTTAAATGTGCCAGTATAAACATAGTCATCAATGAACAAATACTTCCGTTTGCTCTGCAGCTTTCCAATACGATAGGAGTAAGAATACGATAATTGTAAATCAATTATGGTGATTTGACCACTATTATAACGTCATCAATTTTTATTACAATAACACCAACTTCACAAGCTGGATTTACTTGAGTAAGTAAAAAGAAACTGACATGTAACTAATATATACGCAGTTGCGTACACATCATTTAAAATAAATAAATAAATAAATAAATAAACAAAACCGCTGTTATCTATATTCGTTTATCTACCAACGAAATATGAATGATGAAACTAGGTAATAGGGATATGATTCTAATCAAACACAGTAATTGATATAATTAGTCATACCGTGACATGGAACGCAATCTATCAAACCTAAAATCTGCTTGGTTAAACTGGACCAAAGAAAAATCCGAAGGCAAGTTTCTTTGGAAGAAATTTCAATTCACACCTGCAAGAACCTTTAGCATCAGAACCGAGACAAAATGATAACGAAGCTCCCCTCTGATAGTCAGAATTGCTATACCTTCAAAATAAAGCAATTTTTTTTCCTAAATTGTCCTAATTTTCTTCCAGACTGCCCCCTGAGAAGCAATTCCTAACACGACACTAATAAAACAAAAAGCCCGCTATATGAAATTGCTCAGAAAATATTCGCAATGTTGTTCCTATAATGCCGTTAGAGTTATGTCCCTTGATTGTCACATCTATCTAGTCGCAGGGACTTGGCACACTATGAATTCCCAACCCATAGTTTACAGTATAAAGTGACTGGGTTGGTGAATTTTGACAAGCCCCTGTGGAACTACTCTTCTGTGCGTTTCCTGAGCCATCGATTAAGATGAAAATATAAAATAGATTTATTTTATAATTGCGAAACAAGTTATATCAACTTATATTAATTACGCTTATAAGGAAGGTTACCGTTTGAGGAAGCCATGGTACCCTGAGAAACCACACGTGGCCGGGCAGGTGACCGCATTTGATTTATCGCATCTGATCCAATGTGGCGACACGGACCAGGAAGCATTTTTCGCATAATCGACCTCAGTTTCATCAATTTATCCTAACTTAAAGGACACTCCATGTACCGATGAGATGTAAAGCTTTAAAGTCCATAAATTGAATTGAATTGAAAAAAAAAAAAAAAAAAAAAAATAGATAATAAATAAATAAATTAACTAATAATAATAAAAATATATATATATATAAGGCAATACAGAATGTTTGGAAAGAATAAAAAAAATGTTGAAAATATCAGCTGAGGATGACGAAACAGTGGCCTGCTTTGTATCAGGTTTTTCTGGAACACACGTCAGATTCAACGTGCATTTACCAAACTGTTTTTAAAACATTTTTCGAACGTTATAGATTAAAAAAGGATATGGTGAACATTAAGATTGTGATGATGGAATTTCAACGCAGGGGAAAAATAAAACATTTTCTCCGGCTTAGAAGCCAGAAATTCGTATCGCAACATGGATATCGGAGACTCCAAAATAAAATCAACCTACAAGAAATGTTTTTTTGATTTTTTAAAGAAAAAAGCCAAAATTTGGTAACACCAAAATTCCCCAATTAACAGTTTTTTTTTTTTTTTTGTATTTGTTTTATTTTTTCAGAGATTTTCATACAGTGTAAAGTACATAGTATACAATTGTATTCAGAATAATCATTATTACAGCACCATAGAATTGTAGATGATCAAACACAAATACACACATCTTAATCCAGATTCATAAAATCATTCACTTTTGATGAACTTTCTTAATGTTACTTTCCCACTGTATTTAAAGAAAGGAAGAAAGCAGAAGAGAAGTTGTAGAGCAAACAGAAAAATCATAACAATAACGCAATAGGAACGAAACAAGAAACATGGACAAAGACATATATATAGTAACAAAGACAGACATAGAGACAGAGAGAGAGAGGGAGAGAGAGACAGAGAGAGGTATCAGAAAATCTAATATTTACAGTATGGACTGTAGTCTAACCCAAATGTACCCAGGACAGACAGAATTGCTGGTAAGACAATTTAGGTCTGACTTATAATTAGACCAGCTTTACTGTATATGAATGAAGACTGGCAAGGGAAAGACAAGAGGATTTAAACATGTATTGTCGTCAGCAAGTGTCATCACATATGATTATAGCAATAAAATTTTATTTTGAAATCTTATAGAAACAATAATATGTATTAACTTTGGTTAAATATAACATTACAAAGTATAGCAGTACATAAGAATCTAAGGACAATAATCAGCAAATTGAAGTTCTAAGAGATATTAAGTAATTTTTGCCACTTTTTCCATTCATTTTGAAAATTTTCCTTATACTTGTCCCCTTTACCCATTGCAATATATTTTTGTGTAACATAATGATCTTTAATAGTTTTTTTGAGACCAGTCAAAGATAAATTATTTTGTAGACACCTTGTTGAATAAATATACTGTTTAATAATTAAAATGATTGTACTGTCTATTGGTGTTCTTATTCCATCTTGATTATATAATCCAAAAATAAAAGTTTCCTTATTATATGCGAAAGGTATCATTAAAGAATCTAATAAAAACTCAAAATTTTGTAACATAACTTGCACCTTATCACATTCCCAAAGTGTATGTTCTATTGTTTCAATATCAGTTTTGCACCAGTAGCAATACGGATTTTCTGCTATTCCTGCCTTAAATAGAAATGAATTTGTTGTTAAGATGTGTTGATTAATTCTATATTGTAGCCACTGTAGTTTTGAATTTTTGGTTATATAAAATGGCAATTTGTATATTTTCCTCCATGTTTCATTATCAAAGTTGAAGATATCCCATTTTTTTCTTCCAGTGGATATTATGTTATTTTTACTGAGTAAATAGTAAAAGTCTTTTGTTCCCTTTTTACTGCGAAAAAGAATTTCCATATCAATTGGTATAAATGGGTATATAGGAGATGATAGTTCCTGTTTCTGAATATGTTTTCTAATAGCTGAGATAAGTCCTTGATATTTAAGGATGTTTGTATTAATATCAAAGACTCGTTGAAATTCTTCGAAGGAGTAAAATGAATTATTGTTTTTGTTTATTAAGTCACTAATTACAATAATTCCTTTATTGTACCAATCTTGATAAAAAATATTCTGATTATCTACTTTAATTAATTTATTATACCAAATTGGTGTTTTAGCCAACATATCTGGGGATTCATATAAATTGTTTTTGTTAGAGAGTTTTATCCATGCTTTAAAGACATCTTTCCAGAATAGATTTTTACATTTATTGTGACATATTGAGATATATTCCATCCCACAGTTAGCCATAAGGTGATCATCAGCAAAAGATCTAAGAATTAACTGCCATTTACTTGAACTTGTAAAAAGTCTCCTTAACCATGTTAGCTTCAAAGATTCAATAAATGACTTCACATGTAACATTTTTAGCCCCCCATCAATGTATTTTTTAATAGTTACATCTCTTTTCACCTTATCTATTTTACTTTTCCAAAGAAAACAATACAATTCTGTGTTTAATTTTTTCAGGAAATTCTCATCTGGATTTGGCAAAGAGATAAAGAGATGATTGAACTGAGAAATTAATAAAGCCTTTATAATATGAATTCTACCGATTGGAGTTAAGACTCGTCGTTCCCAAATTCTAATAAGTGCCTTTAACTTTACTAATTTCTTATCATAATTTAGTTTAGGTATTCGATGAAGGTCAACATGAAATTCAATTCCTAAAAGTGTAAATGTTTGATTTCCCCACTGTAGATTCAGTTCAGGGTAGACAACTTCATCACTATATTTTTTGCTTCCAATCCAAATAGCCTGGGTTTTAGATACATTTATTTTCAATCCTGATATTTTTGCAAAAGATTTTAATTCATCAATAGATTCTTTAAGGGATTTCTCTGTTCCATCCAAGATCAGTGAAGTGTCATCAGCATATTGAGACAGTAAAATAGGAATATTATCAACATCAATACCTTTTATATTATTATTATTCCTTATTCTAATAGCTAAGATTTCAGCACACATTATAAATATGTATGGTGCAATTGGGTCTCCCTGCCTACAGCCTCTCTCTATTTCAAAAAATGGAGACAGATTTCCCCCTTGATTAATCGCTGAGCTTGAATTGTTTTGTAGAACCTTCACCCATTTCTTAATATCTTTCCCAAATTTAAAAAAATCGAGAACTTTATCAATAAACTTCCAGGAAACAGAGTCAAAAGCCTTTTCAAAATCAATAATCAACAACATTCCAGGTATATTTTTATCTTCTGCATATTGCATAATATCATAAACAATTCGAGTGTTTTCCCCAATATAACGTCCCGAGATGAAACAATTAACAGTTTTTGATTGTTTCCTGAATCTCTCCTGTATAGCTGTCAGCCAATCAGGTGTTTTCGGTAGTTTCCGTTAACGAGAAAGAAGGCCGCGAGTTAGCATTCGTCACATCTCGGCAGATTCCGTACATGTAACTGCATCATTGATGAAGAGTACCGGAATCAGCCGTAAGTTCTCTCAAAAGTATATAAGTGTGTAAAATTGTGTGTAAGATTATACAGGGCTACGTATAAATTGTGCCGATCTCCCTGTACATACAAAGATACAAAAAATGGGTTAAAATCAATTGGGTTTTTTTTTAATTTAAGGTCTGATTTATCATGATATTACGGAGTTAGCATCCAGGTAATATAGTAATGTATTACAACACAACTCTAGTGGTAAATAACAACATACATTTTAATGAGTGATATATCACGTGGTACATTTTATCATCAGACAGTTGTACATATTTCAACGATAACATTTTATCGCGAGTTAAGATAATAAGCCACCATAACAAAAACCGATGACATCACTCCCACAACTTCCTTTCCATCATCAGGATTCTTCACAACAAACTCCTCCTCCTCCTCCTCCTCCTCCTCCTCATCATCATCATCATCATCACCACCATCACCATCATCATCATCATAGCTAGCGAGGGACGGGATACCAGTAGTTGATTTGCCTCTGGATACACAATGGGAAAAGAACCATATGCTTTTCCTCGAATTGGTGACAGAATTTCCTCTGCCAGTACAGGTCATCCTGTGGGAGTTCCTTTGTAAGCACCGCAGACAGCTCTAGCCCATAGTTGAAACAACATCATTGCGTTTGAACGCTCCTTGAAATTCGCGTTGTCCCTTTTACGGGATCCGGAGGGCTTCCAGAGTGATCTCCGCTTCACCTGGCATGGAGCTGTTCCGCAGTGGGGACAGAGGGAAGGACCTGTACAAGTATATAATCTAAAGTCAATCCGTATCTTAGAAATACAAGGGTTCTGCCCATCAACAATCGAACTAATGCGAATACTATGAGAGACAATTGAAATCCATTATAAGATAAAGTTTAATGGTCATGTTATGACTATTACTTACGAGTTCTCCATTCCTGGAACATGGAAATCATGGCTGTCCATCTCTCTCTGGTGTTGTTTCTAATCGTTGGCGCATAACCCAACAGTATGGTTATAAGGACGCCGAGGAGATTGCAAAATACCTCGCTTCCAATTCGCTGAAACGAATTAATTGACGATTATAAATCAGTATCAATATATAATTGCTTAACTGTCATTTCATTGCATTAAATGATCAAATGATTAAAATTCGAACCACACGGAGTATCTAAAATTTTCGATAGGCTCGCTTCAAGAGTAAAGAAGGGATTTGGTAAATATACAATGTTCACGCTGGAGAAACAGAAATAACGAAATCTTTCTAAATGTATGACATTGTTGAAATTTACCTACTATTACTTATAAGATTATGCCATACTTACCCACATAAGATCGGCTCTCGCTGGACACATTCTCTCAATTTCTCTCGCAGTAAAGTAATAAAATATTCTTTTGGCATATCCTGGTTCGGGCTCCACGCTACACAAATAAAGATATAAAGTTAAGAGTATTTTTAACAATATTTATTTATGAATTCAGAAACGACATATATGCATTTGACAGCGGTATACTGGGATGCACGTGTAATCGACGAAATAAACGTCCAAACTTACCACGTAAAGTCCCGATAAGCAGCAGGACCTTGCTGCAATGCGCTAAGCATTACCACAAGTATCAAGAATAACTTGATATCCATCGTGGTAGGCAAGATTTAACATAAAATGTTAATATTAGCGGAGAGACTGGCCATCTCCATCTTTACCGGTTGCTAAACAGCTCAGCAACAAGTACGTGACGTCACAAATGGGTTTATATACTTTGCCAATCATGACGTCATGCTATTGTCTTCGCTGTCGGCAACCCATCGGCTTTCTACTAGGGGATACTTGGGATCTGATATCGGGTACTGTCGGCACTTTCCGTAAACGAAAAAGAACTAATCATGAGGCTCCACATCGAGAAATTCACAGGGGCCTGACACAATGGGTGATCTAAGAGGTCGGACGCTGGTGTTAAGTTTTCATTCTGGGTCAAAGGAACGTGTCAAACCCCTGTGGAAAAATACCAAACCCATAGCTTCCGGAATAGTTTCTTCTGTGCTGTCGACATATAGAATTCCCATTAACTGACTCTAAATTTGACACAGTACCAAATTTAGAATTTCTAGTAGGTGCCGTACATACACGAATTGATATAGAAGCTCGTTAGCAATATACATGTGCTTGCATTTGTCCCTTCTGAAATTGCATGTTACAGAAATAGGCATATTGTTGAGTTTGAACATTAAATAATTAGATGGTTCCTATTATTTGCATGTGAGCGTACCATTTTTTTGTATTAATATCTGATCAATAAATATTATAAAGTTGCATTTTCTGCACTTAAAGAAAAGAAAAGACGATATATTGGTTTTTTTTTTTTAATTTTTAATTATTTATTTATTTATTTTTTATGTTGTTGAAACATTTTGTTGTCAAATAAAGAGACAAAGGGATTGGGTACAAGCTATTACAACTTAAGAAATTCCCTCTCCCGACATACATTAAAACATATATACATACAGTGAACCTAGAAAATATCGATTGATTATACAATGTACATATTTAATTAAAATCTTTAAAACAAAATAATTGGTTAGGTTTGATGTAAGGATGCACGTGTCTCAAAATACTGAACTTTATATTATCAGCATGCATTTCACTGCCACACAATAAAACCTTAAGTCCCTTAAGCTATCAAATGAGATAATTCTGTAATTAGAATGATGTTCACATTCAAAGAATAATTTATATTTAACATTCTCACAGCGATTTCCACAACTACAATTTGGACTGTTGGTAAATTTAGCTCGAAATTGTAATTTAACTGACTACTACGACAATCTATAAAAGTAACGAGAGACATTCTCACCAGGGCTATCAAACGTAACATAATGTATAATCTACAAAGCTGATCTTTAGGGACATTTGTCATGTTCTAATTGATAACTACCATTGGAGTGGTTGGTTAAATTATCCTTACCAGAAGAAAAATATAATAATGATGCAATAATATTTTTTTTCGCCATGATATAATAGCAAAAAGCCGTCTCAAAGCGGTTCACAAACTACTGACCATGGTTATTAGGCCTTTAGCGACCATGCCGCCGGAGCTGCCATTTTGGCGCTAACAGCTTACACACGACATTCCGTACACTGTCCTGTCACGTATTCATTAACAACTGAGTCGACTGTAACACACGGGAGTATAGTAACTTGTTCAAGGACACAACACAGCGCCCCTGGCTGGACTCGAACTAGCGATCCTTCGGTCACATAACCTTGAGACCACCGCGCCTCAAAATATTACTAGAATATACTAAATTGTCGTGAGCTATAGGACGGTTGCTAAATTGCCTGCCGCATTGTCACTGATAGATAAACACTTAATACTGAAACGAGTTGGAAACCTTTAACCCAGAGACAATGCCGTCGAAAACTTAAATTGTTCTTCAGGATGCACAGTTATATTACTCCCAATTATCTCAAAACCCTAATAACTCTCACCAAAATCGCCAGTAATGTAGAAAACTATAATTTGCCCAACCACATGCCAGAATATGAAATACTCATGATGAAAAAAGAATAATGCTCTTCCGTGTAATGTATTCATATATTCCTCTCATCGTGAACCTACTTCATTTTAGATATTCTGATGTCTGAACAGGATAACAAATTAATTTCCATGCAAACTCAGAAATATATTCGGGATTCTAACAGCCCCCTCCTCTCAGTCATCAATTAAAAAAAAGTAAAATGTTGCATATTGTTGTGTTGATCCTTTCCGATGCCGACGGATATTCAAGAACGAACGGAATGACCAGGAGAACGTTAATAAAGAAATCGGATAAATTCGCCGATATTAAAAATTACCATTTTTACGCCATGATCCAACATAATCAATTAGACACTGCATGCAGTTTATCCGGAGTTGAAGCCAAAAGTACGATATCGTCAGTATAATAGAGCGAAGAAGTATTAAAATTATCATCATTGGTTCCGCTGTCTGAATCACCAAGTTCTTTCATTTAAAAAAATGTATTTCATGTCACCTTGACTTTGCAGGAAAGACTTTGAATAAGTTGTGCAACCTGTACCCAGTACCTTTGCTAAAGAATGAGCAGTTATATATACATGTATATGTTTTCTGTGCTTAATAACCATCCTCAAAATGTTTGAGCTTATCTTTTGAATTTAAAGTAAACAATTAAATAATGCATTCCACCCCGAAGATTGTTTATGTACTCCGCCTCAATATCTAGCATACAACTATCGAGTAATCATATTGGGTTTCGGGATCTGTATGTCGTGGTTGGGTCAACTTGTTGAAATTTTATATATTTTATTACAAGTAGTTTACCGTATTCGCTGTCGGCAAATATTCATAATATCATCGTCCCTACATATTTTTTTTTTTGATGAGTCAGCATTTATGCTGGGTGTGTGAATGTTAGTGTTTTAAATTTGAATTAATGTGTATAGCGAGCCAGAGTGGAAAAAGTCCTCATTTATGGATATCAATAAATCGATTTATGGATATCAATGATTATTTTTTGATTTCCATAATTCATTCGATAATTATTGATATCAATAAATGAATTATGGAAATCAATATATGAATTATGGATATCCATAGATGGGGACTTTTCCCCACTTTGGCTTGTCATAAATGTGTGAATATTGAGTAATCAATTAGTAAGTCTATATTGTAAGTAAAACTGAAATGGTGTTTGTAAATAACTTATATCAGTAAACTGTATATGTATTTGTGACGTATTCCAATTTTGATCAAATTTAATATGTATACACAGAGTGCCTTGTCTAATCTTTTGTATTATTTTTGCACACAAATTTGTTGAAGGGAATAAATATTTGTACTTGCCTGTAGCTAGCGGTGTACATGATATGGATTATTAATTAATTAATTTACGGGAGACTTGATCAGGAACGATTAAGTAAGCTCCCGAAATGTACACTTCATGGAGTAATGTAAAGTGAAAATAGCAAAACCGGTCATTTCTTCATTTCTGCTGAAATCACGGATTTTTAAAAGTCAGTGCTATGAACCAGAACATCGAACACTTGAACTTTCCGACTTGCTAGATAGTCCAGCGGCCCCAAATCGCAGATCACCATCTGGATCTACCAACCTAGTTTGTAAAGATTTGAAATGAGGTACAACTGTCATATTTTTTCCTGATGGTCCACAGAGCTTTGCAAAAGTCTGGTTAGCTTCACTGTTGTAATAAATTGATATATCAAGCTCCTTTATTCCATGATCATATAATGCTTAATACTGATATTAGTGTATCAAAGTACCAAATATATATTAATATACGCGACTTCTGAAATGTGAGTGTTATTGTGGGCTTTGTATTGTAACTTTGTATAAAAAAAGTCGTTGTGAGTTAAGCTTGCAATGCATTGCCAGTCTCAAGAAAAAAAAATCTGTGAATGGAAATATTTTGATCAATTTTCTACATAAATAAATTAAAATGCAAATATACAATAACATAATGATTTCAATAAATGTAAGAGTCTCGTTCTATGTGGTAGGATGGATTCGTTGGGCTTGGCTCTAAAACCCAACCGCAAAGACTGGGATGACCTCATCCCTTCCCGGTGTAAGGCCTAGTTCAACGGCGAGATTCTCTTCCTTTACCCAGAATGCATCACATCTGTCACGATACTTAACATTGTAAATATAGGTGTTAAGATTGGCATTTCGAGGCAGGATTCTTGCTTCATATCGGAGTATGGTTCATGTGTCGGCAGACGACCTGATAGAATGACTTTTTGAGAAAATATCTGGACAAAATCGGCCGTAAAATACCGCTCGGTGACTGCTTTTCCGAGCCGAGATATCAAGAGGAAGCGGTGTATTTTCGAATGAAGATCAAATATGGCGGCCACACAGTCTGTGAACGTCAGTTTGGACGATATAGATCTCTCAAGTTTACGGGTAGGTATTCTATCTGATCAACGAACAAAGTTAATGAATTGTAAAACACAGACCATTTTCACTCAATAAGCTTCATTTGAGTGTGCTTTGATGTATATTGTGTCTGAAAACATCTCCCGAATAACCAGTGTCGAATCAGCTGACAAGATGAAAATGACAACAAAGACTCGATTCTACCTTGTTTTTTTTTAGAACAGGGACAAAACGTGAGATGTCTGGATGTATTTTGCGTTCCTGCAAAAACTACTTTATTCATTTATTTGGTTTTAATTTAGAGGTTCAATAACAGTGCGAATAAATAACCGTTTTGGTCCTGGTGACTCATATGTGTCTCCACTCCCGTGTAAATTTAAGCACGTGTGATTTGACTGGGCACACGTGCAGTACATGTGTGGTACATTGGTCTAATGGTCTTGTGGCTAAATTACTTCAATATATATAGAAATCGTTACCTGTATAGAGGAACGTGTGAACATTTTTACGAGATAATTCTCACAACCGCCCAATCTCAAAGACAATATATATATCCACCAGACATTTGACCCCCAATCCCATGCCCAGAACACACCGCAGTTTAATAATAGTAAAATGAAGATTGGGCATATTTTCCAACATCCCACCTTCTTTCTGTAATCCTGGTAAGATAGTAGTTGCTTCCTGCTGGTTTTGTTTACCGTTTGGGAGACATTTTCTTAAGCTAATTAGGATATATTTGTAGTTGTCCGACACCCTAGAACATTATGCCTCCATGGGTTTCGGTTTGATCCAACTACCGTAGGGTAGAGATATTGAAATAGATATAATTAATAATTACTGGTGTTACATTTCCAAAAACTGATTTGCACATTTTCAAGATATCAAGAGGGGCCACGGTGGCCGAGTGGTTAATAATTAGGTGTCCCAACACTTTATCACTAGCCCTCCACCTCTGGGTTGCGAGTTCGAAATCTATGTGGGGCAGTTGCCAGGTACTGACCGTAGGTGGTAGATTTTCTCCGGGCACTCCGGCTTTCCTCCACCTCACAAACCTGGCACGTCCTTAAATGACCCTGGCTGTTAATAGCAAGATACCCTAGGTGTGTATTAATTGATTTTGAAGTCCTTTGATTTCAAATTGACTTGGTGCATACATGTCCCTACACAGATTTGGTGTGAACATGTAAACAAGTACTCCATATGTGATAGGTATTTTTGTTGGGACTATTGTTAAACTTGGACAGAATTTTTTTAAGTGTATTGAAATTTTCAAATCCTTCAATAAATGAAATGGATTATGACAGAATTTAAATGTTTCTTAGTTGTCGGACAGGCAAACAGTAACTTGAGAGTGTTATATAATTTGCAGCTTACATCAGAGATCTAGATTCAGAGATGTGGAGGACAAAAATCAAACGGAGACAGCTATTTTGTTGTACCATTATCAATTCCTGACATGACATCATCATTGGTTCATATTATGTTGCCATGTTGCCAGGTTGCCATTGATTTTTAACTTTATTACACTGATGACATATATGCAGGATATCAAAATGGTTTATAAACCCGTTATGTAATAAATGATAATAACACTATAGTGTTGTGTCCTTTTGTATTACACAATACTGGACCCTGGTGAGACAGTTTGTCATTTACCAAAAGTAGGTCACTCTGACTTACTTTTCTACCTTTGACCTACATAAAAAATCCTTTACAGGCTATGCTGCATACATTTCTTGTCACTGAAACTTAATGCATATATGCTTCATGAGTTTTCCTTGGTGAAGCAGTGTTTTTTCAATAGCAAAACTAGGTCACACTGACCTATATTTTGACCTTTGACCTACATCAAAGACAAATCTTGTCTGAGCGTTATCAGTATCACATACACTACTTGTCACTTGGATCATTAGTTCACCTTGGTGAGGCAGTGTTTCATATATATAGCTTGTAGGTCAATTTGACAGGTCTACATTTTGACCTTTGACCTTTAACATCTGGTTGAGAATGTCTTTGTTAATAATTTTTTTTTCCAGCATTTTTGAAAATCCTAACTAAATATCATATCAATAGTAAATGGACTGGTTGGCACTTACCTATTTCAATGGATCGTCTAATATCGATAATTGTCCAGTGAATGTTTTTGGTTGTTTATTTCAGGATCCAGCTGGGATATTTGACCTGATAGAGGTCGTCGGAAATGGCACCTACGGACAGGTGTATAAGGTATGTTCAATGATTTTATCTATCATTATATATCTAGTATTCCAATGATCACTGATTATGAATAAGAAAATTTGAATTCATAAACATATAAGGTAGCAACTC
The DNA here is from genome assembly GCF_902652985.1 of Pecten maximus. Classification (NCBI taxonomy): domain Eukaryota; kingdom Metazoa; phylum Mollusca; class Bivalvia; order Pectinida; family Pectinidae; genus Pecten; species Pecten maximus. Next base: position 36,764,757 of record NC_047028.1, on the reverse strand, counting down.
GAGTCTCAGTCAGGGTTAAGTGTTTAAACTATGCCTATTTAGACTATTGTCTTTTGAAGAAAAGAAGAATAAAAGACCCTAGCTAGTTATTTTAAAGAATTCCTTTAAATCTGATAAGGACTCAATTATTATATCATTGCCAGTTTGAAGTTGCAAACCTTAGGCCTGTACATAGACAAAACACATGTGTGATATTTTTTTTGCCCTGCTTCACAGCCGAGGACTGACTTTAATTTTCCTTAGATAAAAGTACTCCCCCCCCCCCCCCCCCCCCCCCCCTCCACCAAAAGAAGAAAAAAAAATATGAAGATCTTACCAATTTTCAGGAAAGTATAATGATGTTTTCCAAATTGAAGCAGTTAAAGGTTGTTTCTACCACAATACCCTGTGTTATTCAACTCTCAGACCATCAGTTAATCATTACAGCTGTTGATTAACAATCTGTTTATACCACACGTGGTATAAACTCTGTACGCATTTTGATTGGCTAACACGGTGAACTTTGACCCAAGCTGTAATTGTTAATAACGTCATCAATAATCTAATGACGTCACATCACCGGGTCCCAGACGTCACCGGTACACTTTATTTGCATACGCGAAATTATACTTGACCACGTTTCCCTTTGATTCAAGCCGATATTATTGTGGTAGAAACAGGTCACACGACTCGAAATTGTTGGATATGGAATGTATTTCACACTCGTAAGTTAGTTTTTAAAAGTTGCAAAAAACACTCGCTAAAGCTCGTGTCTTTTGTAACTTTTAAAAAATAACTCACTGATGTGAAATAAATTCCATATCCAACAATCACTCGTTGTGTAACCTCTATATATTTCAGCTTGAAGTTTCTCATTGCCAGTGTCATGCCTGAATTCCTCATCAATAAATGATTGTTAAGTTACTTGTAATGCAATATATTGATGTTCTTGTTAATTTCTGTTGTTACCTATCCTTCACCTAAAGTGGGGGATGATACAATAGCTCAACCCATTAGAGTGCCAGCCACGTAACCTCAGGTGAAGATCCGAGGTGTATGGATGGACATACACTTCTTACCAATGTTGGTTTGTGTTTCTCAAGAAGCTGAGAAATGAATCGGTCTGTGCTGTCGTGGTTGTGTCATGATCATTGGGCTAGATATTTTACCCTTATTGCTCTGGATCGCAAGTGACATGACTCCTGTATGTTGTACAGTGAGGTAGTCACCAACTACTACCAGGAGACCTCAAAATGACCCCGTTATTTATCGTGGTGATCAACATCGCAAACAAACATACAAAAAATCTGCCTCAAACACTGTATTGTCTTTGGTAACATTTCAAAATGACATTTAAATTCAGTTGATTTCGGGCAAATTAAAGTGAGAAGAGCAGTGTATTTGATGCTGATCAGACGAGCTTTGACTTTATTGTTGCATTGGAAATTGAAATACTTGACACTATGCATCAGCATAATGAATGCTTTATGTTTTTTAAATACAAAATATATCACGTGCACAGTGAAGATATTTTGATTACAATCAATGATTGTTTGAATAATTTACAGTTTTCCAATAAATGATCCTGATTCCCAAAACACTAGTTGGATCATCAGCAAGGAAAATAATAATGATCATGAGCTCAATTTTGAAGATCAGTGAAATCAATTGATTCCAACATGGGACTATTAATTATAACAAGTGGGGATGGGATGGTGATAATACTGATATCATGAATGAAGCTGTAGTCCATTTGGTGATGAAAAAATGTGCTTTTACTATATATATATATATCATATGATAAAACCCAGCATTCCTGATTTGCTACATTTCATCAGTTTTATATTTGGTATGTTAATATGTACATGATATATGTGTAGACCTATATTTAACATATTTGCTCAGATATTCAGTGAGTGTTTCAACATTATATAAACATTACCATGTGTTTACTGTCCCCCAATAGGAACGAGGATGGGGGTTGGGGTGAATTGGAGGGGTAGGGTTGGGGGTAGCTATAGGGGGCTGGGGGGATACCCGGGCTCTGTCTCATGCAATAACTATCACTTTAACTTCATACTCCGTGCCTGAGTTCACCTAGGTGAGGCAGTGATCACAAGCACAATTTAAACTTGAAACTAGAGATAAAGTTAGGTTTCATAATATATGTCGATTAAATAAAACTTGGTATTGTTTAAGTATTTACCGCAAACATCTAAGCTTTATTATAAGTGAGCCTGCATAAATTCATTAAAATCTTTATTAATAAGTCATATTCAACTTGTCATTTTCATATTTTCAAGTAAGAACAGACTATAGCTGAAACTCACTCAGGTGTAAAATTTGACATGTTGGCCAGGTAATACAGGTAAATTTCAAAATGTCATGTACAAAAAGTAGGTCACAGTTTGATACTGACCTACTTTTTATCATTTGACCTACATCAAAGCCTACAAAGGAAAACAATTCCTTAAAGGCCCTATCCTATATACCGGTACTAGCTATTTGTCATTGGAATGTCATATTTGGGACCAAGCTCGCCTACTGTAATTCCAGTTATGGGACTATAACAAGCCAAGTATATATGTATAATTAAATAAGTTGTAATCTGCCTAAATCTCCGTCTAGCTAGCTGCATATACATACTGAGAAAAGGCAATAGATCGCTGTCTGAACACTGAGGAAATTTGTGATTTCTTATCTAGGGCTAATTAAATAATAATTTAGCATTTCCATGTACAGGTAATGTATAATATAATATTATGAATTAAAATTTTCAGAAGAAACTAGATTTTGTCCTCCATAAAAAAAAATTGAGATTTTGGTCTTCATAGATCTAAAGGCAGTAAAACTTAGCTTGTAGATCGCTCGGGGGTAGAATGTTTATATTCACGGGAATGTTGTGTACTGTCTCAGATGTAAGGCTGTTTAATCACATGTTTTGTAACACACATACATGTGCACATGAAGTGTGTCATAATTGACGGTTGAAAAGAAGGCACTTCAAAGCATGTCCGCTACCACTTTATGTTATTGGGGCATAAAGGAAAAAAAATCCTTCTACACTTAATTGCTGAATTTAAAAAATTAAAAAAATTAATGTAGCTATTTATTATTGTTTAATAGAATGGCTGAAAAGGGTGTAAAATTTAATTATCATGTTGTTATTATTAGCCATATTCCTCAGACAAGTAATTTTACCAGCTGTCCAGAACCCTTGGCATTGAGAAATTAATTTGGTCAGTTCAGTCAGTTAAATATTAGGAGAAAAAAATTAAAAGAAAATTACTAAAGATACATTATATTTATATATCATAATATGGCTTATAATCTTGTTTTCTCTGTCAAATTATATTATATAATGATATAAAATTGATCTACTGTGAAATGGAAAATGTGTTTATGAAGTTGGTCTTTCATAAATTCAGTGTATGAAATAGACGTCAACATATGCTGTCGGTTTGTTTGAGACAGTTCTGAGGACTGAAAAGAAATATGGTGGATTCTATCAAAATTGAAATATATTGTTGTTAGACCAAAGACATTTTTACCGACTTAAAACATAATTTTCACCAGACGGTAAAATAATCTTCGACAATGTGGACACCACGCCTGCTGCAGTGTTTGTTTCAGTAGCCATTTGGTTCTACAGACAGTCCACAGACATGATACAGTTGTAATATAGAAAGTTCATCAGGGCTTTCTGGGATACCATTGTAAATATTGTCAGTATTATAATGATAGGGGTCTAGGATCTGTTGTGGTGGATCATTTCCGACTCTGTCAGTCTGTGTACTAAATACATTGTCCAAGGCTTCAGGTTACGACTGACATTTTGGGATTGAGGGAGGGAATTACGGATTTCATTTCACCGACTGCTCCATTTAGGTTATTTCACTTGGTCATGAGTTTGTGATACAGAAACCTGTGTGTTATGACCACTTGTATTACCAAAACTTGTATATAATGACCACTTGTTACAGAAATCTGTCTATTGTGACCACATGATACAGAAACCTGTCTATTGTGACCACATGTTACAGAAACCTGTCTATTGTGACCACACGATACAGAAACCTGTCTATTGTGACCACATGATACAGAAACCTGTCTATTGTGACCACATGATACAGAAACCTGTCTATTGTGACCACATGCTACACAAACCTGTCTATTGTGACCACATGTTACAGAAACTTGTCTATCGTGACCACATGATACAGAAACCTGTCTATCGTGACCACATGATACAGAAACCTGTCTATTGTGACCACATGATACAGAAACCTGTCTATTGTGACCACATGATACAGAAACCTGTCTATTGTGACCACATGTGATACAAAAACCTGTCTATTATGACCACAGATTCTGAAATGTCCTTCAATTTGGTGAAAAATACGGTAATAATAATTTGCAGGACAAAAATATGAATTGTTTTCAATCATGTAAAAAAACAGTTTTGTGTTCTGTTTTGAATATTTTAATATGGTTGTTTGAAAATCATTTAATTAGTGTACGGTGCCGGAATCCCATCAGTCATGTTTAGCTGAGCTCGTCGTTTTTTAACTGACTCCTTCTGTTACGACTCGTCTTTCTGAAGTCTGTTTGGTCACTGTGTAATGACCGTTGTTGTTCGTAATTGACCGTCATGTATATTATATATATGTACACACGTGTGGATACTACCTTGACTTCAGCCATTAAGTGTGTCTGTCGGCCATTAACTATTTCTGTCGGGTGACTTTTAGCTTTTCTTTGATTAAAAGTAGAAATAATTAATGAGTGAAGCATCAATATTTACTGCCGAGAGAATTCTACACTACTGGTGTAAATGGGTCAGTGGCTGTGTGCTGGCAACCCCATCCTGTTTACCTGTATATCAAACCTTCGTTATAATTATATACCTAATACTGCATGTATCTTTGAGTCACACCCTAGATACACTTCCACTGTACTTGGAGGAACATCTGAATATTACAGAAACTAGTTTTCTTGATATATTTCTATATAGCTATCATTGAATTATGATAGTTTTTGATAAAACCTGCCTAAAAAGGCCAGCTCTTAATATTGAAAACCTGTCTATAAAGGCCAACACCATATGATGAAGAATGTTTTATGAAGGCCACCTCTATACAAAGAAAACCTGTCTATAGAAGTCACCTCTCTCAATATAATGAAAACCTGTCTATAAAGGCCAAAAAAAATAAAAAAAATCTAATTTGTTTGCTTGCATTGTAGAAATATGCCAGAGTTTATGAGTCTGTAGATTATAGGGGACAGTAACTTGCTTTGCTGGTATCAATATTTGCTAGTGAAGGTCGAGATTTCCTGAAGGAAACGACACAAGGAAATAGAAAAATAAGATGACAGTATATGTAGCTAGCTATACATGTGCATGTATGTAACAACAGAAATAGCATCAATACAAAAGATTAATTCAACTTTGGAAATTTTGATAATATTTAAATATTTTAATTTTGAGGACAAATTCAGTTGAGTTAGTGTTATATTTTAACTGATTCATTTCTGACGTCTGTTTGTGTGGGGCTAGAAAATGACTTTAGGTATAATAGTGTCAAATCTCTCTTACAGAGGATGAGTGTGTGTACCGACAATCCATCACTGGGATACAGCTTAAATAATGTTATACATTCTAGTGTTTGTGTTAGGTATTTTATGAATGAGGCACTTTGCAGATAAAATGAGGTCATCTGTACAATCTGATCATAGCCCCGGACTTCCTGAAAAAATAATCATTTACAGTGGTGTAACGATTGAACTTTATTGATACATTACAATAGCTGTGGTCTCGATACGATCAAACTTTATCGATACATTACAATAGCTGTGGTCACGATACATATATATTTAGAGCAGTTATTAGACGATAACTTATTTTCAAGTCCATAACTATGATATCGCGGTATATATAATAAATTTAATATTGTTTGCAATATTTTCATGCTTGTGCGGGGGGCATATAGTGTTACTCATGTCCGTCCTGTCCCGTCCCATCGCGTCCCATCGCGTCCCATCGCGTCCCCATGCCATGTAACTACTGTAGCTAATCTCGGGAACTACTGATGCGATTCTCGCCAAACCCTGTTTTGAGGTGTCAGTTGGCAGCGGGGGCATTTATGTCTTACAGACATTTTCTAGTTAACTACTTAAAAGTAAGATATTTCATCGAGTCTACCATTTATGAAAGTGTCTTTGGGATCTGGATCAGGGGTAGATCCATATACACGTACCACAAATGAAATGATTTTAAGCACAAGTTTTTACATTGACACAAGTACTATATATCATAATTAAGTGTTATAAATGTCATTATTGTTCACAATATGACCTCTAGCTAGTTAACCGTACAAATTATATGTTAGAAGCAGGTGCCTATTTATTTCGTTCAGGGTCAGTGTTTTAGACCCACCCTTATAATTAATTGCTCTTAATTAGAGGGGGTCATGAATATAAGGAATGAACCAATTTGGTAAAAAAACCTTGACACATGTACAGTGATTAAAACAATGTGACGTAAAGTCAATAGTGCCGTTTTTGAAATTGTCCCAAATAAAAAGGTGAAACTGCTATTTAATGGATCATTTGGGGAATGTGAAAATCAAAATATTAAGTCATTTGTGGTTAAACCAACTATACATAATTAGAAAGACGTTCAAACTCTCAGAAAGGAATTCAATAAAGTTTTGACTAAATGTAACGAGGACAAATCTAGATAGTAATGATATCAAATTAAACAAACTGGTTGTAAAGTCACATTATATTTCAGTGCATTGCTATATTACGCGTAAATAATCAGTAATTGTTTTGAGAGGTGATAGGGGCAGGCTGTATAATAATTTATGTAATGATTATCCACTTGGTGTCTGATGTTGATGAGACATTTTGTCTTTTATTTTTAACATTCCATCTATGAAATTATTAGGAAAGAATGTTTTTTGGTTTGGCCTGTTTGAAATGCATGCATATAAATAAAATATAGATATCTGGCTCTAGATGAAACATTGATTATGGCTAATATGTTCTCAGCAAGTTTTCATTAATTTAATGATTAATCTGCTTTATTTCTGGTTAGGAAAAAAAATCTTTGAAAGCTAAGGTAAAAATAATTATCTGGACTATTAAAATACTATCATGATAGTTTGTTTTTGCCGCAGTCGCTTAAATTTATTTAAAGTGATTCAGGGATTTGTTTTGCTGAATATATCATGAACTCTTTGGAAATTTCCAACAGTACTTAATTATATTTCTCTTTGATTATAAATTTATAAAGTTATAGCCTAAGTGCCATTGATGCTTCTGTATAGCGAAGTCCTTTACTGCCTATAGGCACCGCGGCATGTTCTAGATTTAAACAGCAGTCGAATGATGAAGATTTTACAACTGTTTCCCCATTTGGCTAGTAATCACATGCCATTTACACATGGCTAGAAGCTTCTTCAAAATTAAAAATTTGACAGGTGCCGCGACTGTTCTTCACTGCTCGAAGTCTGTATCAACTGTCTGTATCGACTGTACGTTTTATCTCAGTACATATACTACTCTAGGTAGATGAAGATGTATGGCAATGGTACGATAGCTAGCTCAGGGTGCGAGCATGATGAAGAGATACAAGGGATTCCTTCTAACCACAGCTGTATATATTAAATTGTAGACTATTTCAAATTCCTCATCTGTGTATACAGTGGCAGAGTACTAGGTGGAAAATTAACGAGTACAGTGAACTTTTTACACCTAATCTGCTGGCTAAATCTGAAGCTGTATATTCCACCAGAATGTTTGTACCAACCAAAGGCACTAGTGCCAAAACCCTCTTTATCATAGATCTGGTTCAGTATTACAGTATGTCGTGGTTTTCGTAATTTTTTGTCACGGTCTGAATCATTCATTGAAACCATAATTAGGTACCATATGATATGCTTGAAAATTTCTATATTTAATATATATTTAACTTTTTATGCCCCTGCCATGACACGGGGGTGGGGGGGGGGGGGGGGGGGGGGGGTGGGGGTGGGGGGTCATATAGCTCTAGTGTTGCCCATGTCTGTCCTGTCCCGTGGCATCCCGTCCTGTGGTGTCCTGTCCCGTCCTATCCTGATGTTATGTACCCTGTGAATCTCAGGAACTGCTGCTGCAATCCTCACCAAACTGTGTTTCAGGGTGTCAAGTGGCAGCGGGGGCATTAAGTAATTAAAAGACATGTAATTAATTAAGTATTACTATATATATCCTGCAGTAGGCCCATGCTTGTGACCGCTTTTATGCCCCCGCCATAAAATTCGGGGCATATAGTGTTGCCCATGTCTGTCTCATTCCATATTGTGTCCCATCCCGATTCAATTTTAATCCCTAGCTAGCAATTTCATTCTTTGACAGATTTTCATCAAACTTAATTCTGACATCATTAATATTGTGTTTCAGGATTCCAAGGCCTAAGCCATCATCACAGGTCACTGTTGCTAAATATAGAAAATCATTAAATGTTTCAATCAACACCTAGCAACTACATTCTTTCAAAGATTTTCATCAAACTTTATACAAAGGTTGATTTTGAGTACACATCCAATGTTGTGTTTCGGGGTGTCAAGTCGCAGTGGGGCATTTATGTCTTACAGACATTTTCTAGTTTGTCTTTCATTAATTGGTAGCACTAGTACTATTTCAGAACATCATACTGCAAACTCTACTGGTGAATAGTCTGCTAATCACTGCTGTCTAATTGACATCTTCAGAAAGCATCTTTAATTAATTAAATGCTGCTTTTTGCAATTGACCTCTGACCTTCAAAATCTTATTCCATGCATGGTTGTCACCATTATTAGTTTGTTTGAGGGATTTTGATCAAACTTCACACAGTGATAAAGGATCATGATATTACTGTACAAGTTCCAGTTTCAGGGATTCTTGAAAAATTAAGGTCAAGTTCGCTATTACAATTTTTATGTGGGGCCAATACGGGACATACATTGCTTTAGCAATTCTCAGTATGCTTGTTCATATTTCAGCATTGATAACATATTTTTTCCAAAATACACATAAAAATCTTTGAAGGTTTCATTTTGTCAGAGAATATAACGAGATGTGTAATTTCAGGGTCGCCATACCAAGACAGGACAGTTGGCTGCCATCAAAGTAATGAACGTCACAGAGGTAAGGGAGATGACAAAGTTTATTTACCTTAGATACTACCTTAAAAGATACATACATCATTATTACATATAGGCCAAAACAAATTGATCATAGGGTAACTGTTTCTGGAAAATTTGTTGAAATTCCCAACTTTATATTTGTTAATTAATGCACAAATCTATTTATAGATTGTTTTAATGCACAAATCTATTTATAGATTGTTTTAATGCACACATCTATTTATAGATTGTTTTGATGCACACATCTATTTATAGATTGTTTTAATGCACAAATCTATTTATAGATTGTTTTGATGCACACATCTATTTATAGATTGTTTTATTAGTCCCCTACGAGTGAAGTGAGGGGCACTAAAGATTTTCCTCTCAATCTGTCTTTTATGTATGTACATAAAGCCAAAGTTTGTCAGCACGCTCTATATACCGTATTTGACCTAATAAGGGCGCCTACCCTAATAAGGGCGCCCCTACCTTTTTTCAAGGAAATAAATCTATGACTGAGTGTCAAAATGGTGTTAAAAAGTAATAATTCATGTGAAATATTTTACTACTTATGTGTTCAATTTTCTTCAGCAAATTAAGTAACTGGAACACATGTTTTTGCCACATTTTGTGTATTCCTACAGGCTACATATGACATGTCAGTGCAAAGTTCTCAGCACCCAAAACTAAACACACAAATAATAACTTACCATCTTTATTTGAAGATAAAGTAAAGACTTCATTCTTGTTGATAAATAACTTTTGTTCAGAACAGAAAGCTAGTAAAAGACATTGTAAATCAATTATTAGGTCAAAGAAAACGATGTCTGATATGATCTGGGAAATCACCTGTTTCTATAAATAGAACACAAAAGAGTTCCATTTGAACATTAATGGTGGAACACACGTTCTCTGGTCTAAAGATCAGCTGGCATGGTTTACAAGTTTACAGGAGTATTCAAGTGATGTTTAAGCTTAATATATGATAATGAATAGATATCTTCATCTGGAATATTTTTATGACTGAATATTTTACCGTTTCCACAACCTTGGGTATTCTGCTATAAGGTATAGTCTGTTTCATAAAACTTCAGAATAACTAATCTTAATAAGGGCGCCCCCACTGTCATTTACCCGCGCCCTGCGCCCTTATTAGGTCAAATACGGTATATATAGTGGCTTCATTATTTGAGGGATTTCATTCAAACTTCACACAATGATAAAGGACATAATATCATAGACAAGATGGAGTTTCAGGGTTTTTAGGTCAAGGTCAAGGTCACCAATACTATTTTAAGAGAATCTCTTAACCTTTATATTTTCTATTTGCAGGATGAAGAAGAGGAAATCAAATTGGAAATAAATGTTTTGAAAAAAGTGAGTTAATTGACATCCGCATGTATTATATTGACAGGGATGATTGACAGCCATATACAGATCTAAATCTATACAAGTTACACTGCTTAAAGAAATACATTGAATTTTTGTCATGCTGTGAATTAACATTAAGAAAATTTGATCATGAGATATAATTTGAATTCCAACAAAATACCAACTGTATATAATCAGTGCGACAAAACCTAGCAACGTTGGCAGGAAATCGGTAGCTGATATAATGCTATAAACAAAGAGAGTATAAGTGTCAAGGTGTAGATTTCTAAGAAATATAGGTCAAGGTCATTGATCCCAGTTTTCCACTGATGAAGATTTATGTGTATTTTTTTTGAGAAGTACATTTTGTTTGATACATAAAAAATCCTGTATTTCTGTTTTGGAATCATGATCATGAATTTCTGTTTTGGAATCATGATCGTGAAGCAATTGTAGATATGGGAGTTACAACATCAATTTTGAGAAAATCCTACAATATAGACTTGTGTTATGAAGCTTGGCTCTACTATGACCTTAAATGTATATATTTGTTTATTTTATTTCAGTTCTCAAATCACAGAAATATTGCTACTTACTATGGTGCTTTTATAAAGAAGAGCCCTCCCGGGAAAGACGACCAGCTATGGGTAAAATCAGTATAATTTATAACGTCATGCTAGCTGGCCTGTTTCATCATGTAATACCAATCGTATCAGAAAAATATACTGCTAATGTACATGTTTTGGCGGTTATCTTATTTTAGCATTTTTCGCACTGGAAGCATTCTGCTAAATTGTCATTGGGCTTTATATAATTGTAGTTTATCTACATTGGTTTCTATGGCAACCATTGTTGGTGCACTAATCCATCATTCTGCTAATCTGTTTAATTTGGTTTTACACTAAAGTTGAGTGCATCAAATTTAGTTCATGTACAGTATAGAATGACGCTTGTAACAAAATCACCATGACATCATGACATTGTGTAATTGTGTTGTTGAAACAGTTCAGTCAGAATGACCTGTTTTATATGGATAGATATGTAGCCCAATATTTATTTCTTCATGAATATGAGTTACATGAAAACAAAATCTTACACATGATAATGTAATATTGTCTGTATTCCAGCTGGTTATGGAGTTCTGTGGAGCCGGTTCTGTCACAGATCTAGTCAAAGGTTTGTATACATAGCTGTAAGATACATATAGATATTGGACCGGGGTTCGATTCCTGTGTCGTATACATATGTACATAGAGATATTTGACCGGGATTCGATTCCTATGTCACAGATCTAGACAAAGATTTGTATACACAAATATTACGCACACACACACACACATATATATATTATAGATAATTGACTTGGGCTAGATTCCTGTGTCACAGATCTAGTCAGCAATTTGTATACACCAGATATTTTACAAAATCATTGAAGGTGTGTCTGCATGGTATTCTAGTTCTCATTAAAGGTGATCAGCAGTAACGGGTAGTTTAATCTGGTAGTTTTTTTCTACCAACTCTGACTTTTCCTTAAAAACTTATTTCTGAAATTGGTGTTCAAGTGCAATGTGTGCTTATTAGGTTGAATCTGAAGAAAGATAAGAGTAAATATTTCTGGTTCATACCTGGGTATGAAGGATGGAAATATTTTACCCTAGAGGTCACAAATAATTATGTTGTAAAACTCTTGGCAGAGCCCCAGGTTTGAACACATTTTGTGAGTCCTCACGCATAATATCCCTAGCTTATATCTGCAAATAAGCCCCTATCCCACAAATAAGCACAAATAAGGGAGAGTCTCAAAATGTAGGGAGGGTCACAAAATATAGGAAGAATCTCTGAATGTAATTAGAATCTGAAAAGTTCAAGGGAGAATATCAAAATGTAGGGTGGGGGGGGGGGATCTTAAAATGTGTGCGTGTGTGTGTGGGGGGGGGGGGATCTCAAAATGTAGGGGGGATCTCAAAATGTAGGGGGGGGGTCTCAAAATGTAGGGGGGGTCTCAAAATGTAGGGGGGATCTTAAAATGTAGGGGGGATCTCAAAATGTAGGGGGGGGGGGTCTCAAAATGTAGGGGGGGTCTCAAAATGTAGGGGGGGATCTCAAAATGTAGGGGGGGTCTCAAAATGTAGGGGGGGGGGTCTCAAAATGTAGGGGGGGATCTCAAAATGTAGGGGAGATCTCAAAATGTAGGGGGGATCTCAAAATGTAGGGGGGGATCTCAAAATGTAGGGGGGATCTCAAAATGTAGGGGGGATCTCAAAATGTAGGGGGGGGATCTCAAAATGTAGGGGGGATCTCAAAATGTGGGGGGGATCTCAAAATGTAGGGGGGATCTCAAAATGTAGGGGGGGATCTCAAAATGTAGGGGGGGATCTCAAAATGTAGGGGGGGGGATCTCAAAATGTAGGGGGGATCTCAAAATGTAGGGGGGGGATCTCAAAATGTAGGGGAGATCTCAAAATGTAGGGGGGATCTCAAAATGTAGGGGGGGATCTCAAAATGTAGGGGAGATCTCAAAATGTAGGGGGGGATCTCAAAATGTGGGGGGGATCTCAAAATGTAGGGGGGGATCTCAAAATGTAGGGGGGGATCTCAAAATGTAGGGGGGGATCTCAAAATGTAGGTGGGGGATCTCAAAATGTAGGGGGGGATCTCAAAATGTAGGGGGGGGGATCTCAAAATGTAGGGGGGGATCTCAAAATGTAGGGGAATATCAAAATATAGGGATAATATCAAAATGTAGGGATAATATCAAAATGTAGGGGGGGATCTCAAATATAGGGGGGGGGGGGGGGATCTCAAAATATAGGGGGGGATCTCAAAATGTAAGGGGATCTCAAAATGTAAGGGGATCTCAAAATGTTAGGGGATCTCAAAATATAGGGATAATATCAAAATGTAGGGAGGATTTCAAATTGTTCTTCATTCTCTACGATTAATGTGAGTTAGTTTAGTTGCCGAAGCACGTAACATTTGATGTATTCATACTGCTATTTTACAGCCACGAAGGGGAACTCATTGAAGGAGGAGTGGATCGCCTACATTGCCAGAGAAATCCTTCGGGTAAGTAGTGCAAGATGTACTCGTGTTAAATTATCCCCTCTACTTATTGTTACATTTCTTTGAAAACTTTCAGTGAAATCTTTCACTTAGGTGGCCGGGGTTTGATTCCCCAATCAGACATAGGTGACCGGGGTTTGATTCCCAAATCGGACATAAGTGACCGGGGTTTGATTCTCCAATCAGACATAGGTGACCGGGGTATGATCCTCCAATCGGACATAGGTGACTGGGGTATGATCCTCCAATCGGACAGGTGACCGGGGTATGATCCTCCAATCTGACATAGGTGACCGGGTTATGATCCTCCAATCGGACATAGGTGGCCGGGGTATTATCCTCCAATCGGACATAGGTGACCGGGGTATGATCCTCCAATCAGACATAGGTGACCGAGGTTTGATTCTCCAATCAGACATAAGTGACCGAGGTTAGATTCCCCAATCTGACATAGGTAGCCGGGGTTTGATTCTCCAATCTGACATAGGTGACCGGGTTATGATCCTCCAATCGGACATAGGTGACCGGGGTATGATCCTCCAATCAGACATAGGTGACCGAGGTTTGATTCTCCAATCGGACATGAAAAGGTATGGGGGTCACCTGTCCAACCAGCCCCGGGTACTCCAGTTTCCTTCCACAGTAAGACCCTCACATACTCCCATCTGGGCCAACAAGAGTGTCTAATATCTGTTAATTTCTTTACAGTTATTTTGAAATAAATGAAGTTTCTTGTTGTTGATAACTAACTCTTTACAGATTGGTTGATGACAGGTGTTAGATTTAAGAATCTAAACATATTTAAGAATAACTTGAATTTTCCCCTGTTAAGAATCTAAACATATTTAAGAATAATTGAATTTTCCTCTGCTCCTGTCGAAGAAATGGCTTATTGTCAATCAAGTTATGATAGAATCTACCTAACATAAATGGGGTTCAATGGGAGAGAGGTCATAGTAAGTGTTTAATTAAAAAAAAAAAAGATCTAAACTAGAATTTAAAAGAGATGTTTTTAAATCAGTATTTCGTACCTGTAATGTTTATTTGTGTATGCTCGTTTCAGGGACTTGCTCATTTACACGGAAACAAGGTCATACACAGAGATATCAAGGGTCAGAATGTTCTACTGACGGACAACGCCGAAGTCAAGCTTGGTGAGCGTACAATATCAATACAGACAAGTTCGGATGATAAAAAACAGGATTTAGTATATAGAGTACAAAATAAAATTAAAAAAACAATAATATGTATTTCACTGACATTTTTTTATTTTTTTTTCTGTGAATCTGAAAATGTTTAAAAGCTGATCTTAAATGATTTAATGATGAATTTCCTGTTCTTTTGAAAATGGTTGCTGTACGTACCAGTACATCATGATTAAACAGGAAGTTACCAGTCTCCTATTTATACACAAAAGGTCAGAATATGTTATAAGCTTCAGGATATTAAATGAATATTTTTAACAAAATCGTGTAAGAGTATTTGTGTGTTAGAGACAAAACATTGCTAGTCTGTAATGTAATATTTCTCTTAGACCTCCAAACATAAGATTAACATAATAACTAATTTTCTGTTGCAGTTGACTTCGGTGTGAGCGCCCAGCTCGATAAAACAATTGGTAGAAGAAATACATTTATAGGGACGCCATATTGGTAAGATTTGGATTTCAGATTAATTGTTTTGTAGATATTATAAGTATTATATAATGGATATGTGACAGATTAAAAATCTAATCGAAGCTCCTCTATTTGAGACGAGCAATTTTATACTTATATCAAAATCTTATCAACCAAATTTTCAACAATTGTTTGCTGTTTTAGAAAACTGTTTATGATGAAATATTTACTTTAACCTTGTAGGTTAGCAAAATTTTGATGGAGAAAAAAATGTATATTGTTTATTTGTTTCTCCTGTTTCAGATTGTTTTTGTAAAAACAATAAATTCCAATTTCATCATTTATAGATTAGCTAAAATTATCAATGAGGGAGAGGTTAGAAAGATTATTTCAGAGACCCCCACCACTTATTGTATATGAAAAAATGTTTAGTACAATGTATTAGGAATACAGGAAATATAGAGCTTTACTTCACCACTGTTCAAATTAACAAGTGCCTCTCATCCCTCCCACACAGTAAAAAAAAACACATTGATATATCAATATTTAATATAATGTTTCTGTTTGATTGACAGGATGGCTCCTGAAGTTATAGCCTGTGATGAAAATCCTGATGCGACATATGACAACAGGGTTTGTATAATTCTGTGATAACCTCATTAATGGGTACTCTGATAATGATGCAAAAATAAGACATTTTGAAGATTGTTTATTTTCAATAACCTGAAACAATGTTAGTATATTGAAACAATAGGAAAATAATTTTTAAAGATGTTTATTTTCAATAACCTGAAACAATGTTAGTATATTGAAACAATAGGAAAATAATTTTTAAAGAAAAATATTTTATTATGAAAGGTTCGGGGAATTGGTTTTATTAGATTAAGAAAATATTTTGATGTGCTGTGTCAAGAGGCTGTCAAATGGGTTGTACATAAAGCTGTTTATGATCATTAGAACATTTATTTTGATTTGAAAGATATTTTGTGTATTTTTTTTCAATAATATCAATGACACTTATTGTTTACAGAGTGACCTCTGGTCATTAGGAATTACATCTATTGAATGTGCGGAGGGAAAACCACGTAAGTTTACAACCTCACAAACAACTGTCTGACTACGGCAGGAATCCATTTTAACAGTTTGGCCAATATATATTTAAATTGTCACAAATCAGTGAAATTTGACACCTTTTTAAGATGTTTTTCAGTTTTTGCTTTATCTGTTTGTTGCAGAGTTATGCCCCTTTACTTGAAAAACTTTTTTGTAGCAAAATATTTTTTGGTGATTGGTTTATATTACTGTAGTGTATAAATTATTTTCATTTTCTGTTTCGAAGGAAAACTCTGAAGGATTCTGAAAAGGAAACTAGGTTTTTCTTTTGTAGAATTTGTTTAGAGGGAACAATTCCACATGTTGGCATAAATACAGGATCTCAAATGAGTTTTCATTTCATGTGACATTTTATGAAATGAGTCCTAGAAATTTTAAATTTTTGCAAGCCTTGGCTAACAACAATTAAAACTTCAAGATGAGTTTCATTAAAACTGAAAACTCATGTAAGATACCTTTGAAATTACTCAGAAAACATCCGTTTGACAGATTTTAAAATAAAAATATGGAGTTCTTACTAAGATACCTTTGAAATTACTCAGAAAACATCCGTTTGACAGATTTTAAAATAAAAATATGGAGTTCTTACTAAGATACCTTTGAAATTACTCAGAAAACATCCGTTTGACAGATTTTAAAATAAAAATATGGAGTTCTTACTAAGACGAAGACAGCTATTTTATTGCACCATTCACAATTCATGTCATTGTCCATATTAAGACATCACAATTTCTTACTTACACAGCCAATGGAAAACGCTCCATGGTAAATTACACTAGTGACAAATGCAAAAATGTTACACAGGCAAATTCACTGGATAACAGGCCAGTTATGTGATATATCAGAAATATTTCAGGAAGCCTTTTGGTATGTTGTATTTGATGAAATTTTAGAATTTTAATTCTCTGTTTCAGCCCTTTGTGTACGTTGTATTTGATGGAAGTTTTAGAATTTAAATTCTCTGTTTCAGCTCTTTGTGATATGCACCCTATGAGGGCCTTGTTTCTCATACCACGCAATCAACCTCCACGATTAAAGTCCTCTAAATGGTAAGACTTTCGACGTCTTTGTTTTCACTTCGTAATTTTCAGCTTAATCACTTTGTAACTAAGGGATTTGTTTAGTCCCTAGATATTTGTTTAACATAGGGACCACAAAAAAGATTACGCAAAATATAAGTTTGATTATGATTTAATTTTGGTGTGGACAGATCTATCAAATTTATTTGAATATTTCTTCCAGATTTTCAAACTTTAATTTTTCTCTGTGTGTATAATAATCATTTGAATATTTTCTTCAGATTTTCAAGTTTAAAATCTTAGTATTTTTTGTATGTGATTTTTATTTAAACACGTCCTTCAGATTTTCAAACAAATTTGTTGCTGAAATGACATTTATTCTCAAAAATCTCAAAATTTTTCAAAAAATTTGTTTATAATACATTTCTCATTTCAACAGGTCCTCCAGATTTTCAAACTTTGTAGAGACTTGTCTAATGAAAGATTACACACAGAGACCCAACACAGAACAACTGTTAAAACACACATTTATTAAAGACCAGCCGACAGAACGACAGGTCCGAATACAGCTCAAAGACCACATTGACCGACACAAGAAGAACAAACGACGTAAGTGGTACCTTGATAACTTATCGTTGATCGAAGAAAATATAATGTTGGATATATATATGATTTCTTTGAAGACTGAAATCATTTTTTGGTTGAAAAAAAGAAAAGAAATCTTCATCACAAATTTTTGTCTCAATTGAGAGATTTTTTAAATGAATTCTATTAATATTATTTATTTAGTATGTTTTATTCTTAAACCTGGGTTGATTATGAGATAATTATTTGTAATAAGCAACAGAATGTTTGAATTTAATTAAATAACGAATTCAAAATCTCCAGTTTTGAAATACTTTCCAAACTCAATCTTCAGTTTTTCATTTCTGACCCCTCGACAGGTCGGTATGAATGAGGAATATTATGGCATTGTAACGATGAGTTACTCATTTATCATGTGTGCATGGGCTGCAATGCTTTGTAGAAATGTCACAAATATTTGTGACGTACCAAAAGTATTTGTGGCGGAGAGTGCAGATATCACCCTTAATTTTATATTGTTTTGTAATTATATCGGATAAATCGGATGTATCGCTGTATATGTATATAATTTCCTTATTTACATAACCTTTGTCCAATTCTTTTGGTTTTTTTTTAAATTGTTTAAAATGAATCATTTGGATCTCAAATGCATTCCAACTACATTTGATTTTGAAAAGAAAAGATTCTTTGAAGCTTGTTTGAAAAAATTCTTGCAAAATGGGAATTGATAAGAAATCCTAATATATGAAAAACAAATAAAATAGTAATTTTAAATTGGTTTCTTTTTGGATCAAAGTTCTTGTGTTTTAGGTGTTAATAAAAAATCTTTTTTACATGAAAACAAATAGAATGATTTATTTTGTGTCTACTCTGTGTGAATTTATCTGTTCAGAAATGAAGAAAGATACAATGTAAAATTTTATCTAAAATGGAGTTCGTAATGAGTGTTAATTAAGTAATTAGGAATGCCAAAGAGATATGTATTTTGTGTTTACATTCTCTTTAAAATATTGGTATAATAAGTTAATGTGATTGTGTGATTATTTTTTAAAACATTCTTTCCAGTCGATGATCATAAGTTGATGTGATTGTGTAATTATTTTTTAAAATATTGTTTCCAGTCGACGATCACGATACAGAATATGAATATGAAGGCAGTGACAATGAAGAAGAGGAGGATAACGCCATGCCAGGAGAACCAAGGTTTGTCACCCCACGAAAGTGGTAGAATTTACACAAGGACTTAAGTTTTACCAACCTCCATCAGGACTAAAATCATTGATCTGCTATAAGAAGGACCCAACTTTTATCAACCTCCTTTAGGACTAGAATTTATTGACATGCTGTAAGGAGGACCTAAGTTTATGAACCTGCTTTCATGCCTTAAGTGAGGGGGGGGGGGGGGGGGGGGGGGGGTCCAAGTTTTATCTACCCAACTAAGTTCTACAAGGTTTTTGTAGCAAGATAGTTTTTGCAGCGAAGTGAAATGAAATGAAAGTATGTTTATTTCTGTAATATCCAGTAACACAAACTTGACAAGCCTAACCCTCAGATTTAATGTTGAATGAAATTGTTACAACATCAACGTATTTTCGTTTTCAGTTCTATATTACAAATACCTGGCGAGTCTACATTAAAACGCAACTTCCAGCTTATCCAACAACGAGAAGGCCGCCAGCCTAATGCACGACCCCCGCCTCAGCAACAAGCAAAACAGCACAAGGATCATCGTCATGGTCAAGGTCAAGGTCATCACCATCATCAAGGTCATCATCATCAAGGTCACCATGGCCATCCCCAGCAACAGAATCGTGGAGCCCCACACTCGGGTCAACACCGGCCTCCATCTTCCCATCATGCTTGGCCAGTATCCAGTCACTTCCAGGCACAGCCAATCCCTGTCGTTCAGCAAATGCCTAAACAAGTCCCCAAACAGTCCCAGTATATAGGTAAGTTGTGTCCCCAAACAGTCCCAGTATATAGGTAAGTCGTGTCCCCAAACAGTCCCAGTATATAGGTAAGTCTTGTCCCCAAACAGTCCCAGTATATAGGTAAGTTGTGTCCCCAAACAGTCCCAGTATATAGGTAAGTTGTGTCCCCAAACAGTCCCAGTATATAGGTAAGTCTTGTCCCCAAACAGTCCCAGTATATAGGTGAGTCGTGTCCCCAAACCGTCCCAGTATATAGGTAAGTCGTGTCCCCCAACAGTCCCAGTATATAGGTAAGTCTTGTCCCCAAACAGTCCCAGTATATAGGTAAGTTGTGTCCCCAAACAGTCCCAGTATATAGGTAAGTCATGTCCCCAAACAGTCCCAGTATATAGGTAAGTCTTGTCCCCAAACAGTCCCAGTATATAGGTAAGTCTTGTCCCCCAACAGTCCCAGTATATAGGTAAGTCTTGTCCCCAAACAGTCCCAGTATATAGGTAAGTCTTGTCCCCCAACAGTCCCAGTATATAGGTAAGTTGTGTCCCCAAACAGTCCCAGTATATAGGTAAGTCATGTCCCCTAACAGTCCCAGTATATAGGTAAGTCGTGTCCCCAAACAGTCCCAGTATATAGGTAAGTCATGTCCCCCAACAGTCCCAGTATATAGGTAAGTTGTGTCCCCCAACAGTCCCAGTATATAGGTAAGTTGTGTCCCCAAACAGTCCCAGTATATAGGTAAGTTGTGTCCCCAAACAGTCCCAGTATATAGGTAAGTTGTGTCCCCAAACAGTCCCAGTATATAGGTAAGTCTTGTCCCCAAACAGTCCCAGTATATAGGTAAGTCCTGTCCCCAAACAGTCCCAGTATATAGGTAAGTTGTGTCCCCAAACAGTCCCAGTATATAGGTAAGTTGTGTCCCCAAACAGTCCCAGTATATAGGTAAGACTTGTCCCCAAACAGTCCCAGTATATAGGTAAGTTGTGTCCCAAACAGTTCCAGTATGTCCCAAACAGTCCCAGTATATAGGTAAGTTGTGTCCCCAAACAGTCCCAGTATATAGGTAAGTTGTGTCCCCAAACAGTCCCAGTATATAGGTAAGACTTGTCCCCCAACAGTCCCAGTGTATAGGTAAGTCATGTCCCCAAACAGTCCCAGTATATAGGTAAGTTGTGTCCCCCAACAGTCCCAGTATATAGGTAAGTCTTGTCCCCAAACAGTCCCAGTATATAGGTAAGTCTTGTCCCCAAACAGTCCCAGTATATAGGTAAGACTTGTCCCCCAACAGTCCCAGTATATAGGTAAGTCATGTCCCCAAACAGTCCCAGTGTATAGGTAAGTCATGTCCCCCAACAGTCCCAGTATATAGGTAAGTCATGTCCCCAAACAGTCCCAGTATATAGGTAAGTCATGTCCCCAAACCGTCCCAGTATATAGGTAAGTCGTGTCCCCCAACAGTCCCAATATATAGGTAAGTCTTGTCCCCAAACAGTCCCAGTGTAAAGGTAAGTCTTGTCCCCAAACAGTCCCAGTATATAGGTACTTAATCAACAAGTGTTTGGGGCGGAGTGGGAATCAGGGTGGATTGTGGAGTGGGGGTATTAGTCAGCCATCCTGGTGACAGTTCTAGTCTTAATCAACAAGTGTTTGGGGCGGAGTGGGAATCAGGGTGGATTGTGGAGTGGGGGTATTAGTCAGCCATCCTGGTGACAGTTCTAGTCTTAATCAACAAGTGTTTGGGGTGGAGTGGGAATCAGGGTGGATTGTGGAGTAGGGGGGTATTAGTCAGCCATCCTGGTGACAGTTCTAGTCTTAATCAACAAGTGTTTGGGGTGGAGTGGGAATCAGGGTGGATTGTGGAGTGGGGGTATTAGTCAGCCATCCTGGTGACAGTTCTAGTCTTAATCAACAAGTGTTTGGGGTGGAGTGGGAATCAGGGTGGATTGTGGAGTAGGGGGGTATTAGTCAGCCATCCTGGTGACAGTTCTAGTCTTAATCAACAAGTGTTTGGGGTGGAGTGGGAATCAGGGTGGATTGTGGAGTGGGGGTATTAGTCAGCCATCCTTGTGACAGTTCTAGTCTTAATCAACAAGTGTTTGGGGCGGAGTGGGAATCAGGGTGGATTGTGGAGTAGGGGGGTATTATAGTCAGCCAGTCTGTAGTGCCTTTCTTCTTGTTTTCCTCTTTCATGTCCGATCATTTTCTATGCATAAGAGTTTTTTGTTTTCTTAAACCATGAAATAAGGATAGATTTGGAGTAGGAACCTGTAAATATTCCTCATTTCCAACCTTTGATTTTCAAGACAAAATTTTTTGTCACATCAGAGTATTGGTGACGTTTAAGGATCCTGACAATTTCGTTTCTGTAGCATGGTGTGATTAATTGTATACGACTAGCATGTTGTTAAACTTACTGTGGGTACTAATTTATCTTTTGCTATTTTTTTCTGAAAGATGTTCTGGATCAGCAACTTTAAATTTTTTTTTTTTTTCAAAATGTGACTTGCGACTCCCTAACTTTATTAGGGGAGTAACATAAAATTTGAGATCCCTTGGATAACGGTGAAGTTTGTCATTTTCGTTTGAAATAGTCACCATTATCATTTTATTAGAATTTTTTATTCACAAAAATGTAAAATGAAGATTCATGACTTCAGTAGAAAGTTTTTGTTTGATGCTGTTCGAAAAAATCTCCGATTGAATTCTGGTGTGGAAAATTTTGAAAAAATCTCCGATTGAATTCTGGTGGGAAAAATCTCAGATAAAATTCTTCTTAATATACACTTGCATGTCAACCTGAGTTTTAATCGAGGCATAATTATGATGCCGATTTTTATTATATACTATACAGGGCATGATTCTCGATATGAAAACCCTGATAATATGTGAGCTTGGCTTTGTCTATAATAACTATAATCCAATGCTACGTTTTGACAATTTGCATCCTTCCGACAATTTATATACATGATCGCCATGGCCGAGTGTATGAATCGTACAGTATAACATCTATATACATATATATATTATGTTTGATGATGAACGCATTCCACTGGCTGTATTTAACCTTTGACCTCATGCTCTTTTTTGACCTTCCTTTCTTCTAGAAGAGGAGGATGAGGATGATGATGATGAAAATGATGATGATGAAGGTGACTGTTTGCACAGATTAGATAAAACCCTCCCCTGGTTTGACCTCTGACCTCCTATCACTGCTATATCTAGCTTGTCTTTGTATATATACAGTTGGCCTAGCGGTTTGAATAAAGTTGATCTTTCTTATTCAGCTTTCATCAATTTTGCTGCAGTTTGGTGAATTATCTTCTGTCAGGAAATGTATATCCTTTTCCAGAAATATAGATGGACATTGAAAGACTTTTATTTTGAAATATATGTAAAATTCCTGTAATGTTATGAATTTTTCTAACAAAATTTTAGATATAAATACAAAATAGCAATATTGATACTTACAGAGTAGCTAGGTTACACTCATGTTTTAAACATTTTTTTTGTTTAAGAAGTATATAACTCTTTATACAATAAACCTGTCTATACTGACCTTTCTCTAATCTGGGTCACTGTCCATACCAGCCTTGATATTGATTTTCTGTATTTTCTTCTGAATCATATTGTATGAAGAATTTCACTAAATTTGACTTTTTTTTATAAATAAATAATCTGAAATATACTTGCTGAGTATGAATAGACAGACTAAATTATGCTACTTTGATTCAGCTTCATCATTTTCAATATCCCCATAAAAGTAACATTTAGTTAATAATATTGAAGAAGTATAAAGATTCCAATTCTGTATCATTATTTTAAATATCCCAATAGAAGTTACAAGTAAATGATATTGTATAAAGATTCCAATTAGCAAAAAAAAAATGTTTACGCGGCAGACAAATTGATGACAGCTTTAAAAAGATACAACTCCTCATCAATGTGGATGCATGGTTCACTTCTGGAATAGTGGAAGGGTGCTTGTGTTGGTTGTGGAGATTTTATAAAATTAGCTGTAGAATGGATATAATTTTTAGTTTTTTGATAAAATGGAATGGTGCTTTTGTATGAAAATGGTTGTAATTTTTTAGTTTTCTGAGGAAAAAAAATTGCGCTTGCGATGGTAATATAGTTGTGTTTGTCGACCGACAGGTAGTGCCCCCTGGTGTTAGTGCTTAGAACTTTACTACAGCGAACTAGCGGAATGTGCATTATTTCATTTGGTGTAATGAGCTTGTGAAATTTATTTTATTGAGTTAGAAGTGTAGTCTCCAATCTCCAGTAACTTATAGTAATTTTGATACAATTTTTTTTTTGTAATATTATTATTTTTTTTATTAGAGACTTTTTGTGGTATATATGTATCTATATATACTTGCTTTTTTGCATTTTAGTATGTAGAAAGTTTAATTGAGATAGGATTTTATTATTTATCGAATATTTCAGCATAGTGTTACATTTTATTGCGATTAAGACGAGGCTGCGTCAGCCTCAGTATCAGTGCTTATTAGTGGTTGAAGGGTTTGCATGTTATATATTCTACAGCACGTATTTACATATTTTTATCTCATATCAAATATTACCCCTATAACTTGTCAACGCCTCCCGGAATGTTGTTTCTAAATGTCTGCATGCTAACCTGCATATGGATTAGTTTTAGGTTATATTATACCAAATTCTGTGAAAAAAATTAGAAAATTATTAAGAATATGACATTACTGGCTGAAAAATATCAATACTATTTTTTATATAAATTAATAAGCTTATTTAATCATTTGAAGCTCAAATTAGGTATTCTGAAGAGAAATTTTGTTATTATTATGTATTTTAAAATATTAACGGATCATGTTAATGAATTAATCAGTATTAAAAAAGTGCCTAAAATTTAAACCCCAATATCTTATTTATAGTAAGAAATGAGAGAGCTTTTAGCAATTATTTGAATTTCTTGACAAGTTTTTCATTGAAAATAATTTCACTCAATATACTTGATTGCTGATATGTTTATCCTTATTAATCAAATTTCTTTAGATAAGAAACATTTTTCAAATGTGTTCTGTCGAGAACTGCGACGGAAGTTTACATTTGATTGACAGCCCTGGTGTTTTACCCTGTAACAGTGTGCTGTGTGGAGTAACTTTGATCATTTTCTTGATTTTCACTGACATTGATGTGCTAACAAGCCTTCCTTTGGTATTGTAATAACCCACTTAAACTTTGAATCAAAATTTATAAATAATTATAAAATGGATCGTATTCAATGACTTTTATGACTTGACATGTTATATGACATGTTTACTGTAAAAAGATTCACCATAAACTGCTGTCAGTTAGTCTGACGTGCAGGAATGTTTATTTTGACATTTATTTAAACATTAAAATATCTTTTAAATGTGTTGACCGTCTTGTTTCAGTAGTTCAAGATAATCGGCCGCAAAGTTCCAAACATCCCCATATTCCCGGGGACTCGCGGAATCCAGGATTTCGAGGTCCTGTTCAAAAACCAGAGGTAAGAAACTACTTGTTAAAAACATGTTTTAAAATCTGTGAAACTTTTCCGTACTGAATTTGGATATTGTAGTGTTTCTATTATCAGGGCTGTATTTAAACTGGGGTAAGGATAGGACATCTTCTGTCCTGGGTTAGTGATTTCTCTCTGAACAGCCAGATATGTTTTAATGTAAATAAAGGTGACATGACATATTTATCCATAAATAAACCTTAAATTCTCCACAAATAAGCCCTCTTCTTCATTTTTGCTAAATCAATCATCAATTTTTAAGATATTATAGTAAGTAAAAAGTAGTTCACAAATTACCTCTTTCAAAACTTAAACATTGAACTTTTGAATTTAGAGAGGAGTTTATTTGAGGACAAATATAGTACTGCATCCGAATACAATATTACCTTATACTACCAGTGTAAATTGTACTTCATAATGATTTCAATTTTCTATTCTTCATAATTTCCTGTTTTAATTCTTACTTCTTATGTGATTCTAAAATTCATAATCAATGCTCAACAGAAATTCACAGAAAATTGTCTACAATCTTCCTAAAATACCTTTCTGTTTTTTGCGTGCTAACAAATTTGTTAATCCGGTGGCTACAGTTGGCATGGCAACAGTGTTTGGTAAGTACGGTATGTGTTGCAAGTCTTCGAGTGGACAGACTTCGTAGGGCAAGATTTTGATTGGCCAGATTTTGGGTGGCCAGATTTTGATTGGCCAGATTTTGAATGGCCAGATTTTGAGTGGCCAGATTTTGATTGGCCAGAATTTGATTAGCCAGATTTTGGGTGGCCAGATTTTGATTGGCCAGATTTTGAATGGCCAGATTTTGATTGGCCAGATTTTGGGTGGCCTGATTTGGATTGGCCAGATTTGGATTGGCCGAATTTGGAAGGCCTGATTCCTGTTTCCTTTCAGAACACCATTAAATTCAGATACAACAGATGTGTATTGTCTAGATCTAGTTGACTTCTTGTAGCCTATACAATTTTGTCAAGAGAATGATTTCTATTAAACAACCATATAGAAGTACAGGCTGTTTTTTTTTGTGTAAATTTGAATTGTCCAAAAGGATCGGCCTTTGTGTTAATTTTGGATCCCGTAACTTTAGCCAAAGTGAGTGTACTGATAAAGCAATTAGGGTAAAGTGTCCTGCCGAAGGACACGATCACGACAGCACAGACATGTTTCTCAGCTTCTTGAGAAATACAAACTGACACGGATAGGGAGAGTCGAACCACACACCTCAGATCTTCACCTGAGCTTATGTGGCAAGCGCTCTACCTGATTGAGCTATCTCAGGCCCTTGAAATGTATGATGACATATCATAACGGGCAAGAGAAGTGAAAGGGTGAAAAAACTGTTGAAGAAATATTTCCCAGTTTAATGTTATTTATATCCTGGAATTTCATCCTACTGTAGTCGTGTGGAGTAAGCAGTATTAAACATTTCTATACTGCTGTTGTTGCTGTAGATAAAGGCTATATCCTCAGTTGTACTCATGTTTGATGCTGGCAATATCGATTCTGATGACCTCAGACAATATTACATTGTTGTTTGTCCAAGATCTGTCAGTAGATGTCTGTTACTATTGACACAGGATTTTGATGTCAGTAAATATCTTTCTGTTGACACAGGGTTTTGATGTCAGTAACTATCTTTCTGTTGACACAGGATTTTGATGTCAGTTAATATATCTTTCTGTTGACACCGGATCTTGATGTCAGTAAACATCTTTCTGTTGACACAGGATCTGGATGCCCTGGCAGCTCAGCTAAACGAGTTAGGTGGGGCAGAAGAGAGGCGTGCCCAGAAGGTGATTGTAGTGGATGATGATGACGATGAAGAGGAAGAGGAAGAGGATAACACCGTCAACAGAGATGGTACATTACTGGCATCGGAGCCGGCCAGACCTATGTAAGTATAGACGTTAGAGATGTTACATTACTGGTGTCGGGGTCGGTCAGACCTATGTAAGTATAGACGTTAGAGATGGTACATTACTGGCATCGGAGC
Source organism: Pecten maximus (assembly GCF_902652985.1). Taxonomy (NCBI): domain Eukaryota; kingdom Metazoa; phylum Mollusca; class Bivalvia; order Pectinida; family Pectinidae; genus Pecten; species Pecten maximus. The sequence continues at coordinate 36,737,405 of NC_047028.1, read as the reverse complement.
CGGCCAGACCTATGTAAGTATAGACATTAGAGATGTTACATTGTTGGGGTCGGCCAGACCTATGTAAGTATAGACAATAGAGATGGTACATTGTTGGGGTCGGCCAGACCTATGTAAGTATAGACAATAGAGATGGTACATTGTTGGGGTCGGCCAGACCTATGTAAGTATAGACAATAGAGATGGTACATTACTGGTGTCGGGGTCGGCCAGACCTATGTAAGTATAGACAGTAGAGATGTTACATTACTGGTGTCGGGGTCAGTCAGACCTATGTAGGTATAGACCGTAGAGATGTTACATTACTGGTGTCGGGGTCGGCCAGACCTATGTAAGTATAGACAGTAGAGATGTTACATTACTGGTGTCGGGGTCGGCCAGACCTATGTAAGTATATATAGACGTTAGAGATGTTACATTACTGGTGTCGGGGTCGGCCAGACCTATGTAAGTATAGACCGTAGAGATGGTACATTACTGGTGTCGGGGTCGGCCAGACCTATGTAAGTATATATAGACAGTAGAGATGTTACATTACTGGTGTCGGGGTCGGCCAGACCTATGTAAGTATAGACAATAGAGATGTTACATTACTGGTGTCGGGGTCGGTCAGACCTATGTAAGTATAGACCGTAGAGATGTTACATTACTGGTGTCGGGGTCGGCCAGACCTATGTAAGTATAGACAATAGAGATGTTACATTACTGGTGTCGGGGTCGGCCAGACCTATGTAAGTATAGACAGTAGAGATGTTACATTGTCGGGGTCGGCCAGACCTATGTAAGTATAGACAGTAGAGATGTTACATTACTGGTGTCGGGGTCGGCCAGACCTATGTAAGTATAGACAATAGAGATGTTACATTACTGGTGTCAGAGCCGGCCAGACCTATGTAAGTATAGACCGTAGAGATGTTACATTACTGGTGTCGGGGTCGGCCAGACCTATGTAAGTATAGACCGTAGAGATGTTACATTGTCGGGGTCGGCCAGACCTATGTAAGTATAGACAGTAGAGATGTTACATTACTGGTGTCGGGGTCGGCCAGACCTATGTAAGTATAGACAGTAGAGATGTTACATTACTGGTGTCGGGGTCGGCCAGACCTATGTAAGTATAGACAATAGAGATGTTACATTACTGGTGTCGGGGTCGGCCAGACCTATGTAAGTATAGACCGTAGAGATGTTACATTACTGGTGTCGGGGTCGGCCAGAACTATGTAAGTATAGACCGTAGAGATGTTACATTACTGGTGTCGGGGTTGGCCAGACCTATGTAAGTATAGACAATAGAGATGTTACATTACTGGTGTCGGGGTCGGCCAGACCTATGTAAGTATAGACCGTAGAGATGTTACATTACTGGTGTCGGGGTCGGCCAGACCTATGTAAGTATAGACAATAGAGATGTTACATTGTCGGGGTCGGTCAGACCTATGTAAGTATAGACCGTAGAGATGTTACATTACTGGTGTCGGGGTCGGCCAGACCTATGTAAGTATAGACAATAGAGATGTTACATTGTCGGGGTCGGCCAGACCTATGTAAGTATAGACAATAGAGATGTTACATTACTGGTGTCGGGGTCGGCCAGACCTATGTAAGTATAGACAATAGAGATGTTACATTACTGGTGTCGGGGTCGGCCAGACCTATGTAAGTATAGACCGTAGTGATGTTACATTACTGGTGTCAGGGTCGGCCAGACCTATGTAAGTATAGACCGTAGAGATGTTACATTACTGGTGTCGGGGTCGGCCAGACCTATGTAAGTATAGACAATAGAGATGTTACATTACTGGTGTCTGGGTCGGCCAGACCTATGTAAGTATAGACAATAGAGATGTTACATTACTGGTGTCAGGGTCGGCCAGACCTATGTAAGTATAGACCGTAGAGATGTTACATTACTGGTGTCAGGGTCGGCCAGACCTATGTAATTATAGACAGTAGAGATGTTACATTACTGGTGTTGGGGTCGGCCAGACCTATGTAAGTATAGACAATAGAGATGTTACATTGTCGGGGTCGGCCAGACCTATGTAAGTATAGACAGTAGAGATGTTACATTACTGGTGTCGGGGTCGGCCAGACCTATGTAAGTATATATAGACAGTAGAGATGTTACATTACTGGTGTCGGGGTCGGCCAGACCTATGTAAGTATATATAGACAATAGAGATGTTACATTACTGGTGTCGGGGTCGGTCAGACCTATGTAAGTATAGACAATAGAGATGTTACATTACTGGTGTCGGGGTCGGCCAGACCTATGTAAGTATAGACAATAGAGATGTTACATTACTGGTGTCGGGGTCGGCCAGACCTATGTAAGTATAGACCGTAGAGATGTTACATTACTGGTGTCGGGGTCGGCCAGACCTATGTAAGTATAGACCGTAGAGATGTTACATTACTGGTGTCGGGGTCGGCCAGACCTATGTAATTATAGACAGTAGAGATGTTACATTACTGGTGTTGGGGTCGGCCAGACCTATGTAAGTATAGACCGTAGAGATGGTACATTACTGGTGTTGGGGTCGGCCAGACCTATGTAAGTATAGACAATAGAGATGTTACATTGTCGGGGTCGGCCAGAATGTAAATATGGACCGTAGAGATGTTACATTACTGAATATTTTATTTAAAAAAATGAAACATAAATGATATTTCTTGCCAATTTCTGTCTGTTGAACTGACTGACATCGTTTATTGCTCTTCTAGAAGGGAAAACGATTGCAACAAAAAATTCAAACTTTGCAAGAAATAACTTTAACTCTTTACGTACTCATTCAAATTTCGCGGTCGCTACCGGAAGTGAATGCTGGGTAGGTCCTTTGTGTATTGGAGCATATGGCTATCACATCAGACGTCGATAAAACGATCTTTTACTGATCTTTTACTGTTGTATAATGCTTAATATTAAATGAAGTTTATCATATGGAACAAGTACTGAGTACGGAAACTCTTTTACCCAATTTTTCCTTTAAAATACGGCGAAATCACCAGGCAGAATCGCGGGAAATGACATGTTAATCGGCACATGTGTCACACATGTGCAAGAAATCACGCAGCCAAAACATCGTTTTTTCGGTGTGTAAAAATATTTTACATATTTCTTACTTATTTTGATGATAAACGTTACTCAATTATATATATATTATCGTTTTTAATGATTTTATTGTGTTTAACACCTCAACAATCTCGCAGAAAACGAAAGTAAATTTGAGGCCGCCATTTTGTAGCTATGTAAACAGCTCAGCATGAACCGGCGGAATTCTTTGAAATAGACAATCTTAACGAATGAATTATGCTTCTGGTACGTAAAATATACCATCAATACAATATTTACATTGCTTTTTATTTCTTAAAAACATCATTTCCGTGTCAATTCCTTCGTATGACTATGCTAAACCAGCAAGTAATATCAACATCTTTCGCGATGTTTTACGACGATTTGAGTCGTCACAAAGGATGGAAGGCATGTTAATTGTGACGTGTGTAGTCGTCATGAAGGATACAAGAGCACATTTTTGTGACGTCTGTAGTCGTCGTGAGTACGGAAAGAGTTAAAGAAACAGGCAGTAAGATATCTAGAATGGCATGATACGAAGAGAAAATAATGTTTTATGAAAATGTTTTATGAAAATAATCATATTTTGCAGCTTAATCCTGAAATTTTCCCCAAAAATAAGAAAAAAGACTCAACCCTGCATTCATCCATCTGTCACTTTGATTACGTTTCATGTTTTTTTCCGTTTTTCATTTAATATTAGGTATAAGATAATAAATCTACCTACTTGAAGTTTTTAAGTTTAGCTCTATTAAAACAGGAATATGTATTTCTAAGTTATTCTCTTTTATTTTCACCTGACTTATATGCCCCTATTTCACCTGTGATTTTTGTGTTGTTTTCTACAGGCCCAGCGGTGGATTTAATCAAGACACACTGGAAACTCTACAGTCAATGGTGGTTCATGATGGTGAGTATCTCGCAGCGAAGTTAATTCAGCACGACATTTTCTTCATAAATATTGTTTCTGGAAGACACAACATAATTTTCTTCATAAAAATTGTTTTTGAATGACAGAGTTATCTAACTTGTCACGTTTTGCCATGTTCTAACAAAAAATAGTAAATAGTCCAAATACAACAGTAAGAATCTAAAATCTGGAAAAAAAATGCAAAATCATATATCTTTCTAGTTTACTGCAAAAAAACATAAGTATTAAAAACGTGATATGCAAATTTGATAAATTCACCAAAGATTAGCACTAAATGAATTGGTACAAAACAGGCAGGATGAAACATCCTCTTTACTAATAGATTGTAAATTTTTTTAGGAAGGTTTAACCACACAGATTATTTTGAAAGGTTTCATGTTTTGTAATAATAATATACTAAAGTGTTATTGTGTTCCTTTGAAATGGCAGACATATTGTAAAAGTACTGCTCCTTCTTGATTATGTCCAAACAAAGTTTAGGGACAAATTATTAGTTCTATTTCTTATTTCTTCAACTTTCTTCTGCCAAGGTTTCAACCACGTTTCTCAAAACTGTAGGGCAGAATTCAACGAAACTTCACAAGAGTGTTCTTGTATGACCGGCAGGGCTCAAGAATATCTTTGTCTTATTGGTCATGTGACCAGTTAGCTGGACTAAGACCTCTGATTGGTCGAAATTTAAATCTTGTCTGATTTTGATGAAATTTGGTATATATGTGTATTATGACACTACAATGTTACTTTGGGGATCATTAAGGGGACATATGTAATGGTTCCCATTACAATAGGGGGGCCGCGGTGGCCGAGTGGTTAATGTGTCCTGACACTTTAACACTAGCCCTCCACCTCTGGGTGGCGAGTTCGAAACCTACGTGGGGCAGTTGCCAGGTACTGACCGTAGGCCGGTGGTTTTTCTCTGGGTACTCTGGCTTTCCTCCACCTCCAAAACCTGGCACGTCCTTAAATGACCCTGGCTGTTAATAGGACGTTAAACAAAAAAAAAAATAAATAAATAAAAAAAAATCCCATTACAGTTAGTACTTGTCCCTTCAGCTTAGGTCCTTCCAATACAATTTTGTTCTGGACATGAAATTTGAACTGTTGAGGACGTCATGATGAAATCTGAAACATAAATACCTCATTTATGGGTGGTGTGCAATTCACTACAATTTGGTCACTGTAATCTTGACCTGGAAGTCAAAGGTCAAACATGCAAAATCCAGGAAAATTCTTTTCTGAGCAATAATTTTATAGCTATTTATGATGTTTTAGTGAAACTTGACACATACTTGCATCGCCTACAGCCTGTGGACAATGCAATGGGATAATTAGGTCACTGTGACCAAGGGGAGAGCTACATGTATGTTTTTGTAACAGGTTTCTTGTTCAGTAGCTTTTGGTAAGAGTTTAGAAACTTTGTAAAGGTTAAGAAAAAAAAATGGATAAAAAATTAATAAGAAAAAATGATTTAGAAAAAAATAATGCTTAAAAATTAATGATTAAGAAAAAAATAATGGTTTAGAAAATATAAATGAAGAAAAAAATAATGGGTCAGCAAAAATTTAATGATTTAGCAAAAATTTTATGATTTAGCAAAAATTTAATGATTTAGCAAAAATTTAATGATTTAGCAAAAATTTAATGATTTAGCAAAGGTTGTAAGGTCCTCACAATAGTTTAAGGGTTTAGGTTTAGGAAAGGCAGTAAGGGCTAAAGATATTTATTAAGGCCTATAAAAAGTTGTAAGGGGTTAGCAAAGCTTTGAAGTCTTAAATAGAAATGTAACTAACCAGCTAACACTGTTTGTAGATGTCCCGGACCCCATTGTGGGAAACCGACACGGACGACAGACAGAAGTGAAGAGGGAGAGAGACGAAGACGACGACAATACTCTGATGGTGCGACGGGTAAGTACAGTCAGTTTATCTATTTATAGCTTACGATATCTGGAGATGAATATTTATATATCTATTTATATAACAAATATACCTGTATACTTGTATCTCTACAACTGTGAACATGTAGTCATACCTGTTCACAGATTTAGACGAACACTCGTATCTCTACAACTGTGAACAAATATACCTGTTCACAGTTTTAGACGAACACTCGTATCTCTACAACTGTGAACATGTAGTCATACCTGTTCACAGTTTTAGACGAACACTCGTATCTCTACAACTGTGAACAAATATACCTGTTCACAGTTTTAGACGAACACTCGTATCTCTACAACTGTGAACAAATATACCTGTTCACAGTTTTAGACGAACACTCGTATCTCTACAACTGTGAACAAATATACCTGTTCACAGTTTTAGACGAACACTCGTATCTCTACAACTGTGAACAAATATACCTGTTCACAGTTTTAGACGAACACTCGTATCTCTACAACTGTGAACAAATATACCTGTTCACAGTTTTAGACGAACACTCGTATCTCTACAACTGTGAACAAATATACCTGTTCACAGTTTTAGACGAACACTCGTATCTCTACAACTGTGAACAAATATACCTGTTCACAGTTTTAGACGAACACTCGTATCTCTACAACTGTGAACAAATATACCTGTTCACAGTTTTAGACGAACACTCGTATCTCTACAACTGTGAACAAATATACCTGTTCACAGTTTTAGACGAACACTCGTATCTCTACAACTGTAAACAAATATACCTGTTCACAGCTCTGGTTGAACACATAAATCTCAATGTCTGTGAACAAATATACCTGTTCACAGTTTTGAACAAGCACTCATCTCTCCAAAAAACATTTTCAGACAAAAAATTCCTTTCATGGTGTTGTCGCTGATGTTAAAACAACTATTGTTGCATTTCTTACTTTGTAGTGATTACTTTTCATTTTGCAATCGTAATTATAGAGATGTTTCAATTACGCAAAACTAAAACAATATTATTGTTTTATTTTGAGTATGATTATTACTGTAGTATTTACGATAGAAATATTGTTACGGTAAACCTCCGGTTACCCTGAACACGCAGATAGTTCGAACATGCATTTTTTTCTAGAAAAAAAAATTGTTTTCAGCTAGTAATAGTTCGAACTCTGGTTGTTTATAACTGACACGATTTCAGATAATTTGAACTTATCAGATGAAGAACGTAAACTATACATATTTTCGTAGTGTTTGACTGTCTGCTGAAGGAAATCCCCCCAGGGTGAAATACCAGGGTACTATCATGTTTTAAGTATAGGCATATTGCAGCAGTACACATGTGTCCTCTAGCCTGTTTCCAATAGTATTGAAGACGGTTGTCTTAAACCACAAGGCTTATTGCTGTGTTTTTTAATCAAACTTTTATTAGTTTTCAAATTTTAGTCATTTTGTTTACTGGACGTGAGGTATTTAAAAAGTAACGTGTTTCAGACACAGTTTTAAAGTGATCAAGTCACTTTTCATTGGTCAGTCATATTCTGGATGAGAATATCAGAGTAGAAAACATTAAAGAATTTTAAAATAAAAAGGTAAAATTCAGCCATATTGTTTAGTGGATAGGCAAGGAGAGATAAGAACGTTACACAGTAGACAAAGTTATTACCAAAAATATTGGGATATTTATTTTAACAAATCTTAGACATATCGAAAAACGTTATGTCTGCACTCGTGTCCTGACCGGGCCTCAAACTCAATGGCACCCAATCACCTAGCCAGAAATACCTGCAGCTTCAATACTATCGCTGTGTCACATTGGTGTTCGTTTATATATATATATATATATATTTTTATATGATATAAAATCTCATTTGGAAAACTAAGTGTTAATTACAGACAGATTTGTTGGATTTGACATTGAGACTGTCACAAGTTGTTTGATTTTCGTTGAATTTATTTAGTCAAATATTTCCTTGCAGCAATTTTTTGTGTTCAATGAATATTTCAATGAAATTGTAAGTGAAAAGTGTTGTTTGTTATTGACCATTCTGCTGTCGCTATTTCCAAAAGCAATTTCCATCTAATTAATTGGCCATTAATAGGGAAAACTAACAATGCTGTTGCTTATGTAATTATTTTCATGGCTTGTTTTTGTGTTGAATTAAAAGTTAAATTCATTAATTACTTGAATGTGTAAAATTATATCAGATTAAGAGATATCTGTGACAGAAATTTGTCATATATCACTTGTCCAGCTTTTACTCATGCTGATTAAAACCTCCAGTTCTGCTGTGTTGCTACTTCCCTAAGTGTGTATTTATTTTTTGTTGTGAAATAAAATGTTTTTAAAAAAAAAATTATGATTATAAAAATTTTACCAAGCTGATGATGTCAAATTAACATTATGAAAAAAGTGAAAAAAATTATTGCTTGTGATTTAAAGATACATATTAATAAATTAATTTATTCCTAATTGAAAATCATTATTTGAAATGCAGATATGTTTTTGGATATTTTTAAGAAATGTCTGATTATTGGAATATTTGAACAAAGCAAACGCAGAAATGTGATGATTAAGATGTGGAATTATTCAGCGCCGTTATTAAGTTAAAAGTGAAATGAAGGACAGAAGAAATTGACACATCTGTGTTTTTTAGCCGTGGGACACACTCATAAACTCTGTACCTGTATGGTAGTTTTAATTATCAAAGAAGATTGAAAAAGCAGCAAGCACTTGGTAAATCATGCCCGCCTGCTAGCAATGGTGACCATTTATATTTCAGTAATGAAACAAAATACCTGTATTGGCATTAAATCTTGAGAGAGAATCGAAGTGCAGCAGCTCCGAACCATAAAATTGCTGGTTGGCTTGCTGGGTGACAATTTGTATCTTGACGAAGAACCTAACCGTCAACATTAAATGTTGAGAGGTTGTAAAGCATGCTCTGTTGGGGACCATATTTCCACGTAATCTTGTTAAGACTACAATTTATTTCGCCCAGATTCAATATTGACAGAATCTAGCACTTGGCCCCGGTTAGAGTTCCTTTGTCAATTCTGCTCCAATAATTCAGCTTTTATCATCACATAATTTTTTTGACAATTTTTTTTTTAACGTAACCACCCCTGCTCCTTACTACAGAAAGGGCAGACGAACTGATGTCTCCATGTCGCTTCAAATTAAGTTTGGGATGAGGAAGGTTTTTGTGATTACGAAGATTTATTTTTGGTTATGTATTGTTGCCCTGCGATGTTTATGGTCGAATGTCTGCCCCGATTACTGTCATTGTTGATTAGAAACTATACGGAGCGGTTTATTATCTGTGAGGACATCCCTGGCCTGGCACCTCTGTCAGCGTAGCACCAACGACATCACAAAGGCTTCCGCGATTGAGGTCTTACTGAAGACAAGTCAGAAATGTCAGTCTATATTTTCTCTTCTTCTTTGAAATATGAAATTGATTTTAGCATCTGTCAGCTGTGCTGTAACACGAGGCTCCTCCTGTTTGAAATATGGCCGCCCTCTTCGTGTCATAATGGATCACACATCTATATGGCGTTTATAAGTGATGGCAGAAATGTAGATACTCTTCCTGTTGATGTCTTTGTGTGAGAGATGAGGTGATGTAAAACACTCCTGTCCTCGTGGCCCCTGACCCTCCCCTCGTGGCCTCTCTTGGTCTATATTAGCCCCTATTAACCCCATGTGTGATGCCTGTATCAGCCCACTCGAGGCCTCTCTTAGCCTATATTGGCCCCTATTAAACCCATGTGTGATCCCTGTATCAGACCCTTGTCTCACATTCTTTTGCCCCATAATTATCTCCAGCTCCTTGCCTTTCGTATTGGTCAACATTACGTAAAACATGTTCAAATGACAATCCTGTGTTTTTTTTTGTTTTTTTTTAAATTGAAAATATATATATGTATATGAAAAATAACAAAAAAATAACAAAAAAATAAGACTCAAATATATCTATTATTTTTTTCTGGTTCTCAGTATCCAGTAAGTATGTAGAATAATATAACTTACGAAACACTTCTTGATTTAAGTAAAGCATATAAGCACTTCAATCTATATATATATATTTATTAAAATTTTTTGATAACCTTTGCATAAAAAATCAGCATAGGCCAATATAATTGTCCAGTTTTTTTTATGATTTAAGAATTTGGTGGTTTTAGACTACGTATTTGCTGTGATTTGATCCATTCTTTGCGCCATACTGTCTACAAACTAAAGATTAAAACCTACTTGATACGTGAAAATTACACATATTAGCACTTTTGCCACTAGCTGGATCACTGCAATTTGGTGTTGATCGTGTGTTATTAGGTGAAACAGGAGCCCGACTGCGGTCACCGTATTGAGGCGGTCAGGTGCACCGCTTCCTGATAAATGCTTGAGATTATCTGGTCGTAGCACCGCTTTATTGCCGATATATCACAAGATCTGATAGATATCTGTGAAATTGTCTATTAATCTTTGTCATTGTGTATTGTAGATATTGGATATTTATAATGCCAGTCATTTGGGGTTAGTATAGGAAGACCCATGAGTCAGACAGAAAAAAAAATCATTTTCCTGTGTAATCACTTGACAGGGTGTCAATATCACCCCTACAAACAGCGTATCCGTATTTTCAATACAATGTTTTTATCGAGATTAAAAACCCCAACAATAACCTTATAGATGTATTTATAAGAAAATAATCAAAGGTTTTTATTTCAATTTTTTTTCAGAATTTAAACCCTCGGTGTTAATCATTTCATACCGTGTTGATAAAAACTGGAGTTAATTTGATTTCAATCCGGATTGTTATGAATACATTCAACTTATTATATTGTCATGTTAGATTTTGATTTATCGTAAGTTTAATGTACTAACTAGGTCTGGGTCATTGTCCAATTTTCTTTGTGTAATAAGATATCATGTATTGTAGATTTTATAGCAAGCTTTCTCAATATGGGTTTATATTATTTGGGGGAGATGTTCAGTGCCAGGTAGAAAAAATATACAAGGAAATTTTCTTACACTTAATCAATCTCAAAAGACTCCAAATTAATATTGTTCATGTGAGGAAAGTGAGATATTGCAAAAAAATACAAAAAAGGGGTAAAAAAAACAATAGTAATAAAAAAAAAGAATAATTAATAAAATAAAAAAGAAGATTTTTTTATGTGAATTTGCTTTCGGTTGTTTAAGTGACCAAACAAACAAAATATACTTTAAAGGGACATTTTTTGTGTGTAAAATGAATAATATCAAAACTTTTAATAAATAATGTAGGTCAGTAAATCAGTATATGACCTATAAGCTAGATGAGTAGGTCTTCACAGTTGTGTAGTTTTATTTGCAGATTTTGCACTCCATGATTTTAACACATTATCTGGAAACTCGTGATATATCGAGAGTATTGTCTTCACCTGCTAAATCAGATGTAACCCACTTTATGGAGCATGGGACTATTAACACAATGCTGTCTATATAGGACACACACAACAAAGAAAAATCTTCACAGTAGACAATGTCTTTCTCTCCGAACTAACTTCCTTTTAGATTTGTTCGCATTCTCGTAAACTAGAATCTAGTGCTCAGTGTATAAGATAATACAATAGCCGACCAACCCCTCATTCCGGCAGATTGAATTAGATGGCTGTAGCGTTCTCCCTACACCAAATGTCGGTGAGATTCGGCTGCTGGATGACAATCCTCTCCGGATCAATGTAATTGCATTGTGATGTAAGACAGGTTTTTTAGACTCCCACACTAAATGTGGGTAATACTTTTAAAACCAATTTTCTGGCAATATTTACTTCTTCTAGGAATTGATATATTGGATTAAATGTCTTACAGCACCTGGCTTACTCCGTCGTAAAAGTATGGTCAGTCTTCAGTAAGGAAATGATATCAGTTAACTTGTCCTAGTTTGTCTTTAAAATGAGTTATAGGTCCTAGTTTGTCTTTAACCTGAATTATAGGTTCTAGTTTGTCTTTAACCTGAGTTATAGGTCATAGTTTGTCTTTAACCTGAGTTATAGGTCTTAGTTTGTCTTTAACCTGAGTTATAGGTCTTAGTTTGTCTTTAACCTGAGTTATAGGTTCTAGTTTGTCTTTAACCTGAGTTATAGGTCATAGTTTGTCTTGAACCTGAGTTATAGGTCCTAGTTTGTCTTTAACCTGAGTTAACAGGTTCTAGTTTGTCTTTAACCTGAGTTAACAGGTCATAGTTTGTCTTTAAAATGAGTTAAGGTCCTAGGTTATCTTTAACCTGAGTTATAGGTTCTAGTTTGTCTTTAACCTGAGTTATAGGTCCTAGTTTGTCTTTAACCTGAGTTATAGGTCCTAGTTTGTCTTTAACCTGAGTTATAGGTCTAGTTTGTCTTTAACCTGAGTTATAGGTCCTAGTTTGTCTTTAACCTGAGTTATAGGTCCTAGTTTGTCTTTAACCTGAGTTAACATGTCCTAGTTTGTCTTTAACCTGAGTTATAGGTCTAGTTTGTCTTTAACCTGAGTTATAGGTCCTAGTTTGTCTTTAACTTGAGTTATAGGTCCTAGTTTGACTTTAACTTGAGTTATAGGTCCTAGTTTATTGTTAACCTGAGTTAACAGGTCCTAGTTTGTCTTTAACCTGAGTTATAGGTCCTAGTTTGTATTTAACCTGAGTTATAGGTTCTAGTTTGTCTTTAACCTGAGTTATAGGTCCTAGTTTGTCTTTAACCTGAGTTATAGGTTCTAGTTTGTCTTTAACCTGAGTTATAGGTCCTAGTTTGTCTTTAAAATGAGTTAAGGTCCTAGGTTATCTTTAACCTGAGTTATAGGTTCTAGTTTGTCTTTAACCTGAGTTATAGGTCCTAGTTTGTCTTTAACCTGTGTTATAGGTCCTAGTTTGTCTTTAACCTGAGTTATAGGTCCTAGTTTGTCTTTAACCTGAGTAATAGGTCCTAGTTTGTCTTTAACCTGAGTTATAGGTCCTAGTTTGTCTTTAACCTGAGTAATAGGTCCTAGTTTGTCTTTAACCTGAGTTATAGGTTCTAGTTTGTCTTTAACCTGAGTTATAGGTCCTAGTTTGTCTTTAACCTGAGTTATAGGTCCTAGTTTGTTGTTAACCTGAGTTAACAGGTCCTAGTTTGTCTTTAACCTGAGTTAACAGGTCATAGTTTGTCTTTAACCTGAGTTATAGGTCTTAGTTTGTCTTTAACCTGAGTTAACATGTCCTAGTTTGTCTTTAACCTGAGTTATAGGTTCTAGTTTGTCTTTAACCTGAGTTATAGGTCCTAGTTTGTCTTTAACCTGAGTTATAGGTCCTAGTTTGTTGTTAACCTGAGTTAACAGGTCCTAGTTTGTCTTTAACCTGAGTTAACAGGTCATAGTTTGTCTTTAACCTGAGTTATAGGTCTTAGTTTGTCTTTAACCTGAGTTAACATGTCCTAGTTTGTCTTTAACCTGAGTTATAGGTCTCAGTTTGTCTTTAACCTGAGTTAACATGTCCTAGTTTGTCTTTAACCTGAGTTAATAGGTCCTAGTTTGTCTTTAACCTGAGTTATAGGTCCTAGTTTGTCTTTAACCTGAGTTATAGGTCCTAGTTTGTTGTTAACCTGAGTTAACAGGTCATAGTTTGGCTTTTACCATCATTGCTCTGCAAATCTCATCACTTCCTCCCAACTCATCATTGGTCACACACATCTCATAAATATTTCGTCAGTTCCTCCCGACTCATCTCATGCACATCTCACAAATATCTCATTACTTCCTCCCGACTCATCAATGGTCACACACATCTCATAAATATCTCATCACTTCTGAAGTATGTTGGGTCCTTTCGACTCTTCACAATTCATACAGATACAAATTAATTTATTTTCCCATTAACAAACTTTTTGTCTCCTTAATTGGAGAGTTCCATTTCTGCCGTCTGATGGTTTGGTTTTTAGTCCGGAGTTTGATGGTTCCACAGGATAAGACAATGCCGACCGAGCACGGGGATCGGCAGGCTGTGTGTTAGAACCTCTAAAGGGGGCCATTACATCCTGGTGAGACGGAGTACACCCGAGGGAGTCGGCCCATTACAGACGCCCAAAGATCTCTCCTCTCACAGACCCGCTTAATGTTGACATTGACACCCCATATTTTGTTTGTCTTTTGAATGAAAGATGAAGAAGTGTTATCATGATGTCAAAAAATTATAATGACAAGCAAAAATATAAATCTCATTTTGAACGCGAATAAAGTATTGAAATGAGATTGTTAACAAAGGCCGTAGCAGCATGTGTCGTTGAGATTCTGGAACTGATGTATTTGTTTTTAGAATTATAGAGCTTAGGATGTCAATGTTCTTGGCTCCTTGAAATTAAGTATGGGTTGTGGTGTCACACATGCTTACAGATAAAGGGATTTGAGATGGATGAATTTAAATGATATACAAATTAAGTATGGGTTGTGGTGTCACACATGCTTACAGATAAAGGGATTTGAGATGGATGAATTTAAATGATATACAAATTAAGAAGCCAAGTAGATTTAACTTCTAATCGTATCTTATAGATCATATATATCATGATTATTATCAAATCTAAATTTTGCATGATTTATGAAAAAAACTGAATATCAATATTGATCATAAGCTGTGACATAATATGCTATAGAGTAGATTTCCAGATTAATTAGGGGGAAAATAAAAAAAAAATAAAATTCTCGTGGCAGTATGACTAGCTAATGTTAACAGCTGTATCGGTGAGTTGTAGGATTACTAAGTATGGTGAATGAACGAGTCCATGTATTTGTCAACAAGTTTGTTTGATAACTGTCTGGAATATTACACAGCCAAGATACTATAATACCCATTCATTAAACATGTGATGGAAAGGCTGCCGTCTCTGGAGTCAGATTTCCTATAAATTCCTTACACAAAAATCCCATTCATTGTTTAAAGACTATTGGGAAAGTAAATACTTCTGAAAGTGTGCATGTTGACACATAAATATGTCCTTTTCTAATGTTTATTGTGATGACTCATTTAACCACAAATTTGCACCTAGAATAATTTCAGGATTGTTGACCAGTTGTGAAAAACATTTTTTCCAGGATACATTTTGTCCAATTAAGTAAACAAATACTGTGCAATGCTTTTTTAATGAGGAAAAATGTGAAGTGAAATGTAACTTTTATGTATTGAAAATCATCCCTGAATTAATATCTTAAGAAATTTTGATAAATGATTAATGTGTCGTGCATAAGCAAACACAAATTGGTGACAAAAAAAAAAAAATAAATGAAAAACATTCTTACTTTAGAATACATATAATGTTGAAGTATTTGTAGCGTCCAGACAGAGTAAAAGAGAAAATCGTAACAGTGACGTTTGTTATAAAGTGTTGGAGTGTTTGTAGACACACTGAATAGACCCATTATGCGTGGCTTATTACACACTTCAAATATTTAAAAGTCCTCAGGTCGTTGGATTTGTTGATTGTAAACAATCAATGAAAACTAATCATTGAAGTTTAACCTTTTATCAACATAAAGGTCGTCTTTTGTATGACTGGAGTTTCCGAGTAATGCAATACTTCGCCAGACGTGCGACAATTGGACGCTGATAGGTGAGAGGTGCCCTCTTACGGGTGCCAGTGGCGACTTCAGATATCGTCAGCTGTACGGAAGTAAACAATTGTATGTCTATCAGTCGACAGCCATATTGGTGAAAAAAAACTTGCACTACATTTGTAGCTTGCTGTCTGACAAATTCATTGAACAGGCGCACTAACGTTTTATGAATGAACCGCTCACAGACGGGTTTCATCATTCGCCGAACATGAAATAGTAATATTGCTTTTCAGCATTCGTGTAAAACAAGAGAGTTCTGCCACCTACAAAGTGGCCGTGCTCGATTGTAACAGGTCGGGGCCCCTGTCGGCACTTAGCCCTAGACAACTGTCCCACACTCTTCTATCCCACAACATCAATATTACGACGTGTTTGTGTGTTACATCTTTTTTTTTTTCCTGAGGGAACCAGTTAAGTGGATGGTTTTTATCTAGAGATGCGGTACATGAGTCCAAGGCGATCTACTGGCTCAACTGGGCTGGCTTTTGACACCAAGTGCTGGTGATTAGGATCTCTATACTTGATGTCGTTAAACGATCTGTCATTAGGGTTAAGTACGGGGATGAAAAGTACAGCCTCAATATTAGTCTGTTTTGGTCAACGTGGGGACTGCACTCACAGTTATTGTCTCAAGTCGTTGAGAAACAACAAACATTTGGGAAAAGGGGTGCATAGATATGCAAAGTTGAAATTCATTCTTTTGGTCAATTTAGGAAGAATTACTGCCTTGATATTGGCAAAATAAAAAAATAAAGAGACACTATGAAAATTTTGGAAAAAGAAATGTATCATGAGGTTTGAAATTCACTTTTTTAGTCAATTTAAAAGTATTTCTTGACAGTAACAGAATCTTCATTGGAAGATAAACTCTTCTAGCTCAAGATGTGCCTCTGTTAAACTAATATAGCCTTCTGGTCATGCTGGGTAATGCTGGAAAATGTTTCATAATCTTAAATTCATTTTCCAGCATCTGGACCAATTTCCATCCCAAACTCATTTCAAGAAGAGAACCCTATAATTACATGTGATAGTTTTCAGCACAGGACCACGTTGGGTTTCATTTGAAGGGTTTTTGCAGGTTAGTTTGGGCCTGGGTAGTGTTAAGTCTGGTGTGTTGATATTTTACATGTAAACAAATAAACAAACACGGATTGGAGAAATGTAAATAAGTTCAGCCTTTTAAGTGGAAGAGATTTGTGTGCAGGTGCAGTTGTATATATATTGTGGTGTTTGTTGGTTTAGTTGTATCACATGGAGGGAAAGCAATGATAATGATCGAGTTTACTGATAGAGGTCGATACCCAACACAATATCATGTTTATATTAAATGTATATGATGAATTCTGCAGGCGATTCCTCTGAACCATCAACAGCACGATAATTAAAGTACCATCTTTGACCAGAGTTATGCACTGTAGGATAGTTTTAACAGCTTGTCCATAGAAATTAAGTAAATATTGTCGTTTAGTAGGGGGAAAAAAAGCAGTGTTCAAGAATAAATCAACACAAGGTGCTGTACACAGCACCTCAAATGTTATAGTTTTGTCAGAGGAAAACAATAATATAATTCTGCAGTAATATGTTACATTAACAGGAATTTTATCATAAAATTTGAAAAAAAATTTGTTATAATCAGGAATTCTGCAATAATATGTTATATTAATCGGAATTTTATCATAAAATTTGATTTTTTTTTTGTTATAATCAGGAATTCTGCAAAAAAAAAACGCAACCCGGATTCTTATATTTTTTAAGGAAACTTAAAATGACTGAACATAATAATACTAAAATACCAATTCTATTAAATTTGATGACATGTACCGTAATATTGTATGCAAGTTTAGGTCATTTAATTCAGCTTCAGTCTGTAATAATTTCAATGGGATAAGAGTCGTCCTCAACTTTAAATCCAGCTGATTCAATTGAAAGTCTTCCAAGAGTAAATCTATGTATGTGTCTGATGTAGCAGGCTTCTTGTCGTCATCACAAGTGCATCTGAAATTATTTAAAATCCCAATTAAGGAAGTGTGGCCCTCTTCAGACTTGTTTAGATTAGGGTTGGCTGTGTAGACAGTAAGTCACCCCCAGTGACTGATACAGGTATAGGGAGGCGTCCTCTGTTACGTAGGGATCCCTGGGGCTGGGACGGAAGTTTCTGCAGTAAATTGCAGGATGCTCCTATCGAAGAATCCATTTGATATTAAGTGTTATATTAACACATGTCACCCGGTCAAATATACCAGTAAAATTGAGGATTTTAGTTTAGCAGGGGCCTGATCAGAAGCAGATGTCGGCTTAGTCGGAGTGATAAGTCAGGAAGCAGGACGGCTCTTTCTTCCTCTTTTTAATACGACAGACATTTTGTTCCATCTTTGAGAGTGATAAAGCATGGTGGTTAGTCCTCGGATCAGATTAGATGTAAATGATCTCCGTGGAGTTTGATGATGGTCTGTACAAAATGTAAAAGTGTATTTAGGGTTGGAAACACCGAAATCAACTTCAGACATGGTTAGATTAACTACAGTCCAACATGCAGATGGTTATGGTTTGATTCACACTCGTACAACCTGGATACTTCCTGTGAAATCGAGAAATCTTGAAGCTGTTTGAATCATGATCTTCCTGGGGCATCAGGTGTGAGGATGAGATCAAGGTCGGCAGAGAAAACATATCCTGGACCCTCAACTTACTAATATATATTATGAGTCTCTTAAAATGTATGCCCCTGCCATGTAATTAGCTAATCTCAGGAACTGCTGATGCGATCCTCACCAAAGTGTTTCGGCCGTGTGTCAATTGGCAGTATGGGCATTTATGTCTTGCAGACATTTTCTAGTTTCTATTTTATATATTTTTCTATTGATATGGTAGATTGTCTGCATTTCCAAATCCATTAAATTCTCTGCATTTTCAGATGAAGACTGCATTAATTATTACCTGAAACAGTCATGCAGATAGTATAAAATATTTGGAAATGATTTAAAAAAAGAAATTCGAAAAAAAACTCCAATTTAGAAATTTAATTTTTTGAACACTAAGAACTGTTATGAATGGGAGAGGTGTCGGACATGGTCAGCATATGACTTAAAGAGAAATACAGACCTTAACTATTAAATCAGAATGATTATGTCGGACACACTGGACAGAGTAGTTTAGCGTGGTATCAAGATATATATCTACACAAGACACTTTATCTGTAAATTTCTCGATTGGTGGGAAATATTTAGAGGTGTTGAAAAACAATAAAAAATGGTGATTCATGATAAGTATATCACACCAATAGAAATTTTATATCCTTCTTTAATCTTGAATCTGTCATAGTCGGTTGTTTAATCTCCAAACCTGTCACAGTCCGACATTTTCACCAAATTTTACTGTATATTTGAGATATCCCACCGCAGCCACCGTTTGTACTGTCAGGGCTCTCGTGGTAGTCCTGATGTGGTTTTGTCTCGATGGTCTCAGGCCCAGTTCACCAAAAATGGTTAAGTTATTCATTTTAATTCATTGATATAATTCATTGTAAATCATTTTACCATATAAGAACACTTTTGTTGTTTCTTAAGAAAGCTTGAACTGAAAATTCATGTCACCTTTTTTATCTTCATTTATTTAATTTAGAAAATAAATTTTTGTTTCATTATTGAATGGAATCTTCTTTCAAAAAATTGTTTTTCCTGAAAGGTCACAGGTACTTAGAGTTTTGTTTAAATTGGCTAATTTGTTTTCATAAATATCTTGTTGAATGATATATTGTCGTTCTTCATTCTGTCAAAGAAATTATTTTTTCCATTTTCAAGACAAATTCTCTAACACTGTTTGAATCATTTGGCGATTAATCATGAACGAGATTGTCATTTTGGTATGCACAGTTAACAAAGAAAATGTTGAATTTTCGTTAGGAAAAAAAAATGTGATTAATTTTGATTGCAAGCTCTTTTCGTCTCTGACGATACAGAAATGAAATTACGAGAGACAAACTCATGCCTAGAAATAAAAAACTATGAAAGCCATCACAAAGGGGAGAGATTTCATATTGTAATTTGGAAAGCCATAGATGGTATCGTGCAGGCACTGCCCAGCCGTGGATTACGCTGTTCTGTTGCATGAAGTGATGATTAAATGCAACTTCAGTGTTTTTTTTCTGGTCGTTGGAGAGGCTGCATTACGAGATTGACACTCTGTTCCGCACACAGGACAATTACTCCGAGAATGGATCTTTCCTGTCCGTGTTCAAGGCAGCGTCATAACAACACAATGCCAGCTAGAATGGATTGCTGTGATTTGAAACATGAGGGCGCATTCTGATACACAGGGACATATATAGTGCCGAGGCATGTCAGGCTTCAAGACTCGTAATTTTCACACCAACGCCGGTGTTTTTCTTGGAAAGTCTGTAATTTATACAGATGAGTGTTACACACTGTAATTAACAGCTGAAAATTATACCTAATTATTGGAGAGTAAAAAGGACGGAAAATGAAGATTGCCGTGCGACTGATACATGTTTTACTGCCTTCCGTCCTCGTGCTTTTACAAATTTTCAACATTTTATCCGTCACACGACAAGCTGACAATTAATTATTGGGTCCAAAAACACCTTAAATTTGCCAGATTCCGACCATGGTCACGCAAGTTTTTAATTCAAGAAAAATGCAGAATTTGATCAGATACAAATTGTAGTGTTTGCTTGTTGAGTAACATGCACCATTTACATGATAAAACTTTACAGCTTTTCCCTTTTTTCCACGTACAAAGCATGTACAATAAAAAATGATGCACTTGAATATTTTGATGTGTAACATTTCATGACATAATATTTTTATTGTCATCCATTACATATGTAATGTCATCCTCCATTAACTTGTTGCTTTACAAATTTATACAAAGACTTGAATGAAGAGAGCATTTATGAATTGTCAATTTTTTTTTATCAAAATTTTACAGATCATATTGATAATAATTCTTAGGCATTGATAATAGAAGATTAAGTGACAAGATCATAGAAGGACATGATGAAGTATGACTCTGACTTGGGGAAAAAGTTAAACCCCTAAAACTTGGTGGAACGGTCCTAAAGGGAAGGTGGAAGGGTCCTTTAGACAAGGTGGAAGGGTCCTAAAGGGAAGGTGGAAGGGTCCTTATAGACAAGGTGGACAGGTCCATATAGACAAGGTGGAAGGGTCCATATAGACAAGGTGGAAGGGTCCTATAGACAAGGTGGAAGGGTCTTTATAGACAAGGTGGAAGGGTCCTTATAGACAAGGTGGAAGGGTCCTATAGTCTAGGTGGAAGGGTCCTATAGACAAGGTGGAAGGGTCCATATAGACAAGGTGGACGGGTCCTATAGACAATGTGGAAGGGTCCTTATAGACAAGGTGGAAGGGTCCTAAAGGGAAGGTGGAAGGGTCCATATAGACAAGGTGGAAGGGTCCTTATAGACAAGGTGGAAGGGTCTTTATAGACAAGGTGGACGGGTCCTATAGACAAGGTGGACGGGTCCTATAGACAAGGTGGAAGGGTCCTTATAGACAAGGTGGAAGGGTCTTTATAGACAAGGTGGAAGGGTCCTATAGACAAGGTGGAAGGGTCCTTATAGACAAGGTGGAAGGGTCCTTATAGACAATGTGGAAGGGTCCTTATAGACAAGGTGGAAGGGTCCTAAAGGGAAGGTGGAAGGGTCCTATAGACAAGGTGGAAGGGTCTTACACAGAGAAGGTGGAAGGGTCCTTATAGACAAGGTGGAAGGGTCCTTATAGACAAGGTGGAAGGGTCCTTATAGACAAGGTGGAAGGGTCCTTATAGACAAGGTGGAAGGGTCCTATAGACAAGGTGGAAGG
The DNA here is from genome assembly GCF_902652985.1 of Pecten maximus. Classification (NCBI taxonomy): domain Eukaryota; kingdom Metazoa; phylum Mollusca; class Bivalvia; order Pectinida; family Pectinidae; genus Pecten; species Pecten maximus. Next base: position 36,716,053 of record NC_047028.1, on the reverse strand, counting down.
GTCCTTATAGACATGGTGGAAGGGTCCTATAGACAAGGTGGAAGGGTCCTTATAGACAAGGTGGAAGGGTCCTTATAGACAAGGTGGAAGGGTCCTAAAGGGAAGGTGGAAGGGTCCTAAAGGGAAGGTGGAAGGGTCCTTATAGACAAGGTGGAAGGGTCCTTTTAGACAAGGTGGAAGGGTCCATATAGACAAGGTGGAAGGGTCTTACACAGAGAAGGTGAACTCTTGAATTTTACATGTATAAGCAGCTTTAGACGGAGCCGCCAGATGATCAAACTGTTGCTATGAGTATTATTATATATATACTAAGGATCATTCTGAGGTGATATGGCCGGGATGGCAGATATACCAGATTAAGAGGTACATTATATAAGTAGTGGTCACGCTGATGCTACAGCTGATTATACTTACTTCCTCATGCTGAGTAGGGGAGGGGGAGGGGGAGGGGGGAGGCTAACTCAGTGGTAATGAGGGATAAACTGTCTAATTGGGATCACCATAAGGCCAGAGGATGTACCGGGCCCTATTAGCCTCCTCAGATTAACTGAAGGTCTCCCTCATCACCTACACATGATGGATCAGTTCCGGAGATCTCAACAATCCACTTAACCCACTCCTGGTTTCATTTGTTTTTCTCTAAACTTTTTACCGTCCATTAATTATTATCATGAAAGAAAAGAAAATTCAATTTTAAAAGGAGGAAATATCCTAGATTATTTCCTGTTATTTTGAAGGTGAGATTGATAGAGAAATGGTGTGCCTGAATTGATGAAACATCCAAGTGAGTGATTTATCTTCGGTCCATTGAAGGGGATGTCTGCAAAATTTCTGGAAAGTGATCATATACATCTGTCATAGATAGGTTTTACAGGATTTGACATTCTAGAATAAATCTCCAGTCTTGACACTGCAAAATTCGTTTGAATCAGGGAGATTGAATTCTGGTCATGAAACTTAAAATTTTTGTATATCTTAACAATGGAATAAATCTCCTGTCTTGAAACTGCAGATTTGAGTGAATCCAGTAAAATATTTTTTGGTCATGAAACTCAAAATGTGTGTAAATCCTAAAAAAATGAGTAATTTTTTAAGCTTTTAAACTGCTATATACTTGATTTAATCTTCAATAATGAAAAAGTTTCATAATTGAGACAGCAAAATTTGTTTGAATATTACTGATAAAAACTGATAAATAGCACTTCATTGTGAATGTTTGAGAACAAATTCAGTTCTATAATGAACACTATGAATGTAGCACATGTCAAAAACTGTTTATTTTTACAGAATGACAAATTGAAAATGTGGAACTGCCTCTGTGTTCACCCATGTTTGAACCTTACAAGCATTTGTTTCATTAGAAGAAAACCTGCTCAGCAGGGACACGACTAGGCAACACAGCTGTAAAAAGTACGGTCAGCTTAGGTGTTTGACTGAGATGTTCATTCACCTTATTTTATGATTAATTTGTCAGAAATTTGAAATTAAGATTAAATAATGATTAAAAAGTTGCAGAAAAATTTTGAATGTTCGGTTCGGGAATAAATATGGAAACTGGCAACCCTTGAAATATGAGGTCCATGGTTGTCGTCATCTGCGGCAAACAAACTTCGTGTATTGAGGGAAAACATTTAAGAAACTGTTCGACTACTGTTTCTTATGGCCAACCACTGTGAAAGGTACTTAGTCTGTCTGCTCAAGCCGATGGACGGTTAAGCTCAAGGCAAACGATGCATGTGTTGAAATACGAACATGAAGGGTTGAACTTTTACTAATTTCTGTGGATGGTCTTTGAAAAAAGATGAGATGAAGTGTAAATGTTACCAGATGTATGTAATGCTGGTTCCAGTTTTGACAGGCTTCTGAGATACAGAGACGTACTTGTATTGCCTGCAATGGTCTGCCGGTTGTCCATGTTCATTTCAACTGAAAAAAGCACTTTATATTCATGACATGGCTATTCCTTCACTTTGCATTGTTTCCTGAAAACAATGGGTTTCAGACATCAGCGATGTATGTAAGATTGTATCATCATTATGTAAGTTTGTCTTATGAATTAATCAGGATACTGCAGGGCTGCCAAGGTGAAAGGTCAGGGGAGGCTTGGAGGGAATCTAAAGTTATGATAAGTATTGTATCATTGGTTCTACACTGAAAAATTTCCTTGCTATAATAGTTTATAAGGTGACAGAAGGAATGGTCTACAGAAGTCTGGTTTGTGTGGGTATCTGATTGTAGAACCTGACCGACTTCGTTTCTATTGTAACTCTTCAGAGGTCTTCAGTGTGTCTGGAGCTTGATACTCTCTTATATAGGCTGTGGAGGGTGGCACGGGGTGGCGTGGGTCGGCTTGGGGTGGTGCGGGGAGGCAAGGGGTGGCGAAGAATGTTGTGGGGTGGTGTTGGGTGGTGTTGGGTGGCGTGGGGTGGTGCAGTTCTGTGAGGGGTGGCGTAAAGTTGCTGTCAGATGCCGAGGGTAGTATCAGAACGTTGCCGCTGTTGTATGTCTCACTAAGTACTATAACTATAGTATAACTGTAGTATTTATGTATCTACACCAATCTTTGCCTATGAAAGCAAAGGACTTCAACCTTTTGATATTTGTTCATCGTATAATTCTGTTCTTCATATCATGAATATTCCTTCAAACCTTTCTCTTTAATATTGAGTTATAATGGAGATTTCAGCTATCTCCATTTGTTTCATATTTCCAATAAGCAAACTATCTTCCTTTCAAGAAATTTGGCGCCATAACAAATTTGAGTATGTGTGTCTTTATTCATTCCACAGTTTAAGTTCCTCGGTAATTATAATGTTTTAAGTAATTTTGATGTGTTGAGGTGTTGGCAGAGGTAAGAGGAAGTGTTTGTCAGAAACTTCCTGTATCTCACCTGTACACACCTGTAGCCTGGCTGTAGTGCCGACTGATAGAAGTTAGCTGTACTAAAGATTTTCTCCATGGATGATAGAAGTTAGCTGTAATAAAGTTTTTCACTGGATGATAGAACTTAGCTGTAATAAAGATTTTCTCCGTGAAATTCTTTCGTGGCTCCCAAACCAACAATAGTGATACTAGGGAAACAGTACAACATACACAATATAAAATATTACCTGTGTGATTATATGATTATGATATTATAATATGTAATATGCAGAGTTCAAATAATAATTATAAAATGGGAGGGGGGGGGGGGGGGGGGGGGGGGGGGGGGGGTGTAGTGTTACACATGTCTGTCCTGTTGCGTTGCGTCCCATCGCGTCCCGTCCCTGTCCCAATGCACCTAGCTACCTAGGAACTGCCGATTAAACTGTGTCAGGGTGTCCAGTGGCAGTGAGAGCATTCATGTCAGACATTTTCTAGTTATTTCTTATATTATTCTTTGTTATGAGCTGCTCTATATTTTCTATATTATTAGCTAAAACCTTATGAGCCCTTCTATATTATGAGCCCCTCTATATTATAAGCTCAAACCTGATGAGCCCTTCTACATCACTAGCTCAAACATGATGAGCCTTCTATATAGTCTATGAGCCCTTCCATATTATAAGCTCAAACTTGATTAGCCCTTCTATATTATAAGCTCAAACCTGATTAGCCCTCTATATTATAAGCTCAAACTTGGTTTAAGCCCTTCTGTATTATTAGCTCAAACCTTATGAGCCCTTCTATATTACTAGCTCAAACCTTATGAGCCCTTCTATTTTTAACGAGCCCCTCGATATTATAAAGCCCTCTGTCCTTTACCCCTGTCCCTGTTCTACAGACACGCTATAAAGCAGCATGTTACAATCTCGGTATCTACCTTGTGTTTCTGTAAGAGAGTTTTAGGAGGTTCTATAATCGTTCCAATTTCCCCAAATTATTACACACCTGGGGGTGTTATAATTAGATTGAGATAGAGGGCTTGTGTTGTTAGGTATAGGGCTGGGCGGGGAACAGGTATACATATGGCCTATCCCCAGTTTAGCTCAATTAATACACATAGATTTTTTATGTGTGTAGGATGTTATAACAATGAGATTGGAAGTTTGGCAGAAAGTCGATAACGTGATTACGTGGATATTAATATCAAGACGTGAAGTAGTTTGCATCAGCTGTGTGGTATAGCTTTGTTTATATAGGGGAATCTTATAAATTGACCTCTAACCTGGAAATGCTGATCGTTAGGGAGGTGGAATACTTCACATCTTCAACATCTGACGAAGAGATTTATAGAAAAACCTTCCGATGACACGGGAGGTCATGCAGGGCTTTCACCTGCGATTACTGGCATATTTCACTGATTAGTGTAGGAAATATTTGTTGATATTTAATAGAGAGGTATAATGCTGTATTGGGGAGATTCCTGGCTAAGTCAGTAGTCATCTTGACAACAAGGTGATTAGTTAGACTGTTCCAACCTTCAGTGACATCGGCTCCACACTAATGGCAGGTGTTGTGTGGTTTAAAAGGACAGTTAATCGACCAATGTCCCAGCGAGGGATTGTTTTAGTAGGAGCTGTGTCATATCTATTTAGCCTCTGTTTTGATTGACCCCTAGCATGTGGTCAGATAGTGAAAGATTTTAAATTGAAAATTTATATACTTAGATTGATATGGTGGCCGGAATAGATTTCATAGTTTCCGATTCATTCTGAGATTAAAAGCTACAAACATTCTGTAATTTATTTCAAATACCTAATTTATCATAAATAAGATTAAAAGTTACAAACAATGTGTTATATTTCATTAAAATCCTTTTACTTTGAAAACAGCAGCTTTTAAACATCACTATTTATCATAATGAATTTCTGGAGCCTTGCTGGCTGTTATTATACCCAGAGTTACCCCCCTTGTTGGTGAGTACTCATTTTCACACCTGTCATGAGTCATCCAGCCTTTACAAACAGCCGACCACCTGTTGGTCAATCTGTCCTAAATCCCCTAGACTGACCACTGGCTAGTGTTGAGTGGCTAAGCGTGGCATTTATTTGTACTGCCCTTGTTACTGAAGTCTTTGATGGAGTCTGTTGACATAGAGAATTACCTCCCCTGTTTATATTTGTTTTGGTTATTTAATGCTCTACAGAACTGGTATATATATTGTCAGATAAAGATCGAATAAAGATCCTGTTAGCTGCATTAATCTTCAATGATTTTCCAGTCAACAAGAAAATTAACTGTCACTTTGGAATTGATTGCTCCCAGGAATTTTAATCAAGATTATATTCGAGAGATTAGTCAGGTTAAGGATTTCAGTCAGCGGTTTGTCTCGGGTCTCACCTCTAGGACACAGGTCCCTGGGTTTTATACCCACATTCTGTGTGAACAGGGACATTCTATCACCTGTCAAGGAGCAAGTTGGTGCAGATGTTTTAAACTGTAACAAACATGCAAGCATACATTTCACAAGTGTTAATTGTCATGGATTTATACTTTTAAAAATCTTCATTTCATTATAAAAAAAAATGACAAAAGGAAATAAAACGGACCATTTGCCTATATTCATACATCACATCAGACAAAGTGCCAAGTGTATTTTCACAATGTCAGGTATATATAAAAAAATAATTAAAAAAATAAGAATAAATACAAGTAATGATAAATGATCAACAAGCTCTATTTTAGATAATAGGAAAAAAAATTGCAAAAAAAAAAATTTGAGAAGGTTCTTGTACATTTCACTAGAGAAAGACAGAAGAAAAATGTGTATTTGTTTAAATGAAATTCAGAAAAGTACATCAGAAAGATTGTGCACTAGCTGCGTAGAAGATTTATTTGTGTCGCTAATGTAGTTGTTATGTCTTCACGTGTCTGTTTGACTCCAACCGAAGGAAAAAGAATGGAATTCAAATTCAAATTTAATTCAAATTGAGAACACAATCCACAGTTGAAACTTGATCAAGTCTTGTGAAACACTTAAAATACAAGCCAGGATTTCAATTATTTTCTTAAAAACTTTTTAAAAGACAACTGGCAGTTTGAATTTGACACTGGTTAAAGTATTCGGAGAGCCATACATCACAGTAATGTACTGTACATCGTATTGACAGGATCCGTTACCCCTGATCAGTGCTGAAGTAAATATTCTTAAGTTTGGATAACTTACTGGTAGTCTCTGATAAATCTTTCTTTCTTTCTTTCTTTCTTTCTTTCTTTCTTTCTTTCTTTTTTTCTTTCTTTCTTTCTTTCTTTCTTTCTTTCCATGTAAGAATATTTATCTAAACTTCAGATTCTTTCTTTCTTTCCATATAGGAATCTTTATTTAAAGTTTAGATTCTTTCTTTCTTTCTTTCTTTCTTTCTTTCTTTCTTTCTTTCCATATAAGAATTTTTATTTAAACTTCACATTGATTCTTTCTTTCTTTCTTTCAAATCTGCAAACCTCAGATTGAAGCTTTCTTTTTCGTTTTTGACATAAATTTTAAGAATCTTTAAACCTCACACTGAAGATTCACATTTGATGTGTTATAAGAAGTTATATAGATTTAAAACAAGTGAGCTGTGGAATAGTATAGGTATCAACTATTTGGAACACATTTTCTCTCTCAAATTTTTAATACATCTACCGCAAGTTTGATATGAATGGAATTGGTTGTATACCTGTGAGAACATGTTACTGTTTAAGAATGAGGTGTTGACAGAATTTTATTGTCCTGTTAAAAAATCACAATATTTTCTTACAGATAAGTGTAGTTGCTAATTGACACTTTTATAACTGAATGTTTTAAGATTAGGATAATTTCAAAACAACCGATCCCAGAATAATACTCTGTATATATTATGTATATATATGTGTGAGAAAGACGGATGGAATCATAAACACTATCTTATTTGTAGTGATAATTCGATTACGAGATCGTTATTTCAGGCGTGTATTTCTAGTTGTAGTAATGAGGAAGACTCCGTGAAGGGCTGGAGTTTCTTTCCGTTTTAAGGAGAATAAAGAGATGATTTGCCGACGGCCTTGTCCTGTGCCTTTGTGCAGATCTTTGTATTTCCCCTCTGGGATATAAGATTACTCCCGATACCGTCTAATGTGTAAATTTTCAGAAAAAAACAGACATTTGTGAAAAGTTATCATTTCAAAACTCAGACATGTAAGGGGATGTTCATTTTGATAAAACATCCGCGATGAGAGACGTTGATGGTTTGATAATGTCAGTCACACAGACAGATGTTCAATGTTTTTAAAAATTTGTAATGCATACTGGCATTTAATGGGCATAGTGATGGGTCTAGCGTAGAATGGGACGATCAGCTTCTGTCATGGTTAAAATGAAAATATATGATAATAATTTCACATCTGAAACACTTTTATTTTCCCCAATGGAAGATTTCTGTTGTTACATCAAAATGAATACAACTAATGTTAAATATCTGTTTGCAATTAAGGCAGATTTAGAAATTCTTAGACTTTGATTTTAAATCTGTTCAATGTTTTGTTTGAATTTGTACAACAGGATTGCTCCCGGATTTTATATCTGATAAGGTATAAATGTTTGCTTATTTATAAGAAAGTTTGAATTCAAGTAAGAGTAGTGATTTTCATTTGGGAGAAGAAATTATTTCATTCTTGAAATCAAACGGAAAACAACTGTTGAATTGTTAATATATGTATTGATAAATCTACAAGAAAATTCTTAATTTTGTCTTAAATAAGATTCGTTATTTTTTTATGGCATTTCTGATTTAGAAAGGAAGGAAAATGAAGAGAAATTGATCTAATTTGGATGAATAATATTTGGAAGGTTTAATTACCTTGAAATTTTTTGAAAAAACGATGAAAATAAGAATTTTTTGTACAGTGTAGCATGGTACTGCATGAGAATTGCTATGTTTTCTCAGGCATTTTATAGCGGTACTTTAAATCTGACATGGACCGATCAACCTGTTACTTTCTTCACAAACTAATTGTATCTGTTGTCCGATCTGTGTGTTATAGAGATGAGATGTTTGTCGAGATGATAAAAACAAGAAAAAAAATCCCCATGTTTACATATTGGCTGTGAAGTGAGTGATCTCTATGATCCTCAGTGTTACACATAATGTTGGAGATAAGAAGAGAATCTACCGCCCCCTCCCCTACATAATTACCTCTCACCCAAACAGAGGACAGATGTGTCTAACACTGAGGTCAGGCCTGGTTTACCGCCTGCTCTAGTTTCACTTTAACTGTAGCTACCCTGTATGTAAGGTAGCCCTCGGCTGGCTCTGGAACTGTGCCTTTAAAGTTGGTATATAACTTCTATAGCCTTGTACCTATACTCACCCAGGAGACTTTTCACTGAAAATTGTGGAGTATACATTCTCGGTATTAGGGACAGGATGTAGAACTTGAACTGTGTCATCAAAAAAATTTTGTTCTTAGATAATTGTTCATTTGACATTACATAGGAACATTGTCAGTATTATGAAATGATTTCCTGACTTGTGGGCTCGGTACTTCAGAATGATCGACGCACAAACTACGTAGGATTGTGGTACAGTTGTATTTTGTTTTTTCCTATAGATGTTGATATGACACGTGCGGTGCTTGAGTGGATAATTCTTTACCCTGTCATTGTGTTGGGACACTTACTCAATTTATCTTAAAATCACTGCACCTTGTCAATTCTGAATTGATGTAAGTGAATTTTGTTGACATCCGGATGTGAAAAGTGTGTATTTATAAAGACTTGCTAACTGAAAGGAGAGCGATGCACTACTTACCTACACTCCAATTATGATCCAGCCGATTATGTATATGTAAGGGGTTGGTCGACATGGAGCTCTGCCAGAATATCTGGACTGATTTATGAATGAAAGTCTAGTACACACTGGTTCTAGTGTTTATACGTGGATTGTGTGTCAAAACACATCACCGACAACCTGATGGTGTGGACGGACCGTTACTCATTGTTGGTTTTTCGTATCAATAATATTTACCAATTTTGAAAATCAACACTTCTTTTGTTGCGAGTCTGTTCGCCTGCCTGGAACAATGAGGCAATTTCACGCCTGCGATGTGAGAAGGATTGGATGATAAGTCTAGATCTGAATACACCCGTCATTATTATCGCCTTTCATTGTCAACCCGCAAACTGCCACGATGGAAATACAAGGTTTGATGACGGTTAATGTAAAATCATTTTTAGGCCATTTGTAACCCGACATCTGTATAGTCATTCAAAAAACCACTTAAAGCTTAATTGACATACATATTTTTAGAGCCGAAGTCAGTTTCCAGTCAATAATACTAAATTCCGGCGGCTGTTTTAACCCATGGACTTCTAAATATTTTACGAGTCTAGCCATTTGAACAAAAAACCGTGATTACGTGAAGTGAAGCCATTTGTGAGAGTTAGGTTTTGTAGCTGGCTAACTTTTGGACTAATTACCGAAAATTGAATCGGAGAGGTTTCCAACAATTTGGAAATATTCTGCATGTGCAGTGACTCTTGCTGTGCTGTAAGGCAGAGTCAGTTCCTGCTTAAAACGAACATTAATTACTTAAGAGATGACCTTGGGAACATCATTGGACATGTTATTTCTGGATTGAATATTTAATGTAAAGGAGTTGTCAGGATAGCTTCCTCTAATAGAATTAGACTCAACCTTGAAAAATGCACAACTTTTTTGTGTGGCATTTTTATGTGGACCTCGGTATTGGAGAATAGCATACGAACAAACATCCAATATTGTGAATTGGAGAGGAAACTTGGAGCGAGATTGCGAGAGCAGCTTCATCAGTACTTTCAGGCTCATATTAGCCAGTATTGATTATAGCAGGCTCCGTACCCAAGTTTGATGTATAGATATCGCTGTGCCTCCATCGGCTATAGTAGCCAGCAGCTCTCAGCATAACCACACATAGCCACGCTGGAGATCGAATCACTCGGTAGTTAATAATTCATAACCAGACCAATGACAGATACAGAAACTTTCAACTGATACACAATTACGAGGCTGAACAGTGTTAAGAAGTTTACATCATTTGTCAAATATATTTTAATAGTTTTTTCAGCAAAAGACATTTCAGCATGAATTATATGTGTGAAGAAAAAAACTCCATACATCAAGCGTGGATAGAGAGGCAATGAGATGGAATTCGTTAACATGTACTGATGCTTAGTATTCCTTGTCATCGGAGACTTTATAGGATTTCTGGCTTTGAGTCGCATTCTTCAGCTTGCTGTCTCAGAGCACAAGGTCTCTGAAGATTGCTGGCAGATTTTTCACCAGATACAACCTGATGATTTGTGTCTTTGGCCATAACTCCATGTGGCTCGTTGTCTCCCTGTAATTGTCACCTGGCAAAGCCATTTCTTCACTCTAGACTTGGCACAGATTTTCTTGGCTGCTGCGGATGGTGGAAAACTCGGATACCAAATTACGTTTTTACTGGTTTGTAGTTTATGCGAGTTACGTGACAATGACTGCCACAAGGGGACCATGAAGTAGAGATGTTAGAATATAAAATCGTAGACATTCCGTAAAAATCACCTTAAATCCACCATTCCATTGAAGTTAGAAAGACGTTACTTATTGTATGTATGTTGCACTATATATACGAAAATCTGAAGCTTTGTAAGAATTTACCATAAAAAAAAAATATTGGAAGCTGAGGTACAAATCCGCAGTCTATAATACTATAGCTGAATAGTGCAACATTTCGGAGGATTACATAAAATGATTTTATCAAAGTTTTGTGTGACAGTTTAAAGATTTTTTCGCAACATTCGGTAGTATAACACTGGAAAGAAGCTATTGTATTTTGTGTTGGAAAAACTGTCACCGACAATGGTTATTCAGGAAGGAACAATACTGGACGATGGTTTCCAGTTCTACAGAATAGTGGACAACTATTACTACATGTTAGTAGAGGTAAGTCTAACATTTCTCTGTCATGGACATTTGTTTGTTTATTGCCTTAAGGGGAATATTGTCTTATGGGGTAAATCACAAAAGTCTAAAAATGTCTAAAATAAATTTGAGACTAACAGGCAGATCTGATAGATATTGAATAAAATAAACTTGAGACTAACAGGCAGATCTGATAGATATTGAAAAAGATAGAAGTGTATTTACAAACTTTTGTTACTATATAAGTTTTTAAACAATAGGCTTCATGAAAGGATTTATTCTTTCAAAATTCTTTCAAAAGTCAAAATTTACATGAAAACTCAACATTTGTACTGTACATTTTGAACACTGACAAGTAAACGAGGGATAGATATACAATTTTTCAAATTAGTTATGTCGAAGTACATTTTAAGAAGGAAATATTGGAAGGTTATGTCAGTGTTTGAGATATCTTGGAGCATTCTAGGTATTTTAAGTTCATTCAGGGTCAGAATGAGTAATTTTTGATGAAACCACTTAAATAGATATCTTTGATTTAACTCTTTATCAGATATTTTATCTATGTCATACGAGTGTGGAGATTTTAGGTTTGAAACCTCTCCATCTATTTGACAAGGTTTATTTACTCCTGCTGTCAGTACGATGACAGCTCCATTCTCAAACAGAGGCAGATGGTGTGGAGCGGTTTGTTTTTGCGATGGGTTTTGTGTGGTAATTTAAACTCTACGACATGTGGCGCTGGGAGCTGTATTGGAATGACATTGCTGTAGCTCAGTGCTATTTATGACCCCGTGTTGTTATTTTTGCCCGATTTCTCTCCTTATAATAAAAATGTTCCGGGTCACCGAATCCACATGGTTCGACTACCCCTGCTGTTGTGTTGACAATTTGTAACTGGCAGGGATAGCAGCTCTCCACCTGTCCATCATTACAGAAGTGTGTTTGGTGCGAGTACATCGATCTGGAAAGAATTAAACCCCATAATGAAGAAATTGATGCTTATAGTTTCCATAAACACATATTTTAGCGTTAATCATGCTAAGTTTTACTCCCGGATTCTGAATTGCCATCTTACATTGATACAGAACTAAAATGCTTGATAAAATTTTATCGGTAATGTCCATAGTAAGAGAATATTGTACAAGCATGTTTGTTTATGTAGGCTTTGATAGGTTTGTATTTGGCACGTCCAGGTAATTTAATGAGGAACAAATACCCATCTGGTCCGAAATATACATACTGACATTAACGTAACCAACAGCTAGATTGATTTATCATTCAGTTTCTCTAAAGCTCTGAGTGTTAATTGGTGATCATTGATTGTCGTGTATTGTTACAACACCTGGGTATACTTGATAACAATACGGATGATGGTTACAGATGCTGGTTACGGCTAAGAAAATGGATAGCCCAGTGTTAGCTTACATATCGTCTCTGCATGTCAAAATAACAAGAGTTTTATCAATTAGAGAGATTTTAAAAATCAAAATTTTTCTGACATGTTAATTTTGATAATTTACTCTTTATGGTATTAGGGGTAATGACTGTTTACAGTAAAGTATACAGTATGAGATAATGCTGTACTGTTTACCTGGTTCATACAGCTGTATCTCTGTAATCTTACAGTGATTAGCCCTGTTCAGATGCCATAATCCTCTAAACCAGCTGCATACCTCAATCATATCTATTCTGTTTACTTAGGACAGAAACAGTGCTTAGTTTTATAACATGTTCAATTTGTTGTACAAACCTCCATATATAGTTGAACTGTGTATGCAGTTAATGTGTAAGCATACAGACCCCATATGATCATTGTGTATGACGCCATTATACGTTTAGCCCCCTGTGTGATCTATATCAGTTCGTTGTGTATGTCATCATTATCAGTTTAGCCCCCCATATGATCTGTCAGTTCTTTGTGTATGACGTCATAAGTTTAGCCCCTGTATGATATATGCCAGTTCGTTGTGTATGACGTCATTACAAGTTTAGCCCCCTGTATGATCTATAGATGTCAGTTCGTTGTGTATGATGTGATCAGTTTAGCCCCCGTATGATCTATATATGTCAGTTCGTTGTGTATGACGTCATAAGTTTAGCCCCCTGTATGATCTATGTCAGTTCGTTGTGTATGACGTCATTATAAGTTAAGCCTCATGTATGATCTATGTCAGTTCGTTGTGTATGACGTCATAAGTTTAGCCCCCTGTATGATCTATATATGCCAGTTCGTTGTGTATGACGTCATAAGTTTAGCCCCCTGTATGATCTATGTCAGTTCGTTGTGTATGACGTCATTATAAGTTAAGCCTCATGTATGATCTATGTCAGTTTGTTGTGTATGACGTCATAAGTTTAGCCCCCTGTATGATCTATGTCAGCCCAGTTTGTGTGTATTTTACAGTTGTGATGGAGATGTCTCTGTAGAATATAAAGTACAATAGTCAGTCACTGGGACAGACTTAAATGGTCTGTTCCCAGACCTAGATCTTCCTGATATTAACTAACATCAGATAGTCTACAGACCAAGACAAAAATGATGCTGTGGTCTTTAAAAGCTTTAAGGAAACATGTTGGCTATTCCAATATTTTCTATGCTTTTAAAAATGACACTGATGGGAGGGTTACGGATTGTGGAAATACTTTGGGAGGCCGGGGGAGGGGAATGGGGGCGGGTGGGGCAGGGGATTCAGGAGATGGTCAGGGTCAGGGTGGGGAAGGGGATAGCAGTAGGAGGGTGGGTGGGAGCGTTGGGGAGATGTTCAGGGTGGGGAAGGGGGTAGCGGAGGGATGTCCAGTATGCAGGGTGGATTGGTTTGGGGATTAGAAGATAGGTCAGGGTGGGGAAGTGGGTAGCAGTAGGAGGCTGGAGGGGGGGGGGGGGGGGAGATAGGTCAGAATTGGGAAGGGGGAGGGGGCGGGGGTAGTGGTGGGAGGCCAGGTTGGGGGTTGGGTGGGTATTGGGTGGGAGAAATGAAGGTGGAGAGATAGGATGGGGCAGGGTATCGGTGGTGGTGGTTTGGGGGGGAGGATTGGGAGATAGGTGGGGGGAGGGGGAATGAGGGGGAGATAGGTGGGGGGAGGGGGAGGATTGGGAGATAGGAGGGGGAGGATTGGGAGATAGGTGGGGGAGGATTGGGAGGTAGGTGGGGGAGGATTGGGAGATAGGTGGGGGGAGGGGGGAGGATTAGGAGATAGGTGAGGGGAGGGGGAGGATTGGGAGATAGGTGGGGGGGAGGATTGGGAGATAGGTGGGGGGAGGGGGGAGTGGTTAAGAGAGATTATGTGATGGCCCCTGTTATAATTCTACAAATTGCTGTAACACATACAGGACAGGACAGGTGACACTTCCTATTAAACTTCCATTATTAAACCATAAAGAAAAAGTTGTTACAATTATATGTTTTAAGGCGGATATGATGATAGGGATCTGGAGTATTGACACTGTGTTGATTTGACACCGGTGGATGTCACCAGTAAACACAATGTAGAGTACATCTCACCCTGACACCAGGGAGTACCTGTTCACATTAAATCAGAAACACCGATTTCTCATGATACAGAATTCATTACATGTCGATTACAATGGAAACTGAGGGCGGACACTTGTAAAGGTGATATACAGTTACCTGTACCGTACAACTGGCATTCATAGGTCTGTATGGTCCACCAACAGCTCCACAGTGTAATTTTAATCAATTTACTCAAAATTCAATAATGTTTGACAAAACTCATTTAAATATTTCAAATTTTAAGACAAGTGCCTTTATGTATTATACATACAGTTTGTGATAGACATTTCCACCAAAAACTTGTCATTGTATATAATTAATCAGAGAATGATGCTGATTTCTGTCGGCTAGAAAACAAGGACCAGGGGGCCATTCTGATGTACAAGTTATTTCACAGTCATCTTAATTAGCCAAAAAAAAAATTTGAAAGATTTCAATTATTATGATGCTGATAATGATATGTTAAAACAGTATTGTCTTGATCGGTATTGTTATCCTGGTATGCAGTAATGTCTTGATCGGTATTGTTATTCTGGTATGCAGTAATGTCTTGATCGGTATTGTTATTCTGGTATGCAGTAATGTCTTGATCGGTATTGTTATCCTGGTATGCAGTAATGTCTTGATCGGTATTCTTATCCTGGTATGCAGTAATGTCTTGATCGGTATTGTTATCCTGGTATGCAGTAATGTCTTGATCGGTATTGTTATCCTGGTATGCAGTAATGTCTTGATCGGTATTGGTATCCTGGTATGCAGTAATGTCTTGATCGGTATTGTTATTCTGGTATGCAGTAATGTCTTGATCGGTATTGTTATTCTCGGTATTGTTATCCTGGTATGCGGTAATGTCTTGATCGGTATTGTTATCCTGGTATGCAGTAATGTCTTGATCGGTATTGTTATCCTGGTATGCGGTAATGTCTTGATCGGTATTGTTATCCTGGTATGCAGTAATGTCTTGATTGGTATTGTTATCCTGGTATGCAGTAATGTCTTGATCGGTATTGTTATTCTGGTATGCAGTAATGTCTTGATCGGTATTGTTATTCTGGTATGCGTTGGAGAGACTGATTTTAACCAAATTTGTCTCAAAAGCAACAACTTCCTACCAAAATACCTGCAGGCCTAGCTTGAGATAAAACCAGAATGAAGAAAGTCATGTCTTTCTACTTTCATGTTAAAGATAAGTTATATTTTGGCAGATGTATACACAAGTTATATAATTGATTAAGTATGTAGGATATAATGATTTAATAGATAACCTCTAACCGAAGGATAACTATGTAACTTTTGACCTTTGAGGGCTCTTCAGCAAGTTTGTCTGATCTGTGTTTAGAATGAGGAAAGAGGAGGGACCAAAATAACGTTGCTAACATCTGTAAAGTCTTTGTCAGAGTGATAGACGAAAAGAAAGATCACTCATCTAATTAATTTGTAATTAATTTTACAAATTGTCAATAGACCAATTTCCTTTCCGACAGTTTTTTCCCACAATCTTCTGTATTTTCGGGACAGTGTACTTTGTGAACTGGAGAAAACAAATAAAAAACCCTTGGAATACAAACATACATGGATTTCATTACGGGGATGTTTGCTAACTTTTGCATCACAAAAACCTGTTTCGTCATTTTGGGAAATACTGTCGCAGTTTCATTGAAATTTTGGGAAAAGTCATAGAATTTTCTTGCAGTGTTTTATGCAAACTCTCTCTAATCCAATTTTTGTTGCAAAATAAAACTTGTTTAAAGTGTTATGTGCATGCATGCTCTATCTAGACTTTGGGCCAGGGCGCGTGCATGCTCTATCTAGACTTTGGGCCAGGGCTCGGCAGGGTGTTGATGGGTGGTGATTTCAGTAAGACTGGAGAGCGTGCCTGTGTTATTGGGCTCCGCATACCTCCGGTATGGCATGTCATGCCTGTATTGCTTCCTGATCTCAGTATACTTTAAAAGAAAAGCTTTACAGCAGAACCGTTACAGAATGATTACAAGATGTCGTTTGGAAGCCACAGGAAACTTTGTGGCGATCTTTTAGTGAATCAGCTCTCTGGAAGTTCACTTAAAGAGTTTAAATCAAAGAACAGCATGTTAGAAACAAATCACTTTCTGAATTGTCAAATGCTTTTTCAAGATCCAAGAGTAGTTGATGTTACTGAAACAAAGAAAAATCTTGAAAAATATGATTATCTAAATAGAGTGTTTCAAATTTTCTGTAAATGGAAATTGGATAATGCTAAAAAGATCAAAATGTTTTTAGCTTGTACAGAGTTGATCAGTTTGGTTTCATTTTCTTGTAAAGTTTTCCTCACTTGATGAATAAATATCCTATGTATGCTGTAAAAATCTGATTGGCCAAAAGGCCAGAGGAATAAAGGACTTGAATTAAATTGAAATGAATTGGAAGACAAACGAGATGAAAAAGGATGGATAGAGTTTACTTTGATTGATGCTAGAAATTATTCAAAATGTGTACAATTTTAAACTGGTCACATACAATTCACATCAGCTGTTCAATTGTCCATAAAATGCCCATTCCGCAAAATGATTGTCCATAAAATGCACATTCCGCAAAATCTCTCTTCCGTGTACATTTTTGTAATATATAGTAAATCCTTTATCCTGAAACATCTTGAAGGAGAATATCTGTTGTTTACAACATTAATTCATTATGATTGGTCAATAAACAACAGCATTATCTGTTTTATTATTGGTTTATAATGATAGATATGAGGCGTTTGATTGGTTGAAATAGTCAATATGTATAATGTCTTTCTGGTAGAAATTTTTCTTCAGATTTAGTGATGTTGATGTTGAGGTTAAGGTTGAATTGTGTCTTTATTGATGATGCATGACAACCGGTTATCATGTTTGTGTTTGAATTGTTTAGTGGTGGAATCCAGAGTCCTGTAATCTTATGGAATGAAAACATTGTTACAATTGACTTTTTTCCCCTGTCAGATCATGTTTTATCTGATCGGAATTTCTGTGGGAAATATTTGAAAGTTTTATCGGAACATGTTGTCATTTCTCTACAGGAATTGTTGATTGTTATGTTAGATTGTGACACAGCTCAACATATCTGCTGGAAAAGTAGTCTCCATGGAGCTTTAATGTGGAATAATTGCCGGGGCCGCATTCCAACAAGATCTGCCTTAATGGTTTCAGAAACAATTCAGATTTTGTCAGACAGTAATCCAAAAATTTTGTCATGTAGGGAAAGTCTTCACGATTTGATGACAGGAGAATTTTCTTCAGTTTTATTAAAAATGAAAAAAAAAAATCTGTTGTAGTTTTTTTTTTTTTTTTAGAGACTTTGCTTCATATGAAAATGGCGGAATGACATATCGATCTGGAACATTTATAAATTCACAATGAATATTTCCAGATAGCTGTATTTTGTCGTGCTGAGTCAAAATTCCTTCAATAATTACAACATTTTTACTCAAGTCTTTTTTTTTTCTTTTTTTTTTTTGCAAATTGCTGATATCTGAATTTCTTATATATGATTGTACAGTCCATATATGTAGAACTGTAATTTTCATCAAAGCGAAAATGTCTGCCGTATTGAAGATTTACTGTTGGTTAATGGGTATGAGATGTCAATTATAGTCTTCATAAAATGACATAGACTTAGTGTTCTCTCTAAAAAAAAAAAAAACCAAAACATGTCGCCCTGTTATCAAAAAACATTTCCAAATAAGGAATGTTAGATTCTGAATGCATGCATTGTCAGCTTATTGTCCAATAAAAATCTGTTTTATGATTTTCAACAATTTTGACACCTGTGAAATTCTTCAAAGAATTGACATCTAGGGATAACATCTTGAAGTAGGTTTAGCGAGACCCTGTTAGGTATTTATGTAAAACTTTAGTGGCAAATCTGCAAATTCTTCACCAAAGTCGATTCTTCACCGGAGCTGTGATCCACGATTTTATTGCACACTAATGAAAAGGTTAGTAGACATGAATCGGTGGAATCTTCTTTCAAATTACATAATTAGTAGCCTATATATTTTTCTAATGGATCCAAACTTCTGATTATTTAGGGAAAGTTAAATTTAACGTTGACGATTTAACAGATAAATAAAATGTGTTGCTGTGTGATTCATGAAATCGTATTTGCAGGTGGCCTGTTGTTCGGTTTTCCCCTGACAAAACCAATCTCTGTTTTGTACTTTTAAAAAAGATTTGCGCTAAAGTACATGCAACAAATTGGAATAGCTTTTTCACCGAATTGAAAAGTGTAATGAAAACGATAAGATAATTGAACTTGGATGTCTTCTACTCTGGGTTTAATTAAAAATGTTGCTTTGTTTTTTTTTTATCTGAACATGTTCTGTGGCCTACATGGGGGCTCACATCATGATTTTAATGAGAAATAAAATCGAGGAAAATGAAATAAAAAAAAATATTTACAACTCATTAGCAAAGTGATTAATTTCGAATATCTTTGCTTTGGAAAATTTGAACTGTGTTTAAAGTTGGCGTCAACTTTATTTTAAAAAAAAACGTTAACTAGAGGATCAGCCATTCAGTAATAGAATGACGATGTTCGGAATAAGAATGCGTAATTAGCAATAGAAGCTAAGGATGACACGGGGCCTGATTTATAGCTGATGAAGTCGGTCCAGTGCCCTGTGTTCAATAGGAGTCGTCATCCCTGTGACCATGTTTAATAGGGACCTAAGGGGCAATGAAGATTTAATAAAGACATAAGGGACCGGGAAGATTTAATAAGGGCATAAGGGGCCTCTAAAGTTCAGGGTATTGGACAGGGTGATAACCTTTTCCATAGTGTTTGTAATTCACCAGTTGCCTTTTGTCATTCTGTTCATAAGAAACCCTGTTTGTCTAATTAGGCCAGTTTAAATAGGGGCAGAGCGTGCCGTAATGCACCTAGTGTAAGCCCATCAATCTGAAAATTAGACATGATTAAAAACATTACGGTCGTAAATGTACTAATGTTGAAATTGAAATATGACCTCCGCTTTGCAGAATAATCTTGAAAGTGCATGGGCACCTTAATATTGAAATGGATATTTGGAGGAGTCAAAGGAATTTTGTACCATTAGAATTTTTTTACGCCTGGATGTAAATTATTTAAGGTCCCTGCGATATTGCATATAAATCTATAGACTGCTGTTGTTGTTTTCATTTGTGTTGAGCTTTGTGGTCGTTGAAACAAAGAATACGGTAAGGTAGCATTTTCTAAGTCAGCTACAGTAATATAAGGTAGTATTTTCTACGTCGGCTATGGTAAGGTAGCATTTTTTACGTCAGCTATGGTAAGAAAGCATTTTTTACGTCAGCTACGGTAAGGTAGCATTAACTAAGTCAGCTACGGTAAAGTAGCATTTTCTACGTCAGCTACGGTAAGGTAGCATTAACTAAGTCAGCTATGGTAAGATAGCATTTTCTACATCAGCTACTGTATGGTAGTATTTTCTGCGTTATCTACGGTAATAAGGTGGATAAATATATGATGTGTTTGATCGGTGTATAATGAGAACATCGTCGCACACACACATAACTTGCGACACATGAAGGTATCCGGGACACTCCTACCAAGATTTATGGCTTCTTTGTCTTTTTTTTGGCGCATCTGATCACAAGTAGAAAAGATTGGACTAATGAAAATTGATCTGGACAACATGCTGGTCGGACAAAAATAATGTATTTTTAGTCACTGTGGGTGTTAGGGTCGACTGTTTGGGAATTAGCCATGCAGCAGATGGATGTTTGTATAAAATGTATTTGTCCCTTTAATTGCTGGTACTGTGTATATATATGCCCTTGAAAAACGGAACTTCTAGTCGGTATCTTCGATGTAAATTTCAGGGACGTGAGATCTATTCACTGGCTGGTGGCCATCAATGAATTTCTTGTAAAAAGAAATTGTTTCTTTCGTGACCACTACTGGTGCTAAAGAAATTGAATTTTTTTTCTCTGTTCTTTCAGTTGAAAGATCAATTCCATAATGAAATTTTTTTTCGAATATTGAAAATTTTAATTATGATGAACATATTAAGTTTTCTCAATAAAAAATTTCTGTTTAAAATGTGGTTATTTACGATGTGTAAAGTCAGTCTCGCTGGTAAAATATTGTTGGATCTGTGGAATTTAAATGATTATACTAATTAACATTCCGGAGAATTGTTTCAAATTCATTACACAAATTTCCCATTATTCTTTTTTTTTTTTTGAAACTTCATTTTTTTTCCCCAAATGACCTAAACTGAAATTCTTCATTACGATAGAATGAGATTTGCCACCAGTGTTCCATTGCATTTGATGACACTTTTATTTTTTTTATCCAGAGCCTTGGAAAGCTCATGAAACAAACGGCACGTTTTTAGCAGATCTCTGACATCACGGTGACCACATGCATCTCCAGGAGACGCATTGTGGTGCACAGTCTGTGCAATGCACGTGCTCTCGTAAAAGTATTTCACATTTAATCTCATAAGTTTTTATATGGCTCTATCTTAAGCTGTGATCTGTCCCTCGTCTGGAGTTTCTAATCAATCAGCCACGAACACAGACCACTGTCGGTAGCCGTTAAGGTGAGCCAGACATTTTGTGTAGCGTTTGATCTGTCCAGGATCTAAAACCTTTAATCCATCAAACATCACATTTAGGTACATGAGTCTTCAAGATGGACGTTGGTTCTGTTCCACCCTAATTCAATATCAATGACAGATTTGAAGTATTTGCATGAGAAATACAGTTACATCATAATTCCGGTGTAACGCACGGAAGATTAATCCTATTTCTGACCGAGGAATAATGTTCTCCAGTAGATTGATTCGGTTTCTAATTCTTCCGATGTTAGTCAGTTTGGCTTTCATGTTTTTCCTGTCAGCATCGTCGCACAATAGACCATCCTACGGGTAGCCCCCATATCCTCGTGGAGTCTTTACAAAACATTGGCCTTGACATTGATAAATATTCCAGAAAAAAAACGGTTATTTTAAACTCATATAAAAAGGATTATGATGTTTTTATGCCACCATAAACAATTTGAATGCAAAAACAGAATAAATGTCTCAGAGATAATGACTGATTCTGTAATCTTTTATGATCCGTGTTGTAATTTGTCTCAAAAAAAATAAATATTAATGCATGGTTTTAATTCAAGTGGTTGTTATGGCAACTGCACGCTAGCCTCTGGAATGGTGGGATAAATTTAGCAGATTATGAAGCTGAAAAGCATGTAGTTATTGACAGAAAAATGATTATTTGTCTCTGAACACATGTCACAGATATCAAATGTTAGATCGTGAAATCCAATCAACCATGCCTTGCGCTCATCAGTCAAATTACCGGTCCTCAGCTGGTCTCTCAAGTAAACGGTATCTTTTGATAATCACAGTTTGTAAGCTGCCTCATCATTACCTGTGTTGTGTTTGAATTAACATTTGCCATTACTGATATCATCTTTAAGAGCAAAAAAATCTAGACATTTTGTTATTCAAGAATATTAAGTTTTTTAACTAATTCCAAAAATATGCATAATTTTGATATATTTGATCATGGAAAAAATTGTTGATATATTTTATCATGAAAAAAATTGATTTATTATTTGTTATTGGATGAAATGAGAATCTGAGGACTGTTATTTGCATTGTCTGCATTATACATTGTCAACATGTGATTTCTGTGGGCAACCAAGCGTTCATACATAAAATATAAAACTTTATCATTGGATCAGACAGTGACAGATATCTCCTTCCTATTTCAATTGCTCCCTCCAACTCCATGGAGTTGTGCCCCCTGATTTTGACCTATTTCTCTTATCCTTTCTTTAAACTTCACATGACCCTGGCTGTTGGTTTCCACATATGACCCTGGCTGTTGGTGTCTTCTTGACACCTATCCTCATATGACCCTGGCTGTTGGTGTCTCCTTGACACCCGTCCTCATATGACCCTGGAAGTTGGTGTCTCCTTGACACCCGTCCTCATATGACCTTGGCTGTTGGTGTCTCCTTGACACCCATCCTCATATGACCCTGGATGTTGGTGTCTCCTTGACACCCGTCCTCATATGACCCTGACTATTGGTGTCTCCTTGACACCCATCATCATATGACCTTGGCTGTTGGTGTCACCTTGACACCCGTCCTCATATGACCCTGGCTGTTGGTGTCTCCTTGACATCAATCCTCATATGACCCTTGCTGTTGGTGTCTCCTTGACACGTACCGTCCTTACATGACCCTGGCTGTTGGTGTCTCCTTGACACGTACCGTCCTTACATGACCCTGGCTGTTGGTGTCTCCTTGACACGTACCATCCTCATATGACCCTGGCTGTTGGTGTCTCCTTGACACGTACCATCTTCATATGACCCTTGCTGTTGGTGTCTCCTTGACACGTACCATCTTCATATGACCCTTGCTGTTGGTGTCTCCTTGACACTCGTCCTCATATGACCCTGGCTGTTGGTGTCTCCTTGACACGTACCATCTTCATATGACCCTGGCTGTTGGTGTCTCCTTGACATCAATCCTCATATGACCCTTGCTGTTGGTGTCTCCTTGACACGTACCGTCCTTACATGACCCCAACTGTGTCTGTTTGATATCCATCCTCATATAGTCCTGACTCAGTTGCTAAACCCCTTATACCAAACGTCAATCGTTTGACGGCCTTCTCCCTTGATACAGGACTTAGCCGCACGCGCCTATATATCACAAGCAAAAACAAATCTATTGATTAGAAAAGCTTTAAATTTTACTCGACTGCGAGCCTTGATGTTGTCCAACGAGGGACTTTATCTTTGAATTGTGATCTATTACAAAGGAACTTTTTTTTCTTCTTTTTCATGATATCATAATACCAAAAAGCTGGATATTTTTAGGTGCAGACTTAAAAGGATATCTTTTCTATAGTAAAATATTCAATGAAGGGATCAATCGTTGATAAATGTTTAGTTGAGAGCACTTTCAACATCAAAGGACGGAAATAAAGAAAGCGTAATATCAGGAGAATTTAAAGTATCTAAAAGTAACAGTATCAGGAGAAAAACAATGACAGGATTTCCTAAAGTCACGTTCAATATCGTACAGTTTTAAACAATGACAGGATTTCCTAAAGCCATGTTCAATATCGTACAATTTTCCTTTGAGATGAACTGTGTATTGCTGGTGTTTGGTGTTTGAGGATTTATTTTTTGCATTTAAAAATCGAAAAGAAGATATAATTTATAGGATAATTCTGTTTATTTTATTGTGACCAAATTGTTTAATCAATGGTTTGTAGCTGTTTGCTTTGAAGCTTATAATCCATAAAAAATACAGAGGGACCAGCTCTTTGAATTTATCAGAAAATGAGATGATTTATAAAATGCCCACTTCTGTTACAGCTGAACTTAGGTCTCAGGCAGTTTCCCTGTGTAGAACCTGTTTTTATCAAAATCTACTGAAAACCTGGATCTCTGGAAACTTAAATCATTTTCAATAGAGTATATTTATGAGCAAAGTGAAGCTATACAAACGTCAGTCAATTATTTACAAAATTTGTGCTTTGTTGATATAAAGAGCACGGTTTTGAATGATCGGAAATGAACCGATTAGATTAAAGAATAATTTACCATATAATTGTTTTGCAAGATATAAAGCAATAAATTTCGAATTGTAATATATTGCATTGCTGCATCTTGAGAAAGGCTGATTCTGACGATGATCTCGATAGCTTTATCAGACTATTTAAAATCCGACATTACGAAATTTTAAATTCATTACTTTTGCAGTTTGAACGTAAAGTTCCATGATACCCGGAGATATTCAGTAACAATTGCGGTATTGTACGGGAATCTGTGATGTAATGAGTGTGTTTGTGTATGCTGGAAGACATTAGGACTCAAATATTCCCTGATCACCATCCTGGTTGCAGATTCTGAACATCGTCTTAATTATCCTTCTGGTAGAGAAGGCAGGGATGGAATTAAACGAATGTGTCATTTTCTTTTCTTCCAACTAAATGATCGGTAAAATACACTTTTTATTCTACCGTTGTGTTTGTCTAATGACATTCCCCATCCCTTCTCGTTCGTTTGACTTTCAAGTACAAGATTAATTCAGAGCCGTATCGAGTCCTTTGTACCTTGAACTGAAATACAACAGCTATCCAAACACGGAGGGCCGTTTTAATCACCTTTCAAGATATGATTAGGCTTTCACTAATAGAAGGATGATGCACATTTGCACAGCAATGCTGCTAACCATCTGTCGTGGTCAATCAGGGTCAAGTGGTCAGTTTTAGTCCTGGTCGGCTGATAAGATGTGTAATGAGGTGGTCAGGAGGTCTAATTAACCTGTGCCTGTTGCTGATAGGGTCAATACATGTCTGTCCGGTTCATCATCTTATGGTAATATTGATGTCCAGACTCGTATATCTTCTAAATCATGGACAAGTTTTTATTTGATTTCATAAATTTACTCTAGTGGAAGATATAGAATGATATATACTATATAATATAGTATATTCATCGGGTTCAGCTAGGACAGATAAGTCAAATCTTCGAATCACCAACACATAGTGCATATGATACATATACTAGTATACATATATATATATATATATTATCTAATTCTCTAATTCCAAACGGGCTCATAAGGCAAAAATATATTTGTGTGTTTGAGTTTTAATTTGGTTACAAAGTGGGAAGAAGACTGAAAAATCTACTAGTTGTTAAATTTCATGGTGCTATTTCGTCCTAGTAGAACTTAGTTTCCCAGATATTAACTTTTGTGTATCCCTCTGTAAACATTTGTGTGTATAGAAAATATTTTATGGGTATTTATATTTTTGCACTATATCAAATGTCTGCAAATATAGCAAAAAATAAATTCCTGTAAAACATTACCAACTATTTCTTTAAATGATATTGACTCTGAAAACAATTAAAAACACTTGCTTTATAAACACTTTCAAATTCAAGGTTAGAATTTGTAAAACATTAATGTATCGAAACTAAACGCTTTAATTTCCAGATTGGAATTTGTAACACCATAATGTATTTGGATACTCCCAGATGTGTTGTATTTAATCCCGGGAAAAATCTCGCCTACGTTCATAGTCATGAAATGTTATGTTGTATCTCACCGATTCTCGCAATAACACGAGATCGTGATTTATAGATTGTGATAAATTGATGATTATTTAAATCGAATCGTTGATGAAGCTATAATTTCTGCTGACTCTGGTGTTGGTGATACAATATTGTGTTTACGGTGTTATAACCGACATACCCTCACACCGATGATGGATCACCATTCACAGTTATATTGATCACCAGAGCACATAGCGTTAACAACAGATAAGAAATTCGTAGCCATTATTTGTTCAGAAAAAAATTAATAGTCTCAATGTTTTCCTGTAGAATTTATTAGATGAAATTGATATCAATGTTTATTTTGTAAAAAAAGATGCGGAATATTTGTAGAGGGAATTGATGTTCGGGTTTGTGGCTCAGTTACGTTGTACTCTTACGGAAAACCTAATATGTTTGATGGCTTTATGCTGTACAAAGCTGAATAGTTAATATATTGGGAACACCGTATAAAGAAATTTCCGTTAATGTCGCAAGCTGTGCATGAATTTTGTATTGATTACTTCAGGACATTGTCATAGTTACCAACTTTCTGATTTTTCTTGGAGAGAACCTGAAAAGGTTAATAAATAACTTACAATTGATTAAGGTCCGCTGTTCTTAGGAATGTCAGAGTGCCTTAGTTGGAAAGCTGTAGGAATTGAGGTGGAATTGAAATAAAGAAAAATTAAAAAAAAAAAAAAAAAAAATTGTAATTAAAAAAAAAAAAAGAATTTGGAGTTTTCCTCGATCTGTAATGAATTGTGTATCAATTGACTTGTAGAGTGTATGTCTATACAGAAAATTTTGTCTATACAGAAAATTTTGTTAGCTAAAAATGCTGTCAGTAGAAACCAATATTCATTGTACATAGTTCTTTTTTGTTTGTGGCATAATTCATGTACCAGCTAGAGGCAATTCATGGAGGGAAAAAAAATTCATCCAATTAAATTTTCATTATCATTAGAAATATTTCATAAACTGCTTCAAACTAAGTATGTATATTTTACAGTTTGAAAAAAAAATCTTAACAGGATAAGTTTCTGATAATGAATTGGAAGAACAATTTAGCTTTAATTATGGTTGTCTGTACCAGGGCGAGTTCCATTCATATTGCTTGGTATTTCAAGGCTTAGAAACATGGATGGTCTGCAAATCCCAGTGGTCAGTTTGACATGATAGGTACGGGTCAGTTCCAATAGAGGTGTGGTCAGTTGGTCAGTGCCTGCTGAACCCTATGTCTGATGAAGAAACCACACTGATTGTAAACCAAAGCCATTTGTGTCTGGGTAAAAATCTGTCAAATTCTCCAAAGCAGTCATTGCTTTCACATGTGGACTTGTTGTTTCAGTGTTGATGGAATGATTCTGACATTTATAACGCAAACTTAACACCCGGATGTAGCGACATAAAGGTCATCTTTGGGTCTACATGACCTTGAGTCCGTAAAATTCATCAGATAACCTTCTGGTTATAATTACATCCGTGATTTCATGATTTCCAGAAACGCCTCGGTGCAATTTTGAAGGAAATGGTCGATAATATCTGTTTTTCGTAAATGTATAATGTTTGGGTTTTGTAAAGTAAATAATTGTTAGCACTGTTTTAATAAAAAGATCACCTGGGTTTAGGTTTAGTGTTTGTGAAATTATTTAGGCTCTAGAATAGATACAAGATAACGCGCCTTGGTATTTATAATTAGAGCTTTGCATGCGGTACCAACTGGATTTAGAGAGATCTGGGTCTATTCTAAGTTTGTATATGTATATTCATACCTGTCCTAATTGTTGTACCTGCCTAGTACCATTAATTTAATTAATATGCAAATGAGGTAAACTTTCATTGCATTAAATCATTTGGATTTTTGTAAACTGACAATATTATATCAGAATTTCGTAAAAAAAAAAGCATAAACTGCCAATATCTAGTCAAAATTCTGTAAAGGACAGAAACTGCTTACTCTGCCAACACGTTGATAAATAACTGGTAGTTTTGATAATAGATTTGAATTGGTAGCAATGTTCATATAAGGATTAATTTGAAGCAATTCGTCTTTAATCATGTCAATTTATTTCGGATTCGGCTGCTGTGTGAATTAAAGGCCACACATTTTCCTGTCAGTTTTATCAAATGTCATACAGATGTTTGTATACATAAAATGTTACCAGGCTAGTGTGGTGTTTGTTAATAATTTGTGGAGGGACAGCTTGTGTATGCGTAGAATTCATCAGGATTTTTTGTTAGATTGTCAACAGATACGTGAAAAAGGGCACTCTGCAATATTCTGAATTATTTGTTACTTACATTGACACCAGAAGCAGAATAAGAGGATTTTAATTCTCAATTTGTCGTTGAAATATTAGAAGAAGCAGAAAAACGGTGTTTGGTTATACAATAGGTTGTAAAAATATTTGCTGATTAGTGATTGAAACCTGAAACCGAATTTAGGGACCTCATCATTTTGTCATTCAAAGTTTTTTAAGGGAAATAGTTTTTTCATTATTGAATTATTTGCTGTAAATTACCCATCAACGAAGGAGAAACAAAAGTGAAGGATTTTTGCGATTCAGGGTTGACGACATCGACACACAGAATGCTGTGAAGGTAGAACTTCAGAAAGAGGTCGAAAATGAAGGCAAAAGACCGGCAGACATTTATAGGGCCAAGGCTTGGCAGCAGTGTTAGATGTGTGTCAGACAGGGGACTGTGTCAGATTCTCCAGCTTTTAATAGTTTTGAGGAGAGCTGATATGTTTGTTAAGCTGAGGGGGACACTTTTGATGTGCGATATGAGTCATTAGTCCCCCCCATCTAGGGCAGACAGAATCTTACTGGGCGATAATCACATTTTCCGAGCTGTGAAAATTAACACATATATACCAAAACACCATATGGTCTGATGACTAGAGGGCATTTTCTATCTTTTTTTTCCGAACCTGGACTAATTTTCTGGTTTGAAGATAAATGTTATGAGCTATAGCAGATATTGCTCAGCACTTTCAATTCCGAGCTTAGAGAGGGGGGTGGATTATTACTCTCATTTATGAGAAAAATGTAGAGTTTCTGTGTCACTGATAATTAAAACATTTTATATCTTTCTGATCATTTAAAGAAGAATACCTTTAAAAAAAACTTCCAAAACAAAATGAAGATTTTGGAAAATATTTTTGGCCACCAAGCTGTTTCTGAGGTTGTAAATTGTTTATGTTGAATATCTGAAAAGACCTTTTGGTTATCAGAAGTGCTGTATTTGTAAGGACTTTGACATTGTTGATGTCTGTTGGGCTAGGAATTTGACATTGTTGACGTCTGTTTGGCCAGGGCTTTGACATTGTCAATGTCTGTTGGGCTAGGAATTTGACATTGTCAATGACTGTTTGGCCAGGGCTTTGACATTGTCGATGGCTGTTTGGCCAGGGCTTTGACATTGTCGATGTCTGTTTGGCCAGGGCTTTGACATTGTCAATGTCTGTTTGGCCAGGGCTTTGACATTGTCAATGTCTGTTGGGCTAGGAATTTGACATTGTCGATGGCTGTTTGGCCAGGGCTTTGACATTGTCGATGTCTGTTTGGCCAGGGCTTTGACATTGTCAATGTCTGTTTGGCCAGGGCTTTGACATTGTCAATGTCTGTTGGGCTAGGAATTTGACATTGTTGATGTCTGTTGGGTAAGAACTTTGACATTGTCGATGTCTGTGGGGCTAGGACTTTGACATTGTCGATGTCTGTTGGGCTAGAACTTTGACATTGTCGATGTCTGTTGGGCTAGGAATTTGAAGCAAAATCATAAACCACCAAGTGTATTTTCATTTTGTTGTTTAAAACAATTCTGATTGGTGAAAATGTCTATGAAAAGTATATTAAAAATGTGTTTTACCATGTTATACTGAATCCCACAACTTTCTAAACTAATGATAATGTCACACGTGGCGGACCCATCTTACAAAGATTGTCTGACCTTCACCTTCTACATTGACCCTTAGACCCAAGAAATTCCAACATATTCTCCTCTGATCCTAAGTTCCACTAATTGTGTTGGCAGAGGACTTCAGAGGCGTGGAAAACCTCGTGGGAACTGACCGTGTGTAGATGTCATGGCTGAAGTAATAAACGGAATCAGCTCTGGCATAATTAATTGTCCTCCGGTTGTCTGGTCCAGAGGGGGGTGGTTTCATTGCTGTTTTAGTGCGGCCAATTTCTGTAATTTTTGTCCAAACGTGAAATACTCATGATTTTTATGTGTTTTTTACGGCCAATACATAACTCTATCTGGGAAAGCTGGAGCCGACTGTGGACCGACTCAATATTGATTCCCTCCGACATTGAATGAGTTTTAATTAAAAGTCTGATCTAAATTTAGTTTTCGTCTGAATCATATTTTGACATGCAATCAGTAGAGAAATTTGGAGCTGTTCCAAGCTGGATGGATGTAAAAGAGCAGTAATTAGTACTGAAGTGGATTAAATCAGAGGGCTGGAAATATTTGGAAAAAAAATTTAAAAACCTTTTTTTTTTGTAAGGGATTTATCCTCAGTGATCATACACTTAGGCCTGATGTCTGTCCTAGGAGAAAATACATGTTTCCTTATTTGGTCGTGAAATTGTAAATGCAAAATGAAAAATGATTTGTATCTTATCGTTACAAATGTCGTATCCATGTGACCAAAACATCGTGGAAATCAGTGATATTCGTTCAGACTTTGATACATCACACCGTCGGCCATGTAAATGTGTGTAACCTTAACTTCTGAACCCCTTACTACATCTGTCAGGATTTATTTCTCAAAAAGTTAGTTTTGGTCAATAAATTGATTGAAATAAAGTGGACGATGTAGACCTAGTTCCGACTAAAGACATTTATAGGGAATAAGTCGGGTCAAAGTCACACTAAAACCGGATCTTGTAATTTACTTGTCTGAGATGGAGATGTCTGGGGCGGATATTTAATAAAATGGAAACATCCACTTGATATTGGTGACCTTGAATTCACTGTCCGGTAAAGTGTTCTTACCAGAAAACCCAGGTATATAGTAAAGGATAGGGAATCCTGTTTGAAATTACCAGTAAATGTCTGTCAAGGGTTTCTTTGTTTAAAATTACTGGTAAGCATGTGTCTAAGGTTTCCTTGACTAGAATTACTGGTAAGCTAGTTTGGTGTCAAACATTTCCTCGTCTAGAATTACTGGTAAGCTAGCTGGTATTGAAAGGTTTCCTTGTCTAGAATTACTGGTAAGCTAGCTGGTGTCAAACGTTTCTTGTCTAGAATCACTGGTAAGCTAGCTAGTGTCAAATATTTCCTTGTCTAGAATTACTGGTAAGCTAGCTTGGTCAAATGTTTCCTTGTCTAGAATTACTGGTAAGCTAGCTGGTGTCAAACGTTTCTTGTCTAGAATCACTGGTAAGCTAGCTAGTGTCAAATATTTCCTTGTCTAGAATTACTGGTAAGCTAGCTTGGTCAAATGTTTCCTTGTCTAGAATTACTGGTAAGCTAGCTGGTGTCAAAAGCTTCCCTTGTCTAGAATTACTGGTAAGCATGCATCTGTGAATGTTAGCTTGCTTGTGTATTAGAGAGTCTGTATACCATGAAGTTCTCTGTTGGTCAGAACAGTTTGTTAAACCAACATTTCTTCCATGGAAAATGGAGTTATTGCTCTGTATAATGGGATGCCGCGGTGGCCGAGTTGTTAAGGTGTCCCGACACTTTAACACTAGCCCTCCACCTCTGGGTTGCGAGTTCGAAACCTATGTGGGGCAGTTGCCAGGTACTGACCGTAGGCCAGTGGTTTTTCTCCAGGTACTCCGGCTTTCCTCCAACTCCAAAACCTGGCACATCCTTAAATGACCCTGGCTGTTAATAGGACGTTAAACAAAACAAACCAAACCAAAAACTCTGTATAACGACTATATAATAAAGCAATAAATTCCTTATCATGAACGGTTTGAAAAACCTTCTTAAGAATTCCTTTGTGAATTTCTTTGATGATTATTGACTGAGAAAACTGAAATATTCAGGAACGTATCGGTTGACTTTTTAGCAAATTCCTTCAAATTAAAACACCTGTGTTGAACTTTGAGTGAAAGGCAGAACAGAGGGCCGATTGAGTGTGACTGAGACAGTGTGATTTAAGCAGACGGTCATATGGATATGGTCTTTTGGGAAGCCACGAGCTGTGAAATGAGGCACACGCCACCTCTCATAATTCATCTGAGCTGTAGACAGGCCAAACTCAGCCCTCTCCAGCCTGTTGGGTTTGTGCCCCTAGGGAGCCAGCCTCTTGCCCCATTACATCCCTGAAAATGATTGAAGTCAGTCCACATAATCGGAAATGTTAGAGAAATTATATATAATGGGTTTGAAAGTATACTGATGAGAGCAGTATGTTGTACTGGAGGGATAGACAGTCGAAGGCTTGGAAGAGATTAGAACTTGCCGACTTCAGTCATTCTTCGTATACTAACTTATCATATGGTTCTACCTAATAATTATGGTGGTGAAGTATCAGTGACAAGCTCTTCAATGAAGATACTGTTTCATGTCCACTGGCTGTGTTATTTACAGACTTCCAAATTTGTTTACATTTAGTTTTGAAAATCATTTAACGATTTCTCTGTTCTTATCATTGGCTTTGAAATATTAGTCGTCTATAAACATAGATTTCCTTAAATCAAACTGTTCCATACCTCGGTACCGCCATTCATTTGATCTTTTTCCTCAGGCTTATGTACATCAGAAACATTAGTCAGCTTAACATGTAAATATTGGATTATTTATTTACATCCATTACCTCCAAGAATCTAAAAATTAGCAAGTAAATCTATACATGTATATAACAACATTCTCAAGGACCCTATCCCTTAAAATTTCTCTCTATCTCTAAATTCACCTTCTGAACCCCTCTTTTAGACTTAGCAGTTGAGATAGGACTTTGCAATTACAGTTGAATCAGATCTTTAAAAAAACAGTATACTATAGGTATTTTGTACAAATTCAGTTTGTCAAATAGACGTATTGGTTAAATTAAAATTTTTCTACTTATTTTTCCTTAGTAAATTTAAATATTTTGGAACCTGGCTGATGAAAGAATTTAATAAGATTAGAACTTTTACATTTCAAAAGTTAGGTATGAACTACGTACTTCAAATAAAAATTGATAAGATCTTAAAAGTTCACAGGAACAATAATATAATTAACCAAGATCAGATTTAACAGTCATGAATATTTGTTACTATGAATATTTAAGTAATTTTACTCACTTTCTGAAAGCGATTAAAGAACTACATTAGCGTACATTTTACACATGAATTTTAAAATGATAGATAGTTTCAAAGTGAATTGATGTTTAAGTGTAAACCGGGTCTAATGTTTAAAGAGAGTGTGTTATTCTTAAACATCATCAAAGTAACTTTCTTACTTTCCGTTAAAATCACAGCGACAGGGTCTCCTTTAAAGTCACAATGACGGGGTTCTCCGTTCAATCTATGTCTGTGGTTAGCAATGCAAATAAAGTGAATCCAATCTATTACGACAGTCGCTTTCATCAAAATCGAAGAAAGGAGTCCGGATAAAGGAATGGCATGTCTCTGAAAGTAATTTCACTCTAACATGTATGGAACAAGGTGCTGAACAAAGGCATTGTGGTTTGGTGTTGTCTTGATGTCGGGAGGAGGAGAAGGAGGGGGGGGGGGCAGTGTACTGCTAATCAGAATCGGCACTAGCAGAAATTAAAGTTCGTGTCAGATCATCAAATTACTTGTCCGTTTACATCTCTGCGGTTCATTGAGACATTTATGCATAGGGCATGATGGACATTGTTTGCATGTATAATTTGCTCCAAGTCTTTCTTTTAATTCTTTCTTTCATTCACAGTTTGTGTCTCGCTCTGTTTGTTTGTTTGTTATTTGTCTGTCTGTTTTGATGTCTGTGTAAATATATTTCTATATTTTCTGTCTAATTCTGATATATGTATATTTCACATCAATTCCAAGAAAGCATTCACCATTTTTTGGCCTAAAGGTTGATTAATAATGATTTCCCTTACTGGTATTGACATATCTATTGTGACCATATAGATGGAAGTTTTAATCACTTTGAGGCGGTTTTTGTCAGGGAAAACTTTCAGAAAATGTACATGTCAGGAAATGTGGGGGTCTGGAGGATATTTGAATGAATTCCTGTCTATTTGTCTGAACCAGAATGTGTATTTCTCCCAATCTATACCAAATATGTTTGATTCAATCTTGACGTCGGGCGGTTTATATTGAATTGTTTAAGTCTATATCTTATAATTCTTACCCGTTTTAATTTTATTCTGTTGAAGTAGAAATGTATTTAAGATACACGACTTGTACAAGATATCTTCCAGTTACATTAAATTATTTCTTTTTCGTTTCGTTTTTGTTGGTACCCGAAGGAGCATGTCAGGCGCTGTGTATAAAGCTTAAGTGATGTTGCTGGAGGAATTAGGATGAAGAATCCTGTCTTAACTAAATCTCTCGGGAGATTCTCAGCATCCCTGTGATTTTGTGACTCATAAATGTTGGTCACCGTAATAATAAAAAAATCACGGAGGCCCATTGAGGTTACCAGACTGGCACATTTCCTTGTGGGTATAGTGAGGGCAGAATTTCTAACTGTTGTTAATTTGAAAATGATAACGATTTTAATATCTGTAATAAAAGGAAGCATTTCACTGCTGCTTCACTTGCAGCGCACTCTAGCAGAAGTCAGAGCTCATTTCAAAAGTACAGAAACTTTAATTAACACATTATGAGCAGCAACATAAATTGCAACAAACGATTAAAAAATAAATACTTTTAAAAAACGATCATGCCAGATGTTTAGAGCGGAAATTTTAAATAAGTGAAATTGGAAAATTTCTGGTTACGATTTGATGGCTTACATCATCAAGTGATGATGCTGAAGGGGCTGTTGGCTGGCCGAGCGTTTATCAGTGTGGCGTGTGTAGCCCTTCAGGTTTTTACGATAAGGGTTGATAATGGTTGACTGTTGCTGCAGATTCCAGTGGAGAGTTTCTCAATGGTTGTCACACGTCAATTTCACTCCTTGATTGCTTTCCATAATCGCGATTCAAGACCTTATAAAGATTCAAATTTGATTATGGATCTTGATTGAAGACTTCGTAGACTCGTCAGGAAAAAATGTCTTTTTTTTTTTTTTTGCTGCGATTCTTTGTCATATAGCTCTGATTGTGTCGCGGATATTCCCCAATATGATAATGGAATTTTTATTGGATTTGGTCATTGTTATCAAAATGACGCCACTGGAAATGGTTTCGGTTCTACTCTGCACTCTCTAAATGGTTGATGATGTCATAAGCAGAACTTCCATGTACACAAGATTGAATTATTTTGCCGAGACTTCAGAAAATATCAATTTATTTCTCATTTTCTGAACATCTGTGTAATGTCCTACAGCTAAATGTAACATTTAGTAGCGAGGATGGCAATCTAAATAATTAATTACAGGTCTTTGTAACGTTCAGTTTATATTCAGGTTGAATTAGGAAAGATTCTTTGTAATGATGCATGAAATGTACATTTCAAACATTGATTGATGTGTGTTGTCTGGTTCAATGATGAAATGTACATTTCACTCTTTGGAGAAAACATATCTGCCAGTTTCAGATTGTCTTTTGCCAACAATTGACTATCTTCTTTGAAAATATTTTGTAGACGTAGAATTTTTGCCATGAGTTGATGTCGACCCTATCTGAAGAGGGCCCTTCCATAATTATGCTATACCTGATATATATATATGCTACAAGTGTCAATCAAATTAGCCTGTACCCAATAACACCCGACGTTAATTAAGCGTAGTTTATGTGACGCACCCGGTCAATCTACTGGCCTTCATATCTACTTTTGAAAGTGCCTCTTGTGAAATTACGAAAGATAAGTAGTCGAATGTTGATGCTTGGAGGCAGATGTTGAATAATTAAAAAAAAAAAACTATCTGCTTGGCTACCTCATAACAAAATATTTAAACTTACTGTGAACTTCGAATGCATGCTAATGCAGAAACTGAACATAATTCAAAAAAACAAATTAGAAAAAAAAGACTAAAATTTTAAAGTCTTTTGTATTTGTGTTCAATCATAATTTTCAAACTAGGGGAGAATATCGGGAAGGAGATTTGGAAATTATTTGCGAAAACTGTTGTAACTGGTATTAGATTTTTTGATTGATATCACAAAAAGATATTAAAATTCTGGAAAAAGGAAAAAAATGACAAGAATTACTGGCAAATGTACAGTTTAAATTGTCTAACAAAGAAACTGTATCCAAATTCTGAAAATGGATAAAAATTGTATAATGTATAATAGATGTTACAAGAATGTAAAAATAATGTCCCCATCAGTCCAGCCTAATTAATCTTCTGTTACAACTAATGTCCTTGTTCGGCAGATAATATTTCTGCTCATTTGTTCTTAGTTTGCTTTTGTCACAAGTGGTTTTCACAAAGACATATTGCTGCAGCCTCGCACGGCCTGGCATAATTAGGTCACGGAAACAATAAACGTCAGCATGCGGGATTATGTATGGTGGCGCAAACGCAATATTTAACTTTATGAAGCAAAAGTGGATTATAGTAATTTTTCTTGTTGAAGACAGTTGGATAGGTGATGGTTTTTCTCAGAAGTCGGGGAGAAATAACGCTACGAGATGTGGGATGGTGACCATGGCTAACGATTTATACTGTTAAAATAATGATAGGCCTCGTGGAATTCAATCTCGGCGATAATGGATATGAATTGAACATTGCGACATGAATGTGTAATTGGAGATCGCTGCAATGTTCTATCTTTTTAATGATGAAAAATGCCCCTATATACTGGCAAATATGTCGCTGAACAAGTGTGAATGGTGTATCATGTGTGTGGGGATATGTTATCCCATTTGCTGTTTTATGATGTCTTTAATCAGGGTGTTAATTTGAATTTTGTGTCACTTGTTTGCTGTGGGCTTTTGGAAGAATCCAGATATTTTGTCAAATTAAGGCCAAATGAAGGAACATCATTGATGCCAGTATTTATAAGTCTTGATCAGAGTTGATGAGTCAAAGTTGACATCGGTGTCTTGATGTACAGAAATATATAAAAAAATAAACCTGTTTCCAAAAACATCTAGAAAAAATATGGAATAGACAAGCACACAATTTTAAAGATAAAATTTTAACTATTACATTGAATACTACAGCCTGCAGGCATATAAGTGCTTCTTTAAAATTGATGTAAAATTTGTAATTAAGTTTGAAGGTATTGTTTGAACAGATCAAAATGCTTGTTGTTTTATCAAAATTACAGGATTATGTACTTTGAAAATTCAAGATATGGAATGGAAAGAATTCAGCTCGAAGTTTATAGCTTGGGGATAATGTTTAAAATTAGATGCGTCGCACGAAAAGGATGACTAGGTCATCAACATTAAGTTGTTGAGATAGAATAATAGTTCAATGAATTTTCTGTATCATGGACCCAAGTTTGAGATTCTATTCATCATTAATATTAACGGAGTTTGGAAAAAAGTACCTACAGTTTTGCCATGAATTTGTGACATCATCATATTTGTTGTGTGATGTCACAGAGTTAACTGACAAGGTTAATCTAATTTATGTGATATTACAAAAATAAACCAAGTAGACTAGTGATTTCAGGAATCTTTTGTTTATATGTTACAGAACAAAAATGAAAATGCCATGCAAGAAGGCGATCGACGAGATCCCCGGCGGGCGGAACTACAGAGGACGGGGTCTGGTAACAAGGTACCGGTAGGCAAGACGGCTTCGAACTCGTCCGCTCCTGGTGCACTCGGAGGTAAGTATATCAAGATGTAGGATAATTTAAATTTTACTTATTTCCCCACAAATTAAATTCTTGAATTATCATCCCCTTACGATGTTTGTATGTTCATTGTTCATCTCGTTAGATAAATTCCTTTCTATGTTGCCACTCTTTAAGAATCTTAACACTAGGGATTAGAAAAGTGGAAATTTCCTCGCCAAAGCCCAGCCGTGACGAAGGCCATCGGCGAATATTCTGAAACAGATGAAAGATTTAGCAGTCTGGTTTTATCAATAACCAAATTGGTGGTAATAATTAAAATCCAGTGGAAATAATCAAAATTTAGTGGTAATGATGGTAAACTGGTGGTAATGTTAAAAAACTGGTGGTAATAATAGAAAACTGTTGATAATAATAAAAAAAACCTGTGGTATGTTAAGCAGAAAGTGTCAGAAACTTCCACTTTGGCGAGGAAATTTTCACTTTTCTAATCCCTAGTGTTACATCTTATGAAAAGAAATGTTGAGATATATATTTCAACTTGCTTATGTCTGATTTTATTTCACAGCAATCCAGTCTCCCCGTCACAGTGCTAGTAGCGGTGTTCTACCAGACTTACTCCCTCCCCACACGCCGCCACAGTCACGATCCCCGCCCACACCCCAACGGCCGCAGGACAAAACCACGTCAGACGAGGTACAACCAAAAACTCCAGTAAGACAAACGACAGGGTTCCCACGTACCCGGTATCATATTACACCGCGCTAGCTTATACGGCTTAGTTAACGGCTACTATAATACACATCATTCATACTCATTTAAAGTCGGCCTATATCTGTGATTATCACTGTATAGATGCCTCTCTATTTCTAACTGATAACAGTTTTCTTACAAATAACAGTTTCTCTTATAATCGTTTTCATTTTCATCAACATTTAAGGTCCAGATTTCATATCTTCTTTCTATTTGTGGGGTTAGGATTGTTCAGATACCGAATTTTTCTTGAATAAGCCCCTGGCCACAAAAATAAGTGGTTCACGAAAAAGCCTTTCCCAAACCTTTAGTACTAAACTTTTACACTAAAGAGGGGGTTTATTTGAGGATAAATACAGTATCAACTTTTACATTAGGGGAGGGGCATTGAGGATAGATATGGTACTAATTAAGTGTTAACAGTAGAGGAGGGGATGATGTTTGAGGATAAATACGGTACTAAACTTTTACACTAGAGGAGGGGAGGATATTTGAGGATAAATACGGTACTAAACTTTTACACTAGAGGAGGGGGTGATATTTGAGGATAAATACATTACTAAACTTTTACATTAGGGGAGAGGGTGATATTTGAGGATAAATACGGTACTAAACTTTTACTCTAGGGGAGGGGCAAAGATAAATACTGTACTAAACTTGGAGGATAAATATGGTACTTGAACCTAACTTCACACATAACCATCAATAAAACTTGGTCATATGCTCATTATGTTACAAATCCAGTTCGTCTATCCATATATCACACAGAAATCCTGTGAAAGTTTTTAAAAGTTGGCTATATTATACCTTCAGGACATCATGATATACTCATAATCACCACATCTATTGCTTTCTGGCTTGTTTGTGTCACGTGTTGAATACGTTTTCCCTTTGTCACATAGCTGGACAATTATAACTCGAATTGATGTGTTGAATGTTTGTCTAATATTTCAACTTTTTCCATCGTAACAGTGTGATTCTGCTAAATCTATTTAGTTTTGTACTCAATTTATACTCAAGAATGTAAACTTCATGTATACATATATGTACATGTGTAAAATATGTACAAAATGGTAATATTATACATATATATACATAACATAGCCTTATACTGGTCTTAATAATAATAATAAAGAAATTAATATTTGACATATTTTAATTCAAGAAAAATTGAAAATCAAAGCCATAAAGAAAAAATGTTGTTAAATAAAATTCAGAAATATTTTCTGTATTGATTGATTCAATTTCATCTTGACCATACATTGATGTTCATTTAAAAAAAATTCCTGATGTCCACTTTTCTTCATTTGATCATTGTCCACTATACTGATGTCCACTTTTCTTCCTTTGACCAATGTCCACTTTCCTCTTCTGACCAGTATCGACAAGCTGTTAGTAGTGCGGTCACCCCATCGATGAGACACCAGAGGTCATTTTCAGCATTTGGTTTTGGAGCGGAGGGATCAACGATTGGTTCCATATCTCAGCAGTCACGGAGAGGCTCTCAAATCAATGTCAACGTGACCCCGTCACAAACCACGACGGAGGCCATCGGGGACACTCCGGAAATTAGGAAATACAAGAAAAAGTTCAACTCGGACATTTTGTGTGCAGCATTATGGGGTAGGTTTGATATCCCAATATGAGTAGTGAGCAATCTTTCAACTGAACCAAGATTTAGATTTTGGGAATTTTAGTGGGAAATCTTTCAACTGAACCAAGATTTTAATTTTGTGAATTTTTACCTCTTTTTGATACAGTAAACAATATCTAGTACACAGTACTTTGTGAATTACCTATGTAAATTTTCACTATACTTTAACCCTTTCACCCCTACTGACCATATTGGACTTCAAATTATAAAAGAATGGTAGAGTCCACTAAGTTTCTGAGGGTTGAAAGGTTAAACCATATTTATGATTATAAATTTATTGTTCTTTGATACAGGGGTGAATCTGCTGATAGGAACTGAGAGTGGTTTGATGTTACTGGACCGAAGTGGTCAGGGAAAAGGTGAGATTCTCTTCCTCTTATCAAGTTCCTTTAGGCCAAACAAAAAATATAGTTGGTTTGGCGTAACCCGCCCGACCAAAAATAAAATGTGTCGATTCAAAAGAATTTATTGTGAAAAATAAAACATTGTTTCTTAACAATTTGACTGTTTCGAATATTTTTGTCCGGAAGTTGCTGTGAAGGTTTGAAACTACATCTCCCAAACCCAAATAAGGTTTGTGGGTGTTTCTTTTGTTTAAGAACACAAAATGAATAATGATTTCCATATTCTGGTTTGTTTTCCTATTAAAATTTAAAAATCTGTTTTCAGAACTGAATAAATTTATAGGAATTTTTTTCTGTTTTGTAGCTCTAAGTTAATATTTCCATCTTGGCAAATGAAGCTGAAGTATATATTTATTTCACAATGTTTATTCCTACAGTATACACGTTGATTTCCCGGCGCCGTTTCCAGCAGATGGAAGTTTTGGAGGGACAGAACATTCTAGTAACAATCTCCGGCAAAAAGAACAAGATACGAGTGTTTTACCTGAACTGGTTAAAAAACAAAATCTTCAAGACGGAAGGCGTAAGTGTTGTAGGTATCTTTATGATTCTTAGCATGCTGCATGCCCTAGGATAGTAGTACCTTCAAAAAGGGGCCAGTGAGGCTCCCAAAGAGGGGTCAGTGAGGCTTCCAAAGAGAGACAGTTAGAGCGCCCAAAGAGGGGGCAGGATGTGGCTCCCAGAGAGGGAAGGTAGAAGTCCTAAAGAGGGGGCAGTAAGGCTCCAAAAGAGGGGGCAGTAAGCCTCCCAAAGAGAGGGCAGTTAGGCCTCCAAAGAGGGGGCAGTAAGGCTCCCAAAGAGAGGGAAGTAAGGCCCCAAAAGAGGGGACAGTAAGGCTCCCAAAGAGTGGACAGTAAGACTCACAAAGAGGGGTCAGTAAGGCTTCCAAAGAGGGGTCAGTAAGGCTTCCTAATGAGGGGGCAGTAAGTCTTCCAAAGAGGGGGCAGTAAGGCTCCCAAAGAGGGGTCAGTAAGGCTTCCAAAGAGGGGACAGTAAGGCTTCCAAAGAGGGGTCAGTAAGGCTCCCGAAGAGGGGTTAGTAAGGCTCCCAAAGAG
The DNA here is from genome assembly GCF_902652985.1 of Pecten maximus. NCBI lineage: Eukaryota > Metazoa > Mollusca > Bivalvia > Pectinida > Pectinidae > Pecten > Pecten maximus. The sequence continues at coordinate 36,674,956 of NC_047028.1, read as the reverse complement.
GGGCAGTAAGGCTCCCAAAGAGGTGGCAGTAAGGCTCCCAAAGAGGTGGCAGTAAGGCTCCCAAAGTGGGGACAGTAAGGCTCCCAAAAAGGGAAGATAGAGGTCCCAAAGAGGGGGCAGTAAGGCTCCCAAAGAGTGAAGATAGAGGTCCCAAAGAGGGGGCAGTAAGGCTCCCAAAGAGGGAAGATAGAGGTCCCAAAGAGGGGGCAGTAAGGCTCCCAAAGAGGGAAGATAGAGGTCCCAAAGAGGGGGCAGTAAGGCTCCCAAAGAGGGAAGATAGAGGTCCCAAAGAGGGGGCAGTAAGGCTCCCAAAGAGGGGACAGTAAGGCTCTCAAACAGAAGCCAGTATTGCTGTGACAGAGGCCAATAAGGACTCATAGAGATAAGTAATGGTCTTGCAATAACGACCAAAAGATGAGCCAGCAACCACCCTGCAAAGACCAATAATGACTGAGCTGTACTGGGTCATTGCCTCCTGATGACATTCCTACAGAGGCCAGTAATAAACCAGAGTATGTTGGTCCTAGCCTAATGGTAACTCCCTAACAGAAGGAACCAGTAAAAGCCTTACAATTCTGCCCCAAATCGGGGTCAATAACGGCCCCACAGAGAGGCCAGTAATAAACCAGAGTATGTTGGTCCTAGCCTAATGATAACTCCCTAACAGAAGGAACCAGTAAAAGCCTTACAATACTGCCCCAAAGAGGGGCCAGTAACAGCCCCACAGAGGCCAGTAACAACCATACAGAGGGCACCAGTCATGGCCCCGCAATAACATCCCCAAGAGGCCAAAATCGGCCCTGCGAAAGGCGCCAGGCATGGCCTTGCAATACATGCCTTACAAACAGTACCAGTAATTATAGCCTTGCAAATGTGGCCCTGCAGAGGCCATTAACAGCTCAATACACCTGGCTGTCTAGTCGAGAAATGAGCTCACAATCTTCAGTCTCCGATTATTTGACAAAGAAAAAACCAAAACAATTGACCAAGCTACAGATTACAACACTTGAAGCCAAAGTAGACAATTATGCTCCTGGAAGCAATTACTGGTGCAGGCTTGAAGATTGATGCAAAAAAAAAAAAAAAAAAAAAATTCCTTGCTTTGTAGTTTACTCAGTAAAAGGACATGCTGTTGCAGACTAAATGGTGATTGAAAAATGTTGTAAAAATTGCAAGAAATTAGTCAAGTTGGAAGAAGTGTGTTGATGCTGTTTGACTGACCTGCAAGTAAGCAGTACTTTTGTGTAAAACGGTAAAACAATTAAATGAAATGACCATGTTGTCAGACAACGATCGAAATAATTGGACGTCTTGTCTCCTGAAAACTTAAAAGATTGAGATAATAGTCTGTCTGATTTCCTGTCTGTCGAGAGTTTGAAGGAAAATTGTTCAAATGTCTATAGGTGAAGACATTCAACTTTTCAATTTCAAAAATAAAAATGAAAAATGTTTAAATGGCACAAAACTAGCAGTAATAAGGGGGAGGCAGAGATAGATTTTGTAAGTCTGAATTTCATTTAAATTCTGCTGTATTTTGTAATCAAGATGGATGTTGATTAAAATAACGGAGAAGTTTAGATAATTTTGTTATATACATATATGTCAAATGTGAGTTTAGATAATTATGTTATGTACATATATGTCAAATGCAGATTTTCATTGAAGATAAACTGATAGAAGTTTTAAAAAGTCTGGAATAAACTCAATAATTTGTTTTGATTGATGTTGGAAGCTGGAAATGCTTCAACCAATCTTTATACATTGAATATAATTTGTAGATTTCTGTCTTGTCAGCAGTCAGGGTGAAAAATCACAGTTTTTGAGATTTTGGCAATATTTCACTTGTTAAAAGATTCTAAAATTGATGGGGGTGTTCCGTACAACAGATACGTTTTCTGATATTACATGTAGTAAATTATTGATTTCGACAGCATGCTATAAACACTGATATACGATTAAAAAATAAAACATTTTCCTGCGATTTGTATGTCACAGAAATAGATTTGAATGTTGATAAATGTCGTAGAATTAAAATAATTGTAATTTGTTATTTTTCGTGACCCGAGTTAGTGATAGGGGAAAACACGATTGATGTAGGAGTGTTGGCACTTTGGGACTGACACCATTTCTCACACCGTGCAATTATACCCAGTAGGAATTTCAAACTCCGCACTGATTCCTAAATCTTGACACAACATGTATTTTATTTCGGCTCCGATTGGCAAGATGGATAATCTTGTATAGCTGCAGTTATACAGCGTTCGTTAAAATCACTCTTGTGAAATAATTTCCGATGAAATATTCTAGCTTGATCCAAGTCGGTATTGAAATGATCTCTGTACCCATCAACACAGATCCCCCCTTCCCCAGAATACTCCCAGGAGGGAGTAGCCATGTACTCTTGTTCAAATTAGTTCCTACCGGAGTATTGCTAATATGAATTAACTGCAGTACAGAATATCATTATATTGATGTAGTTCTTTTGTTTCCTAAGCAAGAAAGAGTTATCTCCCTTTAATCGATTTTTCCTCAACTCTTCTGTGACTGATGTCTTCTTGAATAGATATTTTTCTTCTTAATTGTATTTCAGTCATAGATTGTATGTGAGAGAAAAGCCGAAGTGTGGAACACCACAGAGGGAGGCAATGGTGAAAATAATTGCCTTACATGTTTAGTTTTAAAATCAGTGGTTTTCTTTTTTTTTTCCAGAACGACAAGAGGAGTGGTTTTGTCAATGTTGGCGATCTAGAAGGCTGTGTCCACTTCAAAATAGGTAATGATGGATCAGGTTTGACAGGCTGATGTAGCAGATTTTCTTCGGTAGCTGAATGTTCCAATGTATAATTCAGTAATTTTGTTAGCTAGATGAAAATGTGGCATAAAATAAATATAGAATGTATAAACGTGATGAAAATAGGAATGTTATATTAATATATATTTGAAATGAGCATGGATGTTACATTTCAGAACTTTTGATATAAAGAGGAATAATTTGATATAAACAGGAATGTTACATTAACAGAAATTTGATATATATGGATATAATCACAATTACTTGTATAAAGAATATACAAATTAGAGATATTTTAAATCATAGCAGTAATACATGTTGTTTATACCATCTTAAAATCCTAGAGGCAAATATTGTATGTCTATATATTTCTTACATTTCTGATCAATGCATAATATCATCCAAATTGAATGTTTTCTTTGCAGTGAAATATGAGAAAATCAAGTTCCTTGTCATAGCCCTACAAGAGAGCATAGAAATCTACGCCTGGGCCCCCAAACCCTACCACAAATTTATGGCTTTTAAGGTATTCAGGAGTTTCTTTACAAACAGGAAGCTTTATTCCATCAAATTTTCCTTTAATTGCATTTTGGATCTGCTCTTTACAAGTGCTATTGATTGGATGTTTGGTGGTTGCTAGGAGTGCTGTCAATACAAATTGTCACAGTAAAAATTCTCTGATTTTTACGTCTATTTCCGTCAGCATACGAGGGGTCTATGTTTTCAGCCACTTTACTGTATTTGGTCATGAAGTATTTTAATTTGAGAGACGTAACCAAAAGTTTGAAATGAAAAGTTTGTTTATTTTGAGATGGATCATACTTCATTACGGTACTTTAGTTACTGTAGATTTTAATTAAAATGCTTAAATGAAACCTAATCATGAGTGGGTCAGTAAAGGGGAGATAATAATGTTTAGCAGTGGATTATAAAGAGTTAATAAAAACATGTGTGAATGAAAGATGAATTTGAGACAAATGAGAACAAAGAAGATTGAACGTATTTGTCCCTTCAGTCTTTCAGTGATCTAGTCCACAGACCCCTACTGGTGGATCTGACAGTCGAGGAAGGTCAGAGGTTAAAGGTCCTCTATGGGTCAAATTCCGGGTTCCATGCCATCGACGTTGATACCACTTCCTCTTTTGATCTTTACATTCCTTCCCACGTAAGTTTCAGTTGGCATCAGTGGACATTGGTGACAACGGTCGACACCTCACTTGTACCATAACTACCAATCTCACTAGTTCTAATGTTTTATCAGTGTTTTTACAAACTTTTTTCTAACTAATCCTGTTGATTAGAATGCTCAGATGTATAGTTTTTATATGTACATGTATTACCTTATTTGACCATAGAGAACTCCCTATTCACCTGATGGTGTAAAGATACCTGTATATACAGAACAACTGATTAAATCTGATTTTACATGCGTGTCAGATTTAATAATTGATTTTTTGCTTGTGTCAGGTAGCTTTTGGAAAGCCGTTACTAAGAATAAAAACAAATCAGAACTTGAAACCATGTCAGAATTCAATTGTCGGTTAGCGTAGATAGGGAGGGGAAGGTTGGGGGCAGAGTTATGACATCTGCTACGGACTGCATATTTCACAAGCTTTGACTGTTGAGGTGATGGCGACAATGGCGACACGTACTTAGTGAGCTCCGTAAACAAGTTGGTTAAAATAACTATGTAGAGTACGACAGAGACCAAAACTCCACCATCTGGTAACACAATTGTGTAGTCAAGAATGGGTGCCACTCAAACATCAACTCGATAACAACAACTCGAGAACAACAACTGGATATATCTGCATGTACACACTCAGTGAGTACTGTTTTCTTTGTGCCCGTTTTGTTCGACGATAGGCCTACCTATATATGGACAGTGTGTTATGTTATGGCAGATATTCGTAGTACGCCTACCAGTAGTAATTTGAAAAGAAAAATCACCGATTCTATTAGTCCAGACTCTTTAAATATTGAATCTCCGTTACCAATACGTAGAAGATCTTCACTACCTGATATTAGAACACCAAATATGGCCGCCAATAACGTTAATAAAGAATCAACTATACCTACTTCCATCCATCAAACTTCATTGAATGTTACCCAACTGGTACAAGCTACTATTACTAGCCCTGGTTTTATTTCTGGACTGGTACCAAGTTTAGCAACAGCTTTAGCGCCAGCTATAAGTCAACAGATTACTGCGATTATGTCCCCATTTACGACTAAGATACAACAGCTCACAGACCAAATTACAGTGCTCAAACAAGAAAACTCTGTTCTCATTGACAAAGTTGAAAAACTAGAAGAAAAAATTAACATTGTTGAAAGTTCCAATGAAGAATTAAACCAATATGGTAGACGCACAAATTTGAGATTTCATGGGGTACCCCTAAAAGAAAATGAGAAACAGCTAACGGACGAAAAAATTGTTGAAGTATGCGCAAAGTTAGATGTAAAGATTACAATTGAAGACATAAACAGATCACATGTAATAGGTGACATTCGTGCTGGGAAGGCTCAAATTATATGCCGCTTAAGGAACTGGAAAATTAAAAATAAAATTTACCAGGCAAGAACCAAGTTGAAAAACATCCAAACTGACGCATTCCGCGTATTTATCACAGAGGACCTGACAACTACCCGACAGGAAATTATCCGCGGCTTGGCAAAAGCAAAGAAGGACAAAAAAATTCATTCATTTTGGACAAACGATGGCCGTATTTTTTACAGAGTGTCCTTCGAAACAGAAAAGATCATGGTTAAAAAGTATGGGGATATTGCACAATTAGTATCAAGCTAATGACCTAGCTTTGTATCATATGTAACATGTTAATATTTGTAATGTGTTTAGAAGGTATAAAATCTAGTGTTAATCAACTTTCAAGATTTTTTTTTTTTTTTTTTTTTTTTTTTTTTTTTTTGCTTTGTTGATTCATGTTTATTTATATAAATGTATATATATTATATATATATAATATATATACAGTGTATTGAAATTATTTTCATTACAGCAGGCAAAAGAAGGAAAAAAAAAAAAAAAAAAAAAAAAAAAAAAATTCTTAATAGCTAAATTAGCTAACTGTATTATCTTACGATAAAATAAGAACTATTATATACAGGAATAACAATATGTACAAATGTATATGAACTAGTAGCATAAAGCTGAAATATATATAACTAGTATACTTTAAGTATTTAAACATACCTGCGTAAATAACCACGAAACAAAAACCGGGGTTAATTACTAAATACATTTAATACTGCATATTATACAATGCATATACTGTAGCAAAGTAAAATGTAATAGACCAAGTGAAAAAATGAGTATGTGCATGCATGTACCAGGGTAAAATTACATGTATATCTGCAAATTTGAATTAAAATAAGTATGTACACAAATGTCATGCTGATGTAAAAAAGGAATAAGATAAATATATATACATGTACAATGTATATGTATCGTGGTGATTTAAGTAGGTATATCTTAGTAGCAATTTTAGAAATAGTGTGGACATGTTATTGATGAGAATTAACACAGTATGTAAATTGAATAATGATCAGATAAGTTTACACTTCTATATTTACATGTATGAGTTCTATATTAGCTATAATAAACAAGTAATGTTTATATGTCAGGCTAAAATTCTATAAACATATATAGCTGTCGATGTATGGCATATAAAAGTAAAATTAAGGGCAGTACGTGCACGTGAATTGTGTACATCTAAGTATTTGATATCTCGTATATACCAGTACAAGTGTAAATAAAAGTCATAATTTTAAGTTTGAATGTCAAACAAACCGGTAATTTTCACCAGATGGAAGCAATCTATAACAATTATTACAGCTGTGCTGGTATATGTGTGATACATTAATTACATTTATGCTGGTGTGTGTGTGATACATTAATTACATTTATACTGGTATATGTGTGATACATTAATTACATTTATGCTGGTGTGTGTGTGATACATTAATTACATTTATACTGGTGTATGTGTGATACATTAATTACATTTATACTGGTAAATGTGTGATACATTAATTACATTTATACTGGTATATGTGTGATACATTAATTACATTTATACTGGTATATGTGGGATACATTAATTACATTTATACTGGTATGTGTGGGACACATTAATTACATTTATACTGGTAAATGTGTGATACATTAACTACATTTATACTGGTATATGTGTGATACATTAATTACATTTATACTGGTATATGTGTGATACATTAATTACATTTATACTGGTGTATGTGTGATACATTAATTACATTTATACTGGTATATGTGTGATACATTAATTACATTTATACTGGTATATGTGTGATACATTCATTACATTTATACTGGTGAATGTGTGATACATTAATTACATTTATACTGGTATATGTGTGATACATTAATTACATTTATACTGGTATGTGTGGGACACATTAATTACATTTATACTGGTATATGTGTGATACATTACCTATACAACATGTTATAAGTACTATATATATATATATATGTGTGATACATTAATTACATTTATACTGGTATGTGTGGGACACATTAATTACATTTATACTGGTATATGTGTGATACATTACCTATACAACATGTTATAAGTACTATATATATATATATATATACGTACTATGTTATGTACCTGTCGTTGTATATAAATTGTATATATGGCGTTTTTTCAATGTTTTGGTTTTTCCTAGATAAGCATTTTTTTTTTTTTCACAATACCAACTTAAATGATTTATCATTAATTACCTTTCTTATCATGTTGTTTCTCCTTCCTCTCTGTTCTCTATTTGTTCGTTCTTTGACTTTTCTATCATCTGATCTATCTATACTGTTATATCCAAGATATACTTGTTCACACGAAATGTTGTATACATCCCGTGCGAGACTACCTCGTACGTGCGCGTCCGGTCGTGTCCCTATGCCTTGTATTGTATGTGTATTTGACAATGGGTAGCAGCCTAGAAAGCTATAGGGCCGCGATTGGACTTTTTTATATAAACGCATACGGTCTAGTCTGTAAAAAGACTTTTAGTACTATTAGACAAATATTAACATCGCTTCTAAAAGGATGCAAGACAAATATCTATATGTACCTTCCTACATGTAAAAGTATTTTAATTATGCAAAGACTATTTCAAAGTTATCTTAGCAATAACTTATACCTATTTTTTATCATATTGTTGTTGCTTATATGTATGGATGTTGAACGAAACCCAGGTCCAATAACTAATGAGCTCTCAATCTTCCACTTAAATATTAGAAGTTTTAGAAACAAAATAGACTATATCGCAAACATAGCAAGTGATTACAATATAATATCACTGACAGAAACTCACCTTGATAATAACATACTTACTCGTGATATAGAATTACAAGGTTTTAGTGAACCGTTCAGGGCTGATAGAAATTTTGCTGGAGGTGGAATCCTAGTATATGTTTCATCTCAAATAAAAGCTAATAGACGCTTGGACTTAGAAATTCCTAATAGTGAGTTAATATGGATACAACTAGATTTTCCGCATAGTAGTATCTTGGTGTGCACAGTGTATAGACCTCCAAATACCATTAATGCCTTTTGGGAATTATTTCGTGCATCAGTAGAGAAAGCTCTGGATTTATCGTTAAAAATAATTATTGTAGGTGATTTAAATGTTGATATGCTCACTGTATCAAGGCAACATCCTTTATCAGATATTTTGAATGATTTTAATTTGAACAATGTTATAAATGATCCTACTCGGATAACAGTCAATAGTGAAACTCTTCTTGATCCAGTAATTATCTCAGAACAAATTAAAACTATTGAATCGTCCGTTTTACCTATAGATAGAACTATCAGTGATCATGAAGCATGTCTTGTATATATAGAAATACCGTGTAAAATCAATGTAGCTTTTAAACGTGAAATATGGTGCTATAAACAATCGGATTTTAATGAACTTAACAGGCAAATTGAAAATTTTGCTTGGGATGAAATGTTTAATGAGACTGGAAATATTGATGATGCTTGTGAAAAGTTTACCAATACATTTAAATCCATGGTTAGCACGTGCATTCCAAAAAAGTGTATTACTATTAGACCTAATGATAAGCCATGGATGACGTCTGAACTGAGAAAAAGCATTCGAGTACGAGACAGACTACATAAAAAATGCAGAAAAAGTAAGCGCGATACAGATATTAACTCTTTTAAAAGAGCTAGAAATAAAGTCAATAATATGAAAAAATATGCACGTGAATCATTTTATAATAATGTAGAAGGGCTTATTGACAGTTATGTAATATCGGACCCCAAATCGTATTGGAGATTGTTAAGAAGGTTATTAAAAACTAGCGCCAAATCAACTGAAATTCCTTCACTGATTGATCCAGTTCATGGCAACATTGTATATGATGACTCTAAAAAGGCTGAAGTGTTAAATAATTATTTCTCATCTATCACAAATCTTGATGACAGTGATACTATAGTTCCATCTTTAGATTCTAGAACAAATTCTTCTTTGTCATCTATTCAAGTTAGCAACTCGGAAATCAAAGATGTTTTGGAAGTATTGAAATTAGGTAAAGCTCCGGGTAATGATGGCATTAGCCACCATATGTTAAGATATACTGCAAAAACAATATGCAAACCCCTTGAACTATTATTTAATATGTCTTTGTCAAAATGTATATACCCGTCCCTATGGAAACAAGCAATAGTTATGCCTTTATATAAAAAAGAAGACAAACACTTGCCTTCGAACTACAGACCTATCTCCCTTCTTTCAGCCGTAGGGAAAGTTTTTGAACGAGTCATCGTTAAGCATATTCACAATTATTTTTTGGAAAATTTATTGTTCTATTCAAGACAGTCAGGTTTTATGTCAAACCATTCGACTGTGCACCAACTTATTGAAATTTATCATAATATCTGTTTAAATCTAGAGGAAAAGAAACATACTTGCGTTATATTTTGTGACATTTCCAAGGCATTCGATAGAGTTTGGCATAAAGGTTTGATCGAAAAGTTAAAATCTTATGGTGTTACAGGACAGTTTTTGAAATGGATAATTAACTACCTTCATTCCAGGCAACAACAAGTGTTTATAGGTGGATCGTTTTCTAATAGTCAGGTTCTTAAAGCAGGCGTACCACAGGGTTCAGTATTAGGCCCACTTTTATTTTTAATATATATAAATGACATATCAGAAAATCTAATCAGTGTATCAAGGCTTTTTGCTGACGATACATCTCTGATTTTTGGCTCTAGTTCATGTAATGAAATTAAACAAGTCATGAACCACGACCTAAATTGTATAAATGAATGGTCTAAGAAATGGTTAGTTACTTTCAATTCAAATAAGACAGACGTACTATTTATTTCAAATATTTTAAAAAATCACAATTTAGAACTTATGTTAGGTGATGACGTTTTAAAATTTTCAGATAAACATAAGCACCTTGGAATCACATTTAGTGCTGATGCGAAATGGAGTGATCATGTTGAAATTATTTGCAAAAGTGCTTCAAAAAGAATAAATGCTCTAAGACAAATCAAATTTTTGGTAAATAGGAACATTCTTGGCAAAATTTATAAATGTTTTATCTTGCCTTTAATGGAATATGCTTGTGAACTTTGGAGTGGATTAACCAAAGCAAACATCGAATCACTAGAGAAACTTCAATTAGAAGCTGCCAGGGTGGTAACAGGTCTACCAGTATACGCTAGTAAACATTCTCTATATTCTGAAACAGGATGGGAAACATTAGAAACAAGACGAAAACGGAGAAATCTAACATTATTTTATAAAATGCATAACAAGACAACTCCTTCATATTTATATACATTACTTCCAAGATTAGTAGGTGACAGAACTCCATATCCTCTAAGAAACAATAATAACTACACAATGCTAAATTATAATCTTACCAACACTAGATCATCATTTATACCAGCAACCACAGAAATATGGAATAACCTTCCTGAGAATACCAGAAACCAGACAACAGTTAAAAGTTTTAAAGGTGCTATAACACCTCGTGAAAATAATCTAAATAATACCCCAGATTTCTTTAGTTACGGAATTCGACGCCTTAACATCATATTAACAAAACTTAGACACAATTGCAGCCAGTTAAATTATGACCTATATCGTGTTAATCTTGTAGAATCTCCATCATGTGCTTGTGGTTACCCTTGTGAAAACTCTTTTCATTATTTTTTTCAATGTCCAAATTACACGAATATTAGACGTATAATGTTTAATCAACTCTTACATCACCAGCCTATTCGCTTGCATTTATTGTTGTGTGGAAACGTAGACCTGACGACCGCTGAAAATGAATTCATTTTTCGAACAGTTCAAAATTTTATTCAATTTAGTGACCGTTTCTAATTCATGCATTCGTGTGAACATCTATATCTCTATGTTTATTCTAACTTTAACCTATGTCTTACTTAGAATATGTAATTTGATAATGTTTATATTGTAATATGTTCATATGATGATATGTTAATTCACCAGTATAATTAATTTCGAATGCGTGGTACACGGACAAGAAACCTAGGAAGGAAAAGCTTGATATAAGAGAATGTTCCATGGATTGTGTTTACTACGAACAATTGATAAGTGACCTGTTTTGAATGTGTAGCTAGATAGTGCCATTACCATAGCTCCCTTTCTCTGTCCAACGATCTGAGCAATGTAATTTCGCTAATTTGTCCTCTTTTTTGGTGAAAATGGAGAATTGGAGTTAAATGATAGCAAAAAATCCTTGATATACCTTGTTAGTAAAGATTATTCTCCTAAGTTGGCTCTGACATGTTCAAAAAAAATTCATCAATATTTCATGATTATTTATATCATAAAGTTGAATTATCTGGATTGAGATTCCAAAAACATTTCCAGAGCTGGTAGGGAGACTCATCGGTGGTCAAGTACGGCACAAATGTGTTTAGTATGATTATGTAGATTAATAACTTTGTGTGAGAAAATGAGGTCAGATTCATATAAACTCTTTCTTTATCTTGTGTGAATTTGAAAATGATTACAAGCATTTCATTTCAACATTGAAATTGATTTCAAACATTTCATTTCAAGCTTTAAAAACTTATTTTGACAACGATTAGAGTATTTCATTGATATTGATTAAAACATTACATTAATTAGACAATGATTAAAAAACATTTCATTGACAATGATTTCAAACATTTTATTGACAATGATTAAAAACATTTTATTGACAATGATTTCAAACTTTTCATTGACTACGATTTCAAACTTTTCATTGACAATGATTTGATGATTTAACCGAGTCATGATTTGGTTGATATTTATTACATACAGTGTGTTGACTGTAGTACAGAAAGGGAAACGTATTTGTAAAAGTTTATATGGAAATGGCCGAAACAAAACTCCACTAACGATTCAAAACTAATTGTCAAGCACATTCATCCCAGTGTACCATTGTTGTATGGTATTTATTTTCCTCTCATTTTTACGATGTCAACAATTCACTGTACCATTTCTGTGTGTGGAGACATTGTCTATAGATTTCTCTAAGGACAATCTAATCAATGGCCCAACTGCAGTTGACCTATATGTAATAGTGATTTAGTTTGACACATATATATCATAATATACTGAAGCCATATAACTGTCTTTTCCTGTAAATCTGAACCATTAATTCCAAATTTCAATCAATATGTTGAATTTAAATGAAAAAAAAGAGCACATAAACAGAAAACACTCCATGCATGGCCATTAAATTTTGGATTTAGGCCATTTTTGAATGGTTTCATTTTTTGACTGGAAAGTGTAGGCAAATTATGGAGAACAAGTCGCTGACTCAGTCGATTTTTCCTAAATTTCGGATCATTTAAAAGAAACAATAATAAATCTCGAGTTGATACAACATGATGAATTTACATCAGCACACAAGACTAGGTCAGTGATGTCATTGACATTTCGTAAGAGAGAGAAGATACCAACCCGCATTTTGATGTTGTAGGTGTTATGTAAACAGGTGAGAACTATTACCTGTACAAGTTTTAAAATCAATATAGATATAGTGTCCTGCTGATATTGATCTTCCAGGGAAATTTGCTTCAAGATCAGGTGAAATGCTGAAGTTTTCCTGAAATTTAGAAATTTGATATCTGCAATCAAACATTAATCTGGTGAAAGAGAAGATTTTCATGTAGTTGACATAGCTAAGCAGGAAATTTAAAACAAGCTCATCATTTAAAACTCGTATTTCATTATATATGTCCGACAAAGATGCATTTTTGAGTAAATTAGCTATGCTTTGTAATGAAAAGAAGTACAAAACAGATGTATGATGTCCCTGGTATCACTGACGAGTCGTAGAAGGACGATACAGCTGTATGATGTCCCTAGTATCACTGACGAGTCGTAGAAGGACGATACAGCTGTATGATGTCCCTAGTATCACTGACGAGTCGTAGAAGGACGATACAGCTGTATGATATGTCTCTAGTATCACTGACGAGTCGTAGAAGTACAAAACAGCTGTATGATGTCCCTAGTATCACTGACGAGTCCTTAGGACTCCTAGAAGATTTTCGATGTCTGTTACATCATTGACAAGTCCTAGAAAGTGCTATATAGTTAACAATCAGCATATTCTGTATCTTAATCAATATTTTAAGGTTCGATACACTTGAGTGTCGATACGATATCTTTGACCGGTGTGATGATTTTGTCTTCCCTGTAGTTTTGCCATAACAATGACGGCACACCACAAACGGGAATAACGTTCTACTTGAGTCAGGTAAACTAACGGGACCCTCTGTTGCTTGCTACCGTTACGTTTTTCTCCGCGGATACAGAACTTGATTATGAAAATGATAGGGTAACGTGATTCTTCAGACGGAATTGTCAACTCAGTTATACAAAATTGATGTTTGGTGTATATATAACTCAAGCTCAATTTTGAGAGGGATAGTAAAAGCCAATTTTGATACTGCAGGGACATGTTTAAAATTCTTGTAAAAATTAATTGTTAAGGTCACAAAATCTTGTAGCATAAATTAATTGTTATGGTCACAAAATCTTGTAGCATAAATTAATTGTTATGGTCACAAAATCTTGTAGCATATCTGTTAGTTGTTGTCACCAAAATGCTTTTATTCTCAAATCTTTGTCACCAAAATCTTTCATCTTAAAGTCAAACTGTTGACAAAATTTTTCTTCAACTCTCCTGGGATCTTGAAATACAATTTAATTAACCACGTATCTCTGATATCATTTTCATAAGCAAGCTCTATAAGGGAACCCATACACATTTGGATTGAGTTCTGTTTTTGTCAAATTTCAGTTTTAGCTATCACTCATTAGAGATATTGGCAAAAACCCATCATTGCTCTCCACATCATTTGTCAGTAGTCAGCACCATTCCTGCTATGAGTATGTTTACAGGCTCAAAGGTGGAAACCCAAATGTCTTGATGTACATCATTTCAACACCTTTCTTTGACGTATATAATACAAAAAAAAATAGTTTTAATGTAAGAAATTTGGAAAATAATAATAATTTTTTTTTACATGCAGTGCCTATAGAATGCCGTTTTTTTACGAATTCTCAGTTTCCAAACTATTTTTGTCTCCCACACAACCTTATGCTTGTTAATCTGAAATCACAAGTCAATTTTGTTTAGAACTTTTAAAGAAAGAAAAGAAAAATAGAAAAGAAAGAAAAAGGGGTCATATGTATAGAGGTCATGTGTAGGGGTCATATGTGTAGGGGTCATAAGTATAGGGGTCATATGTAAAGGGGTCATATGTATATGGGTCATATGTATAGAGGTCATATGAGTAATTTAAATAGGGCATAAAATATACCAACTATAGTGAAACCCAAGGTTTAATGTGTTGTGTCACCTGGCTTTTCTTCAAGAATTTGTCAACTATTTCTGAACTTTGAACATATTGTATATGTAATAATTCTTAACTTGTCTTCATTAAGGAGACTTTGGACAACAATGTAAACCAGAATTGTTTCTTTTGAGAGAAAAGGAAAGAAACATTTAATAGGAAGTGAACTAGCCATTGGTCATCAGACAATTTCCATTATCTTTGTCCCAACCAATATGGCTTGCATGTTTACATTTAATTGGGCCAACATTGTTTTAGTTTTTGTTCTCAAAGCAAAGAATAAGATGCAAAGTTAAAAAAAAACATTGTTGTTAGACATGATTCGGATTTTACATAATCTGAAATTATCAATATTTTCCCTCCATCTTGTTCTGCATTAAAATGAAACAAGATTTCCGAAAAAGTGATATTTGACTTTTTAATGATTTTGTCAATATTGAGGTAAAACTAAATAAAAACCATGTTGACCCTTTCATGGATTTCTTTCAGCATCTTGTGTTGGTTTTTGGTGGAGAAATTGATATTTTTGGCTTGTTTTAATTTGATTGCAATTTGTGTATTTGTTTGAGGTATTACTTCTTCCAAGCCTCTGAAGCATTATACACCAGCTTCGAATATGTATCAATGTTGATTAGAGTAAAACGCGATATATATTGTGTTTGACGACATTTTAAACAGGTGAAAGGGCTTGCACGGGTAAGAAGTTGTCAAACATTGCCCTCAAATAACATCCTGCTACAGGCCTTCTTCAAACCTTTTACATATCAAAAGCTGTATTCTTAGCATTGGATGAATCCTTTTACACTCCAAATTGTTTGAATTGAGAAATTGATATAAAAACTCCCAAATTAATATATTCATTATGCATTAATTGGTTGTTTTCATCATCAGGATTCACAATTTTCAATCAATATCATCAATGATTATAGTTTCCTACTTCATATCTGTCTGGGAATGTTTACTGTACCAACTGCAGTATTAAATTCCAATAATGGCTGATCTCCTACATGTAAGCATGATAGTAGCATCTCCTCTTTGTTATCAATTCCTCAAATTCTGGGATAATTATTAAACTTTTTGACATAACACTGCATGTCTCGATTAAAAAAAACCTGGTCCCTGTGTCAGATCTATGAATGATTTATATTCCCATGTCCCTGTGGCAGATCTATGAATGACCTTTATTCTCAGGTCCCTGTGCTAGCAGTGCATACTTTATGGGTCCTGTGCAAAATGTTTCGGCCTCTTTTTTCCCCAAGGTCATGCAAGGTCTCTTTTCCCTAATGTCAAGGTCATTCCATGTAGTCGAAATTCTGGTCCCTGTGTTGAAATTATCCAGATGGGACAGTATTTATACTGTATTTTGTATAAAGCAATATTAAAAAAATGATATCTCAGCTTCCAAATGAACCACTGGGCATCTTTATACCTGAACACTTAGTTGAATGGCCTAGTAGCATATATTACTTTGTCATATATTAAACTAAAACTTTTTATTAACTTTTTCATAAAATATATAAGTAACGTTTGTTGCTGACTGCCTAGATATTAGAACAGCATGTTTTTATTTCTTTGTTTCTCCTATTGTACGGTTGGGTGTTATTGACGCCGGTCATCGATAATCCGGTGATTTCTGTTACAGGATTATAAAACATGCATCTCTTTATACCATGCTATGTCGTATTCAAATCTCACAAACACATGTAGAGAAAAGTATATAGACTGTCAAAGCCTGAAAGTTAATTTCGAAGAATTACTTTATTTTTTGATTGTTCTAATTGTTAAAAAAGAAATTAATGTTGACACAATTTCAATGTTTTTCATCGTCTCAACGTATTGTGTGTGTAAAATTTTAATTGTTATTAATATCAGTGAAGTTCAATCTTTCTCTCTCTCTCTGTCAAAAAAAAAAAAAAAAAAATAGAATAAAATAAAAAATGCATGGTGTTGTGATAATGTTTACTTTGCTGTACATTTCATGGATTAAATACAAATTGTTTATTTTGATTTTTTGTTTGTTACAGACCCAGGGTCCTATCACACCACATACAATAGTTGTACTACCTAATACCAATGGCATGCTACTCCTTCTGTGTTATAACAGTAAGTACGACGTTATACCGTATTTATCCTGTAATAAGCCGTATTGACCAGCTTATTTAGCTGTGGGTTGTCATAACAGTAAGTACGACGTTATACCGTATTTATCCTGTAATAAGCCGTATTGACCAGCTTATTTAGCTGTGGGTTGTCATAACAGTAAGTACGACGTTATACCGTATTTATCCTGTAATAAGCCGTATTGACCAGCTTATTTAGCTGACATGGGTTGTCATAACAGTTAGTACGACGTTATATCGTATTTATCCTGTAATAAGCCGTATTGACCAGCTTATTTAGCTGACATGGGTTGTCATAACAGTTAGTACGACGTTATACCGTATTTATCCCTGTAATAAGCCGTATTGACCAGCTTATTTAGCTGTGGGTTATCATAACAGTAAGTACGACGTTATGCCGTATTTATCCTGTAAAAAGCAATATTGACCAGCTTATTTAGCTGACATGGGTTGTCATATTTTACCAGCCATGGGCTTATAACTGGATTTATACGGTAAGCATATATTGTCTTTTAATCTTCATATTATGTGTATGAAGTTTAACAGATTTATATGTTGTGTTGAAAATTGAATAGTCAGAAAACATTAATTGAATTTTTATTGGGTTGTTTTGTTAAAAGTTTGAATTAAACAGAAGATATGGATGAAATGTTTTAAAGATTGTTGAATAGTTTTAAAGTTTCGTGTTTATTTTGTTTGTAGATGAAGGAGTTTATGTGGACTCAAATGGTCGTGTCACAAAAAACGTAGTTCTGCAGTGGGGAGAACTTCCGACATCTGTAGGTAAGTTATAGATTACTGACTAAAGGGAGATAACCAGGAGTTAATGGTGTTCTCCAGATGTCTACAACGGAGAGAACTTCGAACTTCAATTAAAGTTTGAGATATCCAATAAAAGGGAGATAACCGGGAGTTAATGGTGTTCCCCAGATGTCTACAACGAGGAGAACTTCGAACTTCAATTAATATTTGAGATATCCAATTAAAGGGAGATAACCGGGAGTTAATGGTGTTCCCCAGGTGTCTAGGAAAGTTTTGACTACTGACTACAGGGAGATAACTACGCGTTAATGTCGTTCCTCAAATGTCTGCGTCGGTTTTACCTTAAATAATCCACACCTCTTTATTTTCAGAGTTTTATCTTGTTTTGAGTGTATTGATTGTTTATATAAATTCATATTTTATTTCACAGCTTACATAAGTACAGGACAAGTGATGGGCTGGGGAAACAAAGCCATAGAAATCCGCGCGGCTGAGACGGGACACCTCGACGGAGTGTTTATGCATAAGAAAGCTCAGAAGCTCAAATTCTTGTGTGAGAGAAATGACAAGGTACGAAGATATTTTAAAATATATTCCAATCTGAACAATTCGTCAATATTTGAAGGACTGTACAAAAATACTCAATTGAGAACATCTTAAAAAATGAATTTTAGTCATAGAAAGGTAACCTCCAAACGTTTGTAAATATGGAAGAGAGGTGAGAAATTAAAACTGCTTGATTGAAGATGTTGTCACCTAATTTAGTAGATTTGGTGAATTTCGGGTGTTGATTGCGTCTGGACAGTTACACTGTTCGTGAGAACTAAATATATGGCATGCAGTGTTGGCAGTCTACAAATCTTTCGGCATGAAAAATTCACAAACAGAACCAATAAACTCTTACAACAGAAGAATGCCTCATCTTAAATACGCTGGCTAAATTATTAAAGGGGCCTATACATGTTGCTCAAATATTTTTTGGGGATAAAACGATATATTTTCACACTATCTAATAATGTTTTCTTGCTTCTTTCAGGTATTTTTCTCGTCAGTGAGGTCGGGGTCTTGCTGCCAAATCTACTTTATGACATTAAGTAAGCCTGGCCTTGCGAACTGGTGACGACAACACAGACTTTATCTCAGGGTCGATCCGTAAATTCTCATCTGCAGCTTTTAAAAGAATAACATCACCACTTTTTACCATTGACACAACTCCAGTATTCTATTTAGGCAGAAAATACATGTACATCTTTCCAAGTGTAACAGAAGCTGAAAAAAAATAATGGTTGTCATGGAAACTGCCTGCTGTTTTGTAGAGATGGGACAACGTTTACATGGGAACCACATGACGACTGGTTGTCATAGATACAGATGTGGTTGCCATGGACACTATGGTTGAGTGATTGAGGTTGTAACAGAGGAAAATGTGAAGATGGTTGAAGACTTAAAAGCTATTTTTCACGAAAAAATTGTAAATAATTAAGTGTTGATCTATTGTACAGCTTTCGATTTCGCTGTTGCCATGACGACAGACAATAAATGAAAGACTATTACATCATTTGGTGTTGTCATGGCAACAGAGGGTGTGCAATATGCTTGGAAACGCTCCACGATTATGTAAATCTGCATGGCTTGCCTATACAAGGAGGAGTCTACATTTCAGTACCCCGGGTATGCATGACTGACAGTCAAAACGGGGCAAAATTGTGGATAAAATTTTAATGTGTTCACATAAAAAATTCTACACAGATGGTGGACCTGTTTCGTCTCCTTTAACAGATTGCCTACTCAATCACCATGCTGCTCATAATATACTCCACGTACGGTGTTGTACAAGTCTCTGAGTGTGGCCTGACCAGCCTGGATTTCGCTGGTCGTATCATGTAGTTTTAAAACAAATGGCTGCGTCTAGTATTACAGAAAATAAGATGATTGAAGCTTCACTCATTTCTAATACAAATTCCTTAAGGATCTGCAAGGCGAGCTCTTCTGAAACATTTCTCATGATGTCGACTGTCAGAGTAGATAAACCGTTCTTCAAGCTGTTTTGAGACCTGATGTTTTCTGCTCCAAATGCCAAACAGGCTATTCATTTTACTGTGGAATGGTACACGGAGTGTGGTGTTGCTAAGCGGGAGCCCGACACAAGACCTGCAAGGACAACTTCAAAATGTTTAGTGCTGGGCAAATATGTCTTATCGGCTCAAAAAGATCTAACACAGTTCAAAACCTCCTTGTTCTCAACAAACCTGTCTGCGCCGATATCTCGGCGCAGGAGTAGACTTAATTGTCAGAGTAGACGACTTAACGGCCGATGAGTCGATCATTGTTATACCAGATTCCTTGATTAGCTTGCGAACCTGGCCGTTTATTTAAGTTATTAGAAGACGTTTTATGTGTGTTTTTTGGTATAGTGCAAAAATTTTGTGAAATACCCTTTCATGTGAACCAGAAAGTCCTAGATATCAAATTATATGCTGTTTTTTTTTTTCTTCTATCATTATGATGACTATTGATATTTTATTTTTATTTACATTTCTATTGTCTGTTAAGAAAATGTTTGCAACTTTGAAACCTATCACCTTGATAAGTAAATATTAATTGTAAGGAAGAAAAAGAAGTAAATTCTTCACTCTACAAAACTGCCCCAGACTACTAGACAATCACGAAATGACAGTTATAGAAAATGATATAAAATATTATGTTAGGGCTCTTATAGCAAATGTTAAAATCAGACTTAAAAAAAAAATTCAAACCTTTTCTAGAAATGTAACTAAAATGATGCAAAGCATTCAATCTGTTAATTTATTGATTAAATTTGCTTTTATTTTTGTGAAATCTCACTTACTTCCAAACAGGCTTGATGCTAAGAACTGTTTGCAGTAAATTTAAATTAAAATGTTAAAGGAGTAGAGAATTTTTTAAATTTAAATGTTTAAGGAGTAGAGAATAATTTTGATTTAAATATTTGAAGATAAAATAATTATATATTTAAGGAGTAGAGAAAACTGACTTTTCTTAACTGTTTTTAAAAAAATTCTCCGACTTTTTATAAAGAGATAAATTTGAACCACATTCAGTTATTTATTGAGATGTTCAGTTATTTTTATTTACTTTTTCATTCTTCTCCCATATTTCCATAGAATGTTAACTTGTTAACCAAATGCAAGTTCATAGAATAATTGATGTAAAAAATGTGTGGTATTTCTGCTTGTCAAGATATATATGTAGAGTGTCCAACATACAAAACCAGGTTCATGCTTTATTGCGTCATACAAATCATCGCAGACTAAATATTTTAAACATTCCGCACAGTTTTCTGCATTCAGGAGCCAATTACTTTGAAACCCATACAATATTCTCTGCATTGAATACTCATGGCGAAAAATCTTTGAGGATAGAAATGATACAGAAAATGTATGCTTTTCAAAATGTATATAAAAGTCTCCTAAAATCTGTCATTGCGGCAAGTAGACCACTTTTGGATGCTTCAGAGCTGATTCCTGTAATAGCTATGCAAATCTCTGGCATATACTGCCTTTCTAACATTCTATGACAAATCTTTGACTTCTGGAGTCAACTCTCGATGATAAAAATGATGTACAAAAGGGAAATAACTTCAATTACTAGGCAACAAGAGATCTTCACCGAGGGAAAGTGTGTCGGAGAAATCAAAGTTATGAGATACCTTCATCATTATATTTTGTTAACATTCATTTTACAAATTTGTTTTTGGTCGACATTCGTAGTATCGATTGTAGTGGTATTCGGTTTCTGACTATTATCAAAACCAAGAGATTATTGATAGATAGTAAAAGTGTGTTTGGATAAACATGAGGACATGCATAATTTATATATAAGTATTTTCAAACACATATTATTAAGTTACATCGTCATACTTTCGTATGGTAACTTGGTTACTCAGTAGAAATGATATTCTACCTGGCTAAAATTAACCTTGATTTGATCTGCTGATACCGATGAAACAGTCCTTAGACAGTAAACAGGCATTAATTGTTTGGCTAGAATACTCAGCTGTAGATAAACTTAGTCTAGATGGATAATATAAAGCTATAGAATACATTGTTACATACATGTATATCTGGTTCCAACTGCCAGTGTTTGTGACAAAATCACTTTCTTATTATTGATGTAGATATTTATTATTATTTCTTATGCAATCAGCCTAACTGCTTTTATTTGTTGTAGTTTTCTTCCGTTAATTTCGAGAAAATCTGTAATATATACTTAACGCTGCATATGCACACATCTGTGCTTACCTTTTGCCTGAACAGATTGACGATAGTCAGACCATTGATAGTTGAGGGGAGGTAACCCTGGTTATGAGAATGAAATGTGGGCATTTTCATATAAAATTTGAAGAGAGAAGAATTTTAAGTACTGTGTGCCAAAAAAACATTTAATGTGATTTTATGATTTTCCTTTGTTAAGTTGATGTTAAAATGTCCTCGTGTCTTCGTGGCGGCAAATAGATTCTAGATATTACTACTGATGTTGTCAGTAGGCATCAGCCGTTCCTCTAGAGATATAGATTTAAATAGTAATCCCCTACTTCCTAATTAGGTCTGGTGAATGGAAGGACTTGAACTTGTGGGTGTCTGAAAAGTATCTGCATGCTTGTTTTGAGCATTATGAATACACATCTTGTTGTTTTCATTTCAGCTCAATTTGAATTCGCTTTTTGCTTGATTGATGTAAAACATTGTTTTAATTAATGACTTTGTATTTCTTGACATTTCCATGATCTCGTGTTCATTTTTCAGTTTTGTATTTAATCCGATGTTTTCGCTTTGAATGATTTCAGTATCCTGAAGTAACCATGGGGGTGTAGAATTTGTATGTACCGGTTAACGCTAAACAAAAAAATTATATATATATCATTCATATTTGAACTTGGTGTGAAATATTCAAGAAATTTGCAAATTTTATGTTTCATTCTATTTTGTCTGATATCAAAATTCAGAACCAAGAAATGAATACTAAATATATATGGATAGTCTTTGTGATTTCCCCCTGGAAGTTGGTTTGAAGTCTAGTTTTAAATCAGGGTAAAAAAAAAATCAGATTATTTTGATATTTTAGATTCACAAATAGCTTTCAATAATCAATATTATAATTTAAATTGCAGTTATTTATTGATTAAGATGGGATTTTTTTATAGCTAGAAGGAAAATGATTTTTATGATTTGAAAAATACTCATTTATGTATAGAGTTTAATGATGTGGAGAGAGGAAGGTTGAATCCCACCGTTTGTTAATGATTTATTTTACTGTCGGATTTTATTGTTTACCTTGTAATACAAAATATCATGATTCGAGGTTTTAACAATTTTGGGTCACATAACATTATTATTTGTGGAAAAAATGAAACTTTTCACCTGATATATGCACGTCAAAGTGACAACTTCGAGTGATTTTGTCCCGATTTAGGTTTTAAGTGAAACAGAGAAGTGTATTTAATCACTCCGCTAGTGTTATCCATGAGAAAAGTTTTCTAAGCTTGGTTGATTTTTCCCCTTCAAGGGACAAAGCTCATAACTTCATACACATATTTTTAATTTTTTTTTTTTTAATTTGAAGAAGTCAGATCTGAAAATAGTTTTTATTTATCGTACAGTTTGTAATCAATTAAAAATTAATTTTGATGGAATAATCTAAAAGCTGTTATCTGAAGTGATGAAGTTCATGTTTTACTTACCTGCTAGAAGTTTACTAGAAGCATCGACTTTGTCTCACTCATATCCTTTGAGCCAATGCACGCAGACTTTTTTATTACTGGTGTATGCATCATTGATCTTGTATTTTACGATAGAATGTACAAGATCTAACTTAGCCCGATAACATATTTGATTTGATATGGTAGTAATAAATTTTCCTAGAATAAAATTCCTCTGATTGGGTTTTAGTAATCTTGAATTAAGCTTATTCTTCACTTCATACTATGAAAAATGAAAAGTTTTATCATCAGCATAAAATTCCTGAGGCTTTCGGTGTTTGCCGTTTTCATGCATTCAATTTGTTTCTTTTCCAGCATTACCAAATTATTTTGGAAATATTTGATAGATTTATAAAAAAAGATTTTCTATTTGAATTTAGATACTAAAGCTGTGATATTTTTTAAATGAAATGACAAGCAAGTTTAATGTACCAGTATCAGACTTCTGGTGGGGTCGTCGGGTCAAAATTATTATTTTTTTTTTTATATCATTTATAGAAAATAATTAAATCTAGATCAAATGAACAAGATGTTCTTTTCCAATACCACAATAAAAGTCAACATTTAAAATAGTCTTGTAACTGATCGGAACTCTGTGAAAACCTGGGAAATCAATAGGAGCGAAGTAATTGTAGTTTACGACAGATGTAGCGTTAGACGTTGGATCTTAATATGTATGTTATCCAAGTTACCAATCGTGTTTTATAAATAACAGTTCGTTGTATTTGTAATTGTACAGAGTGTCGAATTGAGATTCGACAGCAGGAGGATTCTGTATACAAACGCCAATGCAAACTAGTTCTGTACTTCCGTATTTGGTCGGAAGATGTGTATTCCACAGTGTAAGATACAGCGATGTAAGCATGGACTATTACTAGTGTACAAACATTTTATATTTTTAGGATAATGTCTGAAACCCTATTTGTTTGTGTACGACATGGTCTGTCTTTTCTGTTCGTGCCATGTCTGTGAACGTCTTATAAGCTCATGCTTAATCCAAGTGCAATTTTTCTAAATAAAACTGAGAGAAGAACACCTTCTATCATGCATTGATATTGTCTTGGAGTTGTGTGTGAATAATTCATTTTCCATTGTTTGTACGCAGAATGCAGCTTTCTGATTGGTGGAGATTTTTTTTCATACCACTATGAACAAAATTACGAGAATGGCGCGAAAAATGTGAAGTCACAATACGAAAATTGACCTTGCGTATTGATTTGAGAAAAATAATCCCATATAAAACCAGTTAAATTGTACATAAATTAGAAAATTATTTTCAAAAATTAATTATAAGCGTTGCGGTCAATTATTTTTTAGTTTCATAAGGGTATGAAACAAATTTTGTTTGCAAACTTCTGTAAGAATCTGCTACGCGGATTCATACAGTTTGCAAACAATTTTTTTTTCATACCCCGATGAAACTAAAAAAAATTGACATCAATGCTTAATTGCAAAAATAGAATGTTAGCATATATGCAAGATTTTCAAAATTAATTGATCGAACAAGCGCAAAAAAATCCCTACAATTTATGGATAAACACCAAGTAAACAAGGCCATGACTGTATTCATGAAATCATTCTCGTGCTCAAACATGAATTCTGTGCTCAATCCAACATTCTTCAACTCACTTAAATCATGCAGTTTAAAGCAAAAATCTAAGCATAAAAAATAATACAATTGTACTTCACTTTCCGCAACCCCTTCAAATCATTAAAAACATTTTGGATTGGATATTAGATTTATCACCAAATGTATTAAGCCCGAGCACAAAATGTGTACCAGGTACTTTAACAATAGTATGATTTCATGAATTCCGGCCAATGTGCTTCGGAAGGATAAGAATTTTTCGTTTCATTGACATGCTGAACAAATATGAAAGAAACAATATACTCCGCAACAAAAAAAGTTCTTTGTGGAAATGGAGTTCTTATTTTATTCTAATATTTTACATTGAAATACTTTTTGTAAACTTACCTTTGTACCTGTAAGTTTGGTTGGGATGGGGTAAGGAAAGTGGGGACATAGGGAGGGCGTGCTGAGTTTGGTTGGGGTGGGGACATAGGGAGCGCGTGCTGAGTTTGGTTGGGATGGGGTAAAGAAAATGGGGACATAGGGAGCGCGTGCTGAGTTTGGTTGGGGTGGGGACATAGGGAGGGCGTGCTGAGTTTGGTTGGGATGGGGTAAAGAAAGTGGGGACATAGGGAGGGCATACTGAGTTTGGTTGGGGTGGGGACATAGGGAGGGCGTGCTGAGTTTGGTTGGGATGGGGTAAAGAAAGTAGGGACATAGGGAGGGCGTGCTGAGTTTGGTTGGGATGGGGTAAAGAAAGTGGGGACATAGGGAGGGCGTGCTGAGTTTGGTTGGGATGGGGTAAAGAAAGTGGGGACATAGGGAGCGCGTGCTGAGTTTGGTTGGGATGGGGTAAAGAAAGTGGGGACATAGGGAGCGCGTGCTGAGTTTGGTTGGGATGGGGTAAAGAAAGTGGGGACATAGGGAGCGCGTGCTGAGTTTGGTTGGGATGGGGTAAAGAAAGTAGGGGACATAGGGAGGCCGTGCTGAGTTTGGTTGGGATGGGGTAAAGAAAGTGGGGACATAGGGAGGGCGTGCTGAGTTTGTTGGGATGGGGTAAAGAAAGTGGGGACATAGGGAGGGCGTGCTGAGTTTAGTTGGGATGGGGTAAAGAAAGTGGGGACATAGGGAGCGCGTGCTGAGTTTGGTTGGGATGGGGTAAAGAAAGTGGGGACATAGGGAGGGCGTGCTGAGTTTGGTTGGGATGGGGTAAAGAAAGTGGGGACATAGGGAGGGGCGTGCTGAGTTTGGTTGGGATGGGGTAAAGAAAGTGGGGACATAGGGAGGGCGTGCTGAGTTTGGTTGGGATGGGGTAAAGAAAGTGGGGACATAGGGAGGGCGTGCTGAGTTTGGTTGGGATGGGGTTAAGAAAGTGGGGACATAGGGAGGGCGTGCTGAGTTTGGTTGGGATGGGGTAAAGAAAGTGGGGACATAGGGAGGGCGTGCTGAGTTTGGTTGGGATGGGGTAAAGAAAGTGGGGACATAGGGAGGGCGTGCTGAGTTTGTTTCTTATTGAATTAGACCCAAGCTTGGAGATAGGATGTATGTAATGTTATACCGTTCGGTAGTTCTCCCCCTTCGTCTGTCTGTGTACATACGTTTATAACACCAAAGATTGTCACTTCTCTGGCGATTAAGTTTTGATCGAGTTTCAAGGTAGATAGGCCAACTCTTTAGAAAATCCTTGACGGCGCTCAAACTGCTTAATTCAATTTTGATCAAACCTCTCACAAATACAATGGAACGTAATATCTCGGGCTAGCTAAATTTTCGAGGTTTAATATGGTTCAAGGTCGCCATTGCTATTTTTAGAACATCATCATCAGCACTCTAACGGCTTTATTCCGTAAAGGTTTGTGGTCATAGTTGAGGTCAAGGCCACCGCTAATATACATTTTTAATCCAAGTTTCATTCTATAATCCTTCAGCCAAAAAAAACCCCATAAATATTAGTTACAAAAATCCATCTCCCTCATCAATCACAACAGTGTACACTGTAAATGCTAGCGAGGAAGAAGGTAACATGCATTGCGTTAGCGATTCAATTATCCGTATGTGAACAAAAAACACGTTTTTATTGCTTAAAGACACTAATCTTGTCACTCAGCTCACCATGAAATAAGAATTGTATGAAACAAAAACTGAATGTG
The DNA here is from genome assembly GCF_902652985.1 of Pecten maximus. Lineage (NCBI taxonomy): Eukaryota > Metazoa > Mollusca > Bivalvia > Pectinida > Pectinidae > Pecten > Pecten maximus. Next base: position 36,647,908 of record NC_047028.1, on the reverse strand, counting down.
TCCTTTGCTGTCCAGCAGTATGTGTCACATGTCAAGTGTATCATTATCTCACGGTAAATGTTGGTATTTTATATTATTCTCTAGATCATTTCCCAAACAGTTTTTTAATATTCCGGAATAACCTACGCCGCCGTCGTCGCCTTCGATTGACTACTACCGGGGCCGGTGTAGTCGTCGTTGTTCTTTTCAGTCGTTCAAGTTCAGCTAACCGGGCACGTTCTTTTGCCAGTTCTCTAGCCCTGTGTTCAGCTTCTTGGCGAGCTCTTTCCTGTTCTTGCCGTTGTCTTTCCTGCTGTCTCGCTAGCTCTCTAGCCCTTGCTTCGGCCTCTTGACGTGCCCTTTCTTCTCTTGCAAGTTGCGCTCGAATCCTTTCCTGCTCCAGACGTTGTCTTTCTGCCTCCTTCTCTCTAGCTATTCTTTGTATGTCTGCCTCCCTGGCAGCAGCCTCTTTAGCTCTTTGCATTTCAAAAAGGCGAGCGTTCTCTGCAGCTTTTTCCGCAGCAAGGACCTTTGCTCTCATTTCTGCTAGACGTCTTTCCTGTTCCTGTTGTTGTCTCAAAACTTCTAGTTCCCTAGCTTTCCTTTCCGCTTCTGCCTTCATTCTGGCAGCTTCTTTTGCCTTTTGTGCTGCAATTAAACGTGCGTCCTCGGCTGCCTGTTCTGCAGCGAGTTTTGCTGCCAATTTTTTAGCATTCTTCTCTGCCAGTTTTGCTCTTTCTATAGCTTGTAAACGTTCTTGCTGAAGCCATTCTAGAGTTTGAGGCGACAATAAATTCTGTTCCTGAGCTGATATTAAAGACGGAGCACCATTATTTGCTGTGCCGATCACCTCCGGCGCTACCACTGGACTTACAGTATCTGTGTTTGGACCTTCATTATTCCTATTTCTCTTCCAGTTCCGTCCCTCGGTTCCTGTTTCGTCGTCTTGGTCGTTGGTCTAATGTAGATCCGGGCTCAGTGGTATGAACGTGTGCATCTGCAGGACCTGGAGGATCCGGAGGACCTTGAGGACCTGCAGAACCTTGAGGATCTTGAGGACCTTGTCCTAATCGTTCCAATCGACGCCGTTCTTGTCTGTCCCATCTTTGTTGTAAGCGTTCCTGTCGTTCCTGTCTCCTCCGCTCTCGACGAGTCATAGGCGTGTCTCCTTCTGTTCCAGTTGTCGAGGAAGGGTCAAGGTTATTCCTGTTTCTGTTTCTTCTGCGATCCCGCCTTCCTTGGCGTCGGAGTTCGCGTCTTTGTTCCCGGGTTAAATTAGGATTAGAAGGATCCAACCCTGGATTTGAAGTTGGCCCAATTTGGGAAGGATCTGTTGGTGGAACACCAGGTCCAGACCGGGGTCCGTGATCCACGGTCATTGGATTCCCGGATGGATTGTGTTGATGGTTTGATTCAACAGGTTGCGGGTCAGAGACAAATGCGTCTGCACCGATACCATTCCTTCGATCCCATTCCTGTCTACGTCTCGTTTCAAGCAGCTCCTCCCGAGTTGGAGTTTGAGAAGAAGGTGTATCAACGGAAACGAATTGATTAATGCCGACAGGGTTTCCAACGTGCTCGTGATTAGAGTGACCTGTCGTTGCCCCTGAGTTATGACCTGCATGCCCCTCGTGACCATGCCCGTGGTGTGCATGCTGCTGTTCCCGTGGTCCGGTTCCAGTT